>NC_069504.1:852050622-852356872 GCF_027579735.1 Bombina bombina | reverse complement strand
TAGAGTATAACACAAACAAGGAAGAGGATTGACTGAAATCCTTAGTAGCCTGAAGATAGAATTGAAGGCACGTACAATGTCCAGATTGTGGAGCAAACATTCCTTCGAGAAAGAAGGATTGAGTCCAAGGGAATGAGCAACAATTTCCTGATTGATGTTGCGATTCAAAACTACCTTAGGTAGGAAACCTAAGTTAGTACATAAAATCGCCTTATCAGCATGAAAAATAAGGTAAGGCGGATCACACTGTAAAGCAGAAATCTCAGGAACTCTGCAAGCTGAAGCTATAGCCAACAAAAACAAAACCTTCCAAGATAGAAGTTTAAAGGGCCAGTCAAGTGCAATTTTTTTTTCATGAGTCAGATAGGGCATATTATTTTAAACAACTTTCCAATTTACTTTTATCACCAATTTCGCTTTGTTCTCTTGGTATTCTTAGTTAAAAGTTAAACCTAGGAGGTTCATATGCTAATTTCTTAGACCTTGAAGGCCGCCTCTAATCTAAATACATTTTGAAAGTTTTTCACCACTAGAGGGCGTTAGTTCATGTGTTTCAAATAGATAACATTGAGCTCATGCACGTGAATTTCCCGAGGAGTGAGCACTGATTGGCTAAAAAAAAGTCTGTCAAAAGAACTGAAATAACAAATTATGTTTACCTGATAATTTAATTTCCATCTGTGGGAGGAGAGTCCACTGCTTAATTCATTACTTGTGGGGATTTAGAACCTGGCCACCAGGAGGAGGCAAAAACACCCCAGCCAAAGGCTTAAATACCTCGCCCACTCCCCTCATCCCCCAGTCATTCTGGCAAGGAACAAAGAACTGTAGGAGAAATATCAGGGTATAAATGGTGCCAGAAGAATAAAATTAAGTGGACTCTCCTCCCACAGATGGAAATGAAATGATCAGGTAAGCATAATTTATGTTTTCCATTTTTGTTTTAAAAAAAAATCTTTTTATTGAGGTATTTAGATGTAACATCAAACATAACATGGCCTTGCTCTTAAATAGCAGGCGAACAAAGTGGATACAAATTCAGGAATCAGAGTACACAGTCAGTAACATTATGGGTACAGGACAATGAAGGATCTGACAAAAGTAGCTGCTAGTCAATAATCAATTTCCTGGGAGAATATGCATAGTTAATGGGATCCGTATCATAGCTAGACACAGAGAGATAGCAGCTTTTTAAAATGATCATCCTAGACAAAAGACTAGTATAAACATCATGTAACCTTTGCATATATTAAAACAAAATAAAGCATAGGTCATAACTGTGCACTAACATGGTCATATACCTACATATGAATCTAAAAAAGTTTTGGCTAATATAAGTGAAACCTCCATTTTTATAATGGTATGAGCCCCTTAAGATAATAATAGGTCACTCTTGGACCCGTGTGTTATGGTATATAGTTATGGAAGCAAGCTAGTTTGATATTAAGTCACTCATGATGTAGTTATGTCATGCGCTATGTGAGAACTGTAAAATGTTGTCATCTGTTAGACATATGCCATTAACACAAATATTTGCGTTTTGCTGGCGGTGAGGAAAACTCAGATATATATACTCATGAAGAGAGCTAAGGTTACCTAACAAATGGTGAGAAGATAGAGAAAAAATGCAGCTCAGATATGCTATACCCTACCGATATCATTACATCTAAGAAACGGATGCCTAAAGTCATGTTACACACAAGTGGGGAGAGAAAATATCTGTCAGGACAGTGACATATAGGTATGGGGACTTGGAAAAGAAAAGAAGATAGGAAAAAAAAGTGGGACTTGGGTAGTTGTATTAAACCAAAGCAGTTTGTCTGTTTTCCAGAAAGGGATATCATATTTAATAAGGCTCTATAGAAATAGGGAAATCAGGCATATCTGTTTTGTAGTATGTGAGATACTGCAGTGTAGGAAATGTTTAAATGGAGCAGTAGCATATATTCTGTTTACTAGTATTTATGGCTAAAAGAAAATGGCTAGCTTTATGTCACAAACTTAAGAGGTGAGATGATGTCTTTACAGTGAAATATAAGTATTGACACTTGCATGAAGAACTAGGTAGTTGAATTACATCCAAAATATCTCTAGATCATCTAACCTTGGGCTGTCATTAATAGTGATTGTGGTTAATAGCAATAAGCAAATGCTTCTTAAATTCCAAAAAGCCACATAATCACACAAAATGGGCAAGCAGGTTGGATACATAAGCATATAACGATAAAGATAGAATAATATAACTGTTAAATGATTTATGGTAATATACTCTTACTCATCATCCATGACATACTCTAAAGTATAGCTAATGAAGTAAATTAATTAGTACTCTTACTCTTGCAATTAAATGGCTATCTTTAATGGGGAATAAGATAATTAATCTAGGTAAGAGAAAAGAGTACATGAGATCATTAGCCCACTCCAGTGCGGCCATACTGAACAGATCTCTCGTGTGGAATAACATTTAGGCAGCCCAGTTCCTGGTCAAATGGGGGAGATTTGAATGGGAACAAGGCAGCTTCAGAGGCCGGGTTGGTTGCATCTAGCTCGAGGCCAGGCAGTTGGGGAAAGGGAGAAACGTCATCTGAGTCCCGACACATTTTCAGTGTTCCCATATGTATGGAGGAGGAGGGTGGCTGTAGAGAAATGAGGGAATTAGCGAAAAAATCTCGCCACGTCAGTGTGGCTCCATATCCATGCAAGGTAATGTCCATCTTCAGTTTGGCAGGGAGCAAAGCCGCGATCCCCATATGCACAGGTGCTATATTCTCTGGACTTGCTGCAGGGCCCTAGTGATAAGGCAGCTATGGGTCTCCTCCAAAGCTGGAGGTTTCTCTCCGAGACCCACACCAATCTTGTGTTTGACTCCGCTATCCCTGGTTTCCAGATCTATCGCGGGAAGTATGTGGCCTCTCCGGGTAGGTCCAGTATCTAGTAATGTGCACTGGAGATAAGACCCTCCATCATTCTCCCCTTCTGTGTAGACGGGCTCCTGTTGGGGAGATCCCTCAAAGGTGTAATTGCCAAATGGGTTAGACACCATCTGTAGCTTCTCCTAAAATATGAGCAAGTGACTCAGTTCTTTTAAAATACAGGCAGTATTTTCCATTGTAAGCCACTATAGCAGACTTTATGAAGGTATGTGGTTATTAATCAGCGCACAAAAGGCACTGCTCGACAGTGAGATCCACGAGCGGAAATCACTGGTGGTTGTATTGAGGTCTAAACCTCAGAGTAAAGCTCCAGATTCTGAGAGCAGGCAGTAATCCTGAAAATATGAGTATCTCTTGAAAGGGAATCCTCTGTAGATCAAAATGTTATCAAATTGAAGTTCAGATGGAGATCTTAAATTGAGATTTCAGTTTGAGTTAGTAGGATAACTGGAGCAGGTCAAAATATTGCGTCCAAGCATTGCCGCCGCCTGGAAGTCCCCCTGTTTTCCATCTTAATGGGAGTCCACTGCTTCATTCATTACTAGTGGGAACAAATACCCAAGCTCTAGAGGACACTGAATGAAATAAACGGGAGGGCAAAAGGAGGCAGACCCTAAACCGAGGGCACCACAGCCTGCAGAATCTTTCTCCCAAAAACTGCTTCCGCCGAAGCAAAGACATCAAATTTATAAAATTTTGCAAAAGTATTTAAGGAAGACAAAGTGGCCGCCTTACAAATCTGCTCCATAGAGGCATCGTTCTTAAAGGCCCAAGAAGAGGCCACACCTCTAGTTGAGTGAGCCGTAATCCTCTGAGGAGGCTTGTGTCCCGCTGTCTCATAAGCCAGGCGGATCATGCTCCTCAAACAAAGGATAGAGAAGTGGCAGATGCTCTCTGCCCCCTGCGCTTCC
Source organism: Bombina bombina (assembly GCF_027579735.1). NCBI lineage: Eukaryota > Metazoa > Chordata > Amphibia > Anura > Bombinatoridae > Bombina > Bombina bombina. Next base: position 852,353,028 of record NC_069504.1, on the reverse strand, counting down.
CCGAATACACAACAAATAAAGACAAAGTCTATCTGAACTCCTTTGTGGCCTGAAGATAAAACTTCTAAGCCCGAACCACATCCAAATTATGACGCAACCATTCCTTTAAAGAAGAAGGGTTAGGACACAAAGAAGGAACTACTATTTCCTGATTGATGTTACGATTCAACACACCCTTGGGAAGAAACCCCAATCCAGTGTGAAGAACAGCCTTATCGGCGTGAAAAAACAGATAAGGAGGCTCACATTGCAAGGCCGCCAACTCATAGACTCTGCATGCCAATGCAATAGCCAGTAGGAATAGGAGTTTCCATGAAATAATCTTAATATCAAGCGCATGCATAGGCTCAAATGGAGCCCTCTGCAAAACCTTAAGAACCAAGTTCAAGCTCCAAGGAGGAGACACATTTCTAAAGTCAGGTCTAATCCTAACTAGAGCCTGAACAAAGGACTGAATGTCAGGAAACTCCACAAGCTTCTCGTGTAACAGTACAGATAAAGCCAAAATCTGTCCCTTTAGGAAACTGGCGGTAAGACCCTTATCCAGACCGTCAAGGAGAAAGGCCAAAATCCTCGATACCCTAACATTGTGCCAGGGATATCCCCCGTTCCTTACACCAGGACAAGTAGGTCCTCCACACCTTATAATAGATACGCCGAGTGACCGGCTTCCTGGCCTGAATGAGAGTATCAATCACTCTTTCCGAAAATCCTCTCTTGGCTAAGACTAAACGTTAAATCTCCACGCAGTAAGCTTTAGAGAATCGAGATTTTGGTGTAGAAAGGGACCCTGAACCAGCAGATCTCTGCGACAAGGTAACCTCCATGGAGGAGATGATGACATCCCTACCAGATCCGCAAACCACATCCTCGGCGGCCACAACAGAGCAATCAGAATAGCTGAAGCTTGTTCATGCTTGATGCGGGCCACTACACGAGGTAGAAAAGGCAACGGTGGAAAAATGTAAAGTAGCTTGAACTCCTATGGCAACACTAAGGCATCTATCAGCTCCGCCTGGGGATCCCTGGACCGCAACCCGTTACTGGGTAGCTTGCAGTTGAGTCTGGATGCCATGAGGTCTATCTCCGGCGTCCCCCATCTGTTGCAGATCTCCGCGATGGAGAGACCATTCCCCTGGACGAAACGATTGTCTGCTTAGAAAGGTGAATCTCTGCCCATTCCAGAATCCAAGATACTTCCTTCATGGCTAGGGAGCTTCTCGTTCCCCCCTGATGGTTTATGTAAGCCACAAGGTAATGATGTCTGACTGGAATCTGATGAATCGAGATGACCCCAGAGGGGGCCAAGCCCTCAGAGCGGTGAATATCACTCCAAGTTCCAGAATATTTATCGGTCGATTCCTCCCGAGTCCATCTGCCCTGTGCCTTTCTGGCACCCCAAACAGCTCCCCATCCTGATAGACTTGCGTCCGTAGTCACAATCTCCCAGGATGGTCTCAAGAATGATGTCCCCTGGGACAACTGCCCCGGGTGGGTCCACTAAGAGACGGATTACTTTGTTTGGTTATCCAGAGATATCTGTTGGGATAGATCTGAATGATCGCCGTTCCATTGTCTCAGCATGCACAGCTGAAGAGGCCTGAGATGGAACCTGGCGTATGATATGCTGGATACTATGAGCCCGATCACCTCCATACACCTGGCCACATATTTTCTTAAAAAGGTCTGAAGGGCTAGACAGTTAGAAGCAATCTTGCAACGTCTCTGATCGGTCAAGAATATCTTCATGGCTGAATAATCTATTATCGTAGCCCAGGAACTCCACCCTGTTTGCTGGGGACCAGGGAACTCTTTCCTTTGTTAATCTTCCACCAGTGGGACCGGAGGAAAAGGAAAGGAGCCTTCGAGTGAACCTCCACAAGAATGTAGGACGGAGCCTGGACCAGTATATCGTCCAGATAAGGAGACACTGCAATACCTCTGGCTCTCGCTACCGCGAGCAGAGCTCCCAAAACCTTTGTAAAGACTCTTGGGGCCGTCACCAGACCAAACGGTAAGGCCACAAACTGAAAGTGCTGGTCCAGAAATGCAAATCTTAGGAACCTGAAGTGATCCTTGTGGATTGGAACATGAAGGTAAGCATCCTTCAGATCTATCGTTGTCATGAATTGCCCTTCTTGAACTAGGGGCAAAATTGACCTGATCGTCTCCATCGATGAACTGATAGAAACTTGTTTGGACACTTTATGTCCAGAATTGGGCGAAACGTGCCCTCCTTCTTTGGGACCACAAAAAGGTTTGAATAATATCCAGGACCTCTTTCTGCTAGAGGGACTAGGAAGATTACTTCAAGAGATGAGAGATTGCTCACACACCCTAGGAAGGTGCCTCTCTTCTCTGGTCTTGATGATATGGAGGAATCTGCCTCTGGGCGGATGGGACCTTAATCCTATCCTGTAACCTTGGGCTATGACCTCCAGAACCCAAGGGTCCTGAACGTCTCTTATCCAAGCCACCGCAAAAAAAGATAGTCTGCCCCCTACGCAATCCAAGGCCAGATTGGGGGCCGCCCCTTCATGACGATTTTGTCTCGGCGGGCTTCTTGTTCTTCTTGGATTTGTTCCAAGAGATAGCTGGCTTCCAAGATCCCTTGGACTGCTCTGACTTGTCCGCACGAAAGGGACGAAAAGTAGACCCCTTAGGTTTATTCTTCTTATCCTGTGGCAAGAAAGCACCCTTGCCACCCCTGACCATAGATATGATGGAATTCAGGCCCGGACCAAACAGAACTTTCCCCTTGAACGGGAGGGAAAGCCATCGAGACTTGGAAGTCATGTCAGCAGACCACAACTTCAGCCACAGAGTCCTACGGGCTAGAACAGAAAAACCTGATGTCTTAGCATTCAGGCGAATAATCTGCATATTTGCATCACAAAAGAACAAATGCGCTACCCTTAAGGCCTTAATTTGTTCCTGAATCTCCTCGAGGGGAGTCTCCACCTCAACAATGACTGACAGAGCATCACACCAATAGGTAGCCGCACCAGTCACCGCAGTGACCGCCGCCGCCGTTTAAAAAACGAACCCTGTGAGTTGGAACATCTTCCGCAGCATGGACTCTATCTTTTTACCCATGGGTTCCTTGAACGAAGAGCTATCCTCTAACGGTATAGTCATTCTCTTAGTGAGCGTGGAGATAGCAGTATCCACCTTAGGAATGCACCCCCCCCCCACAGCTGAAGCTGCGAGTCTGGAACGGGGAATAGCTTTTTAAAAGAAGTAGAGGGTGAAAGAGACAAACCAAGTTTCTCCCATTCATTCTTAATAATATTAGCCATCTTAATGGGGACCAGGAATGCCTGAGGCACTACCCTGTCCTCTTAAATCCTATCTAGCTTAGGGATTGAAGGTTCCTCCGGCAGTTTCGGTTCGGGAACCTCTAACGTAGCAACCACTTCTTTCAGCTGAAAGAGCAAATGCTCCATCTTAAACTTAAAATCTGGTTTCTCCGCAGACGGAGGTCTGGAAGTAGCTGATTCCGACCCAGAAAAGACATCCTCCGACAAGTCGGAATTGTCCTCATCAGGGGATAATCTGTCTGAGACAACCAGCGGAGTAGATGACTCCTGGGATGGATAGCAATGTTGCACCTTTTGCTTGCGATTAGTAGAGCGTGGTAAGGCATTAAAGGCCTCAGAAACTGCCATTTGTACCTGATCAGCGAAGTCTGGCGGCCAAAGGGCCCCTACCGCAAGAGGATTAGTAGTGCCCTGGGTAGCTGCCTGTGCAATTGGAGATGAATGTAGGGAACACACCTCGTGGGACCGAGAACCCTCAGAGGTGGACGGCTCAGTTGTACTAAATATCTTTTAGATATAGCAATATTGTCAAAGCTTGTGGAACAAAGTTGAGCAGGCGGTTTGACCGGAACCAACTCACAATAGACACAGTTAATAGGTTTAGATAAAGAGGGAGTACCCTCTAACATATCAGAGTCCTCCATAGCTTGCGCCTTTATTGTGGACTCGATATAATTTAAATAGCACCTTTATATTCCAATGGCCTTGGCACTCACCACCTCCTATGACCCTGGACCACAGAGAAACAGCTTTGTCTCTTCCAAACTCCTGTCACGAAAGAGGAAGTCAAAGAGAACACACTGGTCACATGGAGTGCCATACAGGGTCACCCCTGCACTAGAGAGAAAAACACGCCAAAAGGCCCGCATCAATCTCTCGCTAAGTAAACTGACTGTTCACACACTGAGAGAGCCTCATCTCCCACATTTTACAGCAAAAAAACACAAACAATATTATGTATAAAAATCCCCCCTGTTCAATAACCCCCTTCCGAGGGTATTACCCCTTATTCTATACAGATAAAGGAGACACACTGTGACCCTGTCTTCTTATGTTCTCATATATGTATAAATGAAACAATCTTACCAGAATCAACGCAGTGGAACAGGAACACGGCCTTCCAAGTGTGACAGGGTGGTCACATCACTTCTAACATGGACTTGAAAGCATAAAAGCAGGCAGCAAAACTTGTCAACGCTGATTGCTTATGGAGCTGTTAATCTAAATCGGGACAGGTTTACAGAAAGAATCTCCCTGCATCTCCGGACTCTAACATTCATCCATGCTCTCACTGACAAGACTACTTAAAACTCCAGTCCCATTTCAAAGAGTACTACCCTCCTTAAGAGACTACTCTGAATCTTCCGACACTTCTCTGCCAACCTCCTGTGACGGAAGGCAAAGAATGACTGGGGGACGAGGGGAGTCAGTAAGGTATTTAAGCCAAGCTTGGGTGTCTTTGCCTCCTCCTGGTGGCCAGGTTCTAAATTCCCACAAGTAATGAATGAAGCAGTGGACTCTACTCCCATTAAGATGGAAAAGGGGGCAGTCTGCAGAGGCTTAGATATAAGGTAATTACAGAGGTAAAATGTCTATTATTATAACTGTGTTGGTTATGCAAAACTGGGGAATGAGTAATTAAGGGATTATCTATCTTTTAAAACAACAACAAATCTGGTGTTCTGTCCCTTTAAGATCAACATAATGCATAGGCTCAAACGGAGTCTGCTGCAAAACACGAAGAACAAGGTTGAGGCTCCAAGGAGGAGCAAAAGGTTTAAACACGGGCCTGATTCCGCTAATCTTTTGTGCAGTAAGACCGACAGGGCTAAGATCACACCCTTCAGAGAACTGGCAGATAGGCCCTTCTCTAAACCATCTTGGAGAATGGATAGAATTCGAGTAACCTTCACCTTGTGCCATGGAAGACTGCATTCCTCACACCAATGAAGGTAAGTACACCATACCTTGTGGTAAATACAGCGAGTGACCGGCTTGCGAGCCTGGATTAGTGTCTATTACACTATCCGAAAAACCTCTCTTACATAAGCTAGACTAAACGTTCAATATCCAGGCAGTCTCAGAGAATCGAGATTTTGATGTAGGAAAGGACCCTGGGTCAGAAGGTCCGCATGAGAAGGTGACTTCAACGGAGGGGAGAAGAACATTCTTATTAGGTCAGCAAACAAAGTCCTTCGAGGCCACAATGGGGCTATCAGTATCACAGGAGCCTGTTCCTGCTTGATGCGAGCCACTACTCGAGGGAGAAGGGCCAATGGAGGAAAAAAAAATATAAGATTGAACCTCCATGGAACCGCTATTGCGTCTACCAATTCCGCATAAGTATCCCTCGATCTCAACCCGTATCTGTGTAGCTTGGTCCAGAACCCCCCATCTGAGAGAACACCTCGGGGTGAAGAGCCCACTCCCCAAGTAAAAGGATTGTCTGCTGAGAAAGTCCGCTTTACAGTTGTTCACCCCTGGGATGTGAATTGCGGAAAGAAGACAGTAGTGAGATTCCTCCAATTGAAGAGTTTGAGACACCTCTATCATTGCTAGGGAACCCTTTGTTCCTCTCTGGTGGTTGAGGTAAGCTACCAAGGTTATATTGTCTGATTGGAATCTTATATACCGGGCAGAACAGAGCATTGTGAATTGCCCAAATCTCCAAGATATTGATCAGAAGAGAAGATACCATGTCCCCTGAGCCCTTTTGGGACCCCAGACTGCTCCCCAGCCTAAGAGGCTGGCATCCGTAGTCACAATCTCCCAGGATGGTCTCAAGAAGCATGTGCCTACGGCCAGGTGATCTTGGAAGAGCCACCAAGAGAGATAACGTCTCGTCAGATTGTCCAGAACAATTTGTTGAGACAGGTTTAGGTGATCTCCGTTCCACTGCCTCAACATGCATAGTTGTAGAGGTCTGAGATGGAATCGGGCAAAAGGAATAATGTCCATGGAGGACACAATGAGACCAATTACCTCCATGCACTGAGCCACCAAAGGATTTTAGTGTGGTCTGAAGGGATAGACATGCTGCCACCAGCTTGGAATGTCTGATCTGTCAGAAAGATCTTCATGGATAAAGAGTCGATGATAGTTCAGAGAAAAACAACCCAGGTACTGGGAAACAGGGTACTCTTTTCTAGATTTATCTTCCATCCGCGAGTTCGGAGAAGACACAGAAGAGACTCCATCTGATATCGTGCCAAAGGAAAAGATGGAGCTTGATCCAAGATATCATCCAGGTACGGGGCTATAGCAATACCCTGAGACCTGGCCACTGCTAGCTCCCAAAAGCTTTGTGAAAATTCTCGGAGCAGTAGCTAAGCCAAATGGCAAGGCTATGAACTGGAAGTGTAGGTCCAGGAATGCAAACCTCAGAAATTGAAAATGATCCTTGTGGATCGGGAAATGAAGGTATGCATCCTTTAAGTGGATTGTGGTCATGAACTGTCCCTCCTGGATCAAGGGAAGTATGGACCTGATAGTCTCCATTTTGAAGGAGAGACCCTAAGAAACTTGTTGAGACATTTTAAGTCTAGAATGGGGCGATAAGTTCCCTTCTTTTCGGGAACTACAAAGATGTTTGAGTAAAACCTCTGACCCCTTTCTGATGAGGGCACCTGGGCGATTATTCCCAAGGAGAGGAGATCCTGAACGCAGTCTAAAAAGGCTGCCCTTTTCTCTGGTCTTGTAGATAATCTTGAGAGAAGAAATCTGCCCCTTAAGAGATGGGATTCTGGAAGTCTTGGACCCAAGCCTCTAGGAAAAAATTGTGGGCCAGCCCTTCATGAAGATTTGTTATCTGTAGTCTTCTTGGCCTGTTTGTACTTGTTCCAGGACTGGTTGGGCTTCCAAGTACTCTTGGATTGTTCAGATTTGGAGGAGGACTGAGTCTGCTGAGTGTTGTCTGAATGAAAGGAGCGTAAATTAGAGGATTGGCGACCCTTAGTTTTGCCTTCTTATCCTGGGGAAGGAAAGCACCCTTTGCTCATGTTACTGTGGAGATGATAGAGTCCGGGGCCTGGCACGAACAAAATCTTCCCCTTGAATGGTAAGGAAATAAGTTTAGTCTTAGAAACCATATCTGTGGACCAAGACTTTAACCAAAGAGCTGTACGCGACAAAACTGCAAAACCTGAAGCCTTAGTATTCAGACGGACAATTTGCATATTAGCATCACAAATAAAGGAGTTGGCTATCTTGAGAGCCTTAATCCTGTCCTGTATATCATCCATGTGGGATTTGACTTCAATTAGTTCTGACAACGAATCACACCAGTAGGTAGCAGCACCTGCGACTGCTGCCTCAGCGGCCGCTGGCTGAAATAGGAGGCCCATATGTTGAAACATCTTTCTTAAAAAACCTTCCAACTTCCTGTTCATGGAATCTCTAAAAGAGGAGCAATCCTCTAGAGAGATAGTAGTACGCTTGACAAGAGTAGAAATGGCCCCATCTACCTTAGGGATAGAGTTCCATGACCCTAAATGTGATTCAGGGACCGTAAACAGATTCTTAAAAGGTAGAAGAAGGGGAGACAGGAGTTCCAATCTTTTCCCATTCTCTTGAAATAATTTTTGCCATTCACACATGTACTGGGAAGGTTTCAGGAACCTTCTCCTCATAAACCCTATCCAATTTAGGGATAATAGGTTCCTCAGGAAGCTTAGGCCTAGATTTAGAGTTCGGCGTTAGCCGTGAAAACCAGCGTTAGAGGCTCCTAACGCGGGTTTCTTACGGACTCCGGTATTTAGAGTTCAGTTACCGACACTCAAAAAACACCTAACGCTCAAATTTCTACCGCCACCTCAGACCCAGTAGTAAACATATACCGACAAAAAAAACATCCACGAATCACAAAACAAATATTACACAAAGTACACTTACACTCATACAAACACTACACTATATTTATTTTTCAGATTTAATAATTTTTCATCAAAATACAAAGGATTAAAGTTGCGAGATCTCGGGTGTTAGAAAAAAAACAACACAAATCCATTTTCCCATTGACTTACATTGACACACGGGAAAAGACCCTCATATACCTACATCTAACTAATAACATTATCACAAACATACACTCATCGATGCATACAAACAATATACACCACATGACATACACAAAATATTTATTTATCACAAAAAGAACACGATTTAGTTACTTTTTCACACAAGCTCATGACGTCATTCACTTTACGAGGAAAACCAGTCTTAGAAAAAAAACAAGCACAAATTTTAGAGCCTCCATTGACTTCTATTGGGAAGACGTGCTCGTGCACGCGAAACCCTCATTTCCCTAACGCACGCAAATAGCGTAGACAGAAAAACTCCAAATACCAGCGCTAGAAAAGACATGATTTCATGCGTTAGACCCAGCTATGATAAATAGATTAAGAAATGACTATTTCCCTATGGTGGATTTATGGATTTTACTGTTTGAATATTCACAACACCATTAAATTGTTTCAGACTTTTATATTACATCAACTACAAATCAACATCACTAGTAACAAACTTTTTAAAAAAAAATATTACATTTAAACGGACACAAAAATAATTTAAACTTTTCAGGATTCACAAACAGTACACAATGGGAAACACCTCTCATTTACCTTTATTATTGCATTTCATTTATTCAACTCATATGCTTGCAGCAACAGCATATCTACATAGGCTTAACACATGATCACTCATGGATGCACATACATTACTTTTAACATTCACTCATACATGTGCATTCAAATGATGGGGGAAAAACACATTACATTCTCTCGAGGAATCACAAAACACAACATATGGATTTTACTGTACTTTTAACATCATGATTCCATCACCAGAAACCATTAGGAATTACGTACAACAAGAACATCATTACACAAGATTACAGATGTCACTTTATGGGAAGGAACAACAATGCCACACCGCTATATAGAAGTCAGCATATGTGGGACACAATCACAATATATACGTACATGTACATAACACGCATCACCCATCACGCAACCACAAAGCACACATTTAGATTTTATTCAGCACACAATAACAATGTAGTCAAATACAACAACACAATGAGGATTTCAGAACTACATAGGCAGGTTAATAATATCATGACGTCATTAGAAGATTCAACCATACACATCACAGATTCACGACTGTACCGCCCCTTTCGGAACTTTAACACTCAATACTACAATACAACATATACGTAAACAACAGTTTGGAACAGCATTATTAGGGCGATTTCAATGGGACAATTAATAAATATTGTCAGATCGCAAATCACTTATATATATAATACTACAGATGACAGCCGGAAGTTATTCAGCATTAGTGCCATTTGAATGGGACGCATACAATATTGATAGTTCGGCAATCACTTATATATACACAATACTACAGATGACAGCCGGAAGTTATTCAGTATTAGTGCGATTTGAAAGGGACGCATACAATATTGACAGCTCGGCAATCACTTATATATACACAATACTACAGATGACAGCCGGAAGTTATTCAGCATTAGTGCGATTTTAAAGGGACGCATACAATATTGACATCTCGGCAATCACTTATATATACAATACTACAGATGGCAGACGGGAAGTTCGGAATTATTATTGCGATTTTAAAGGGACGCATACAATATTGACATCTCGGCAATCACTTATATATACAATACTACAGATGGCAGACGGGAAGTTCGGAATTATTATTGCGATTTTAAAGGGACGCATACAATATTGACAGCTTGGCAATCACTTATATATACAATACTACAGATGACAGACGGGAAGTTCGGAATTATTATTGCGATTTGAAAGGGACGCATACAATATTGACAGCTCGGCAATCACTTATATATACAATACTACAGATGGCAGACGTGAAGTTCGGAATTATTATTGCGATTTGAAAGGGACGCATACAATATTGACATCTCGGCAATCACTTATATATACAATACTACAGATGGCAGACGGGAAGTTCGGAATTATTATTGCGATTTGAAAGGGACGCATACAATATTGACAGCTCGGCAATCACTTATATATACAATACTACAGATGGCAGACGGGAAGTTCGGAATTATTATTGCGATTTTAAAGGGACGCATACAATATTGACAGCTCGGCAATCACTTATATATACAATACTACAGATGGCAGCTGTTACTTTATCGTTTACAAACAATATTGCAGCAACATTGATCGATCACATTCGATGCACATTATACACAACTATGCACTTTCATTCATGTTAGCCTGGACGTGTGCTTGTTACTATAACATCGCGTTTAAGAAATATTGATTACGCATATGATCAAACATTACAAACATGCACTGTATGTGTGATATTTTACACTTTCACATTGAGATTCATTGTTTGAAAATAACATTTCAGCAAACAACAAATAAACACCCACTGTGAAAGCATTTGCGCCGCTCACATACAAACAGGTGAATACAATCAGCAATCATTACAAACTCACTACCATTGGACTAATTGTACTATAAATCCCCCAAACAACATGGCCAATGCATCACTTGTGATCCACATCAGATCAAGTGCTTACCTTGTTACGCTGTTTTGAAAGATGGATGACGATGACATGGTAGACGCTGCTGGTGCTGCTATTGGCGAACTAGCTGTTGGTCGAATCAGGCAGCCTCGGCGGCTCAGACCGAGACGAAGGGGTCGTCTGGTTCGAGGTCCTCGTGTCTACAGGGTGAGACCCACCTTGGAAAACATGAGCGACTTTGAGGTTTATGATAAGTATCGGCTCGATCGCGAACAGCTCATTGGCCTTTACGATCTTCTTAAACCTCATTTGGAGCCACGTATAAGAATAAGGACTGCTGTTCCCGCCATGAGTAAGATGCTAAGCTGTCTATACGTCCTGGCCTCCGGGAGTTTTCAATCCGGAGAACTGTACATGCATGGCCTGGCTCAAGGTATATTCTCTGTGGTGTTTGATAACTTTCTGGACGCCATGGTACGTATCAGTAAGCAATACATAGGATTCCCACAGAATGATGGTGATTGGAGGCGCCTGAAGCGGGAATTCTTTGATATTGCTCAATTGCCCAATGTCTTGGGAGCCATAGATTGTACCCACATTGCGCTGCGTGCTCCAATTGATGACTCGCCCTTCAGAAATCGCAAACATTTTCATAGCCTCAACGTGCAGTATGTTTGTGACGCACAGATGAGGATTATGCATGTGTGTGCGAATTTTGGAGGGGCTAGTCATGATGCCTGCATCCTCTCTCTGTCGTCCCTGTGGAGACAGTTTGAGGAAAGACAAATGCCCCCTGGTTATCTCGTTGGTGAGTATTTGTGCACAACATGGTTAATTAGTTTGACAATTGCCACTGTAGTTTTAAAATGTTAGTGTAATGTTCAGCTATAGGATGCAATTTAACCATATATTTTCCCCCCGCTAATGTCTACTTTTAGTTCAATGCAGATATGTAGCATGTCTTACCTTAAATGCTCAGATAGAAAATGTAATGTAACCATGTAGTTAGCATTTTACACAAGGCTTGATTTAGGAGAAATACGCATATGTAGCATGTCTTAGCTGAAATGGGAACATATTAGCTAATGCAATTTAACCATGTCATTGTCCCTTTCCGCAAATGTCTTTTAGTTCAATGCAGATATGTAGCATGTCTTACCTTAAATGCTCAGATAGAGAATGTAATGTAACCATGTAGTTAGCATTTTACACAAGGCTTGATTTAGGAGAAATACGCATATGTAGCATGTCTTAGCTGAAATGGGAACATATTAGCTAATGCAATTTAACCATGTCATTGTCTCTTTCCGCAAATGTCTTTTAGTTCAATGCAGATATGTAGCATGTCTTACCTTAAATGCTCAGATAGAGAATGTAATGTAACCATGTAGTTAGCATTTTACACAAGGCTTGATTTAGGAGAAATACGCATATATAGCATGTCTTAGCTGAAATGGGAACATATTAGCTAATGCAATTTAACCATGTCATTGTCTCTTTCCGCAAATGTCTTTTAGTTCAATGCAGATATGTAGCATGTCTTACCTTAAATGCTCAGATAGAGAATGTAATGTAACCATGTAGTTAGCATTTTACACAAGGCTTGATTTAGGAGAAATACGCATATGTAGCATGTCTTAGCTGAAATGGGAACATATTAGCTAATGCAATTTAACCATGTCATTGTCTCTTTCCGCAAATGTCTTTTAGTTCAATGCAGATCTGTAGCATGTCTTACCTTAAATGCTCAGATAGAGAATGTAATGTAACCATGTAGTTAGCATTTTACACAAGCCTTGATTTAGGAGAAATACGCATATGTAGCATGTCTTAGCTGAAATGGGAACATATTAGCTAATGCAATTTAACCATGTCATTGTCTCTTTCCGCAAATATCTTTTAGTTCAATGCAGATATGTAGCATGTCTTACCTTAAATGCTCAGATAGAGAATGTAATGTAACCATGTAGTTAGCATTTTACACAAGCCTTGATTTAGGAGAAATACGCATATGTAGCATGTCTTAGCTGAAATGGGAAGATAGAGAATAATATTGAACTAGATATTTTAAAGTTAAAATAAACATTTGTTAATGGATTATCGTGTACAAAACTTTTTATTGTACTACAAATACTATTTTGAGGATTCTGTTAGAATTATGTTCTGTTCATAATTTATAGGTGATTCTGGGTACATGAGCCGGCCTTGGCTCATTACCCCCTTGCGTAGCCCGACTGATGTGTCTGAGGAGCGCTACAATAGGGCTCATAAGAGAACCAGGGCGGTGGTTGAACGGATGTTCGGGCTCCTGAAGATGAGGTTCAGGTGCCTGGACAGGTCGGGAGGAGCCCTCCAGTACAACCCAAAGAAGGTGGCTAAGATCGTTGTAGCCTGTAGCGTCCTGCATAATATTGCACAGCGGGCTGGGATGCTGCAGGCCGTCCGGCCGGACAGAAACCTCCTCAGAGATGAGGAGGATGATCCTGTTCTAGAGGGGCCATTCCGGGATGAGGGGCTCAATGTCAGAGCAGACATCATCAACCGCAACTTTAGACGGTAAAGAATAGAAGTTAGACTGGAGTATTATCAATAGATGTGAACTCTAGGGAAATGACAAGTAGAGAATTGTGCAAACATGTTAGGATTGTTCATCAAATGCTAAAAATGTGTTTCATTTATTAATATAGGTGATGCTCTGGCCATTGGGTCCTGTAGCGAGTCTTTGCCACCTGGTTTTTAAAGAGGACATCAGCTGGTAAGTATAAATGTCTTGACTGTTGCTGGCATGAATTGTACACAAATACATCATATGGCATACATTTTATAAACTAGTATTTAGTTTACACATTACTTAAAATGTAAATACTCAGAAAGGGATCCTCTAGCATGACTATGGTTCAATGTCACACATTAGAGGTTTGTTCTGCTCAATATGACTCATCTTCACACTTGATAGAACATAACACAAGATGCTACACACGCTTAGTAAGCTAGTGACAGAAATTTCTTATGAAATGGGGGGTGGGAGAGGGCTACAGAAATAATTCACACACTTGTAGTAATTTTGAATAAACTCTTTATGCCATTAGGGAGCTGACTTAATCTAAAGACTGAAAGGGAAGAATTAGAAGCCTGACAGTGAAGATTGCCCAGACTGACAGTGGAAAAAGCCAAGATTGAAATTGAAGTATACCAATGGGATCATGTCTGGCATTATCTTTCAAATCTGCTGACCTTGAAAACCATACAAAGACATGTTCACATGGTAAGTGCCAACTATTTGATAGAATAAGGCTGTTGAGGCATCCTATTGGAGACACTTAGATGATTTTCAATTTTTTAGATGGTATTTCACAGTCCTCTATTTTTGAAATGATGAATAAGACACCTATTGAAGATAAACTGTTTACCCCTGAATTGACTTTCAAAGACCATGCATTATCCAGGTTGGTGTACCAATGCATGCTAGTTAAGAATCACAGGAAGAATGTTGAATATTAGTAGCTTACATACATTAGTCATATTTAGTTCTTAATTAGATATTTAGGGATCACAATCAGACACTTAGATGAATTTCTAATTTTTAGATGGGATTTCAGTCCTCTATTTTTGAAATGATGAATAAGACACCTATTGAAGATCAACTGTTTACCCCTGAATTGACTTTCAAAGACCATGCATTATCCAGGTTGGTGTACCAATGCATGCTAGTTAAGAATCACAGGAAGAATGTGGAATATTAGTAGCTTACATACATTAGTCATATTTAGTTCTTAATTAGATATTTAGGGATCACAATCAGACACTTAGATAAATTTCTAATTTTTAGATGGGATTTCAGTCCTCTATTTTTGAAATGATGAATAAGACACCTATTGAAGATCAACTGTTTACCCCTGAATTGACTTTCAAAGACCATGCATTATCCAGGTTGGTGTACCAATGCATGCTAGTTAAGAATCACAGGAAGAATGTTGATTATTGGTAGCTTACATACATTAGTCATACATATTTCATCATTAGATATTTAGGGATCACAATCAGAAAAAGGAATACATATTATAGTTGATATAGAGGTATTTGAATGGACATGAAATATGACATTTATGTTCAACATATATATTATTGAAATGTGATATACATTTTTATGTATAATTAGAAAATCAGAATTTTTTTTGTTATTTTATTACACAATATAATGTTTGTTTTTTTTGTTTTTTTTTAATATAATTAATAAATATCTTTTAAAAATGTTCAACAAAGTTAGAGCATAGACACAAGATGATTGTAAATGTATTTTATGAATCTTTGACTACGTGTGTATTAACTTTGTTAAAAAAAAAATTTTACATTTCAGATTGGCATCTGATGACTTCCAGGAATATTTTTTTCTTTTTGGTTCAGAAACTATTAAATTTTAAATTGTTAATAATAAACATTTTAGTATTAAATACACTCTTTGGAACAGATTATAATAAATATCCATATAATCTGTCAATAAAATTTTTTTTGACTCCCATGACTGGTAGTTGGCTATTTGACAAGCACATGCATAAGATCAAATAATGCATTAATTGTGGAAAATCCACTGATTCCGAGAATATTACATTAAAATATCTTTTTTAACATTCACTGGGGAGTGAGATCCATCAATGCTTTTCTTTTGAAATTCTTAGATGTTAAAATAATTTCGGATATGTAGTCAATTTCTCAAAAATTATTTGTTTTCACTTTTAAGAAGGGGAAGTGGTTCAATTACATTAAAGTGACAGTGTTGTTGAATGTAAAATTAATTTTATAAGATCTTGTATCTCAAAACATTATTTGCTAAATTATTTTAATTTTTACATTTATAAATGGTAGGTCATTTAACTTGATATTTTTCACAAGCTAGTTATTGTATGCCAGGTTAATCGATTTGATTTTCTAGTCGAGTCATTTAACTATAGTTAATAATATTATGTAGTTTTTAAAATCTTACCTCTTGGGTTAGACATCACATATCTATATATAATTTTCATTCCCCTTTAGTTTATTTTGACAATGTTAAATCAACATTACAAATGTTTTTGTCCTTAAAGGGACATTCACAAAGTATATTGTGTATTGATTTTTAAATAATTCATAAAAGAATTTAAACATATTTAGAAAGTACTATAGAATTACATTCAGTCTTTAAATATACTTTGAAAAAAAAACATCAATGCACATATCTTAGTCAATTACATAAGGTATCTATGTGCAACCAACAATCAGCATCAAAATAGCCTATGTAGATATGTATTTAATCCATAAATATATATAATTACAATCTAATGATTGAATACCAAAACATATTAAGTTGTTCAAATATTATAATCTTATCCAAAATGCATACATAACATATAGCTTAATGTCCCTCTAAGATGAAGACTCCGAAATACCTCCTTTACAATATATATTTCAGTCAGTGTGTAAAACAATCCAGAAGTTAATCTAAATTTGATATACTCATATGTTATACTAATTTTTCAAAAGGAAGGTGCCTAGGTTTCTGATATTTCAAGCATTATTGTGAAATGTTTATTTAAAGGGACATGAACTAAAAATATACTTAAAGGGAGACAGTTAAAACATTAATGATTTATACATTCTGAATGAGTATTCTATTTTAAGCAACTTTAAAAATTGTCTCATATTATGAATGCTCCTTGTGATGTTGCTATCATTACTTTAAAAATAATGCATAAAATAGATAATTTATTTGCTTCAGTACTCTGGACTGAACTTGGTTTTTTGTGGTGGATTAATTTATCCAACAATCATCAAGGACAACCCAGGTTTTTTTAAACAATTGTCCGTAATCTCAAATATCATTATTGATTTGCAAAGAAAGATAACAAGATAATGGTTAACATTTGAGAATCGGATTAAATTATAACGTCGATTAACATTTCATGCTCAATCTGAATCACCAACGCTAAATTTGTTTGGACAGTGTCCCTTTAAGAGATTTAAATAGTGTATTTACTTCTCTTCCTATCTTGACATACTTTGCTTGAAAATCATATCGAGATAGGCTCAGTAGATGAAGATTGGTGGATGCACAGAGATGCCTTATGTGATTGTCTCAACCATGTGCATTTAAATTTCTTCTGTTGAGGATATCTAAATACTAAGATAAATTGATTTACATTTTAAAGTCTAAACAATCTTCTATCTCTACAGATCATTTGATACAATTGTTTGTTTGTAATGTCTATTTAAAAATAAAGACGCCATTGCACAATAACATATATGAGCACTTCAGACAAATACAAGCTCGAGGTTTATTTACTAATAACAAACAAACCTGTAGTTTAACATTTATAAACAGATTATCCAAGTTACTGACATTATAACCTGAATTTGAACATTCAGATATATTGCGTGGGAAACGCATCTTGAAACACCAGATTAGCATCTTTAAACATTAGAGTCTAATGTCACGCAATAGCACACAATCAATGTGCATTATGAAATACATTTAATAGAGCAATATCAATACTTCACAATAAGTCAATAAATGGATTTTATGAACAATAAAGACATACAATATTAAATGTGTATTTGTATTAAAGAAACAGACCGTTATTAAACCGAGAAATGTCTACAACATTTAATAATGTGACAGTATTAGATTTTAAAGAGAATTTAATCATTAATATTTAACGAATCACGGATATTAAATCTGCGTCACACATATCTGCATGACAGGCCCATGAGTTACAAATAAGTCTACATGAAAAATGAAGTAACAGCACCACCATGAGGTATGTGTAAGGAAGTTTCTAAGATATGAAACATTAAGGAACGGCCAATCAGAGTTCATCACACAAACACAACTTGAGTCAGGATGGTCTCACAGACATTCTAACAATATTTCAAACTTTTATCCAATCAGATGTACAGATAACTTGTCCCATGGTGCATCTCATGTTTACTTCACCATATAAAAGTCCATTACACGTTGCCATCTTTGTCAGTTCTCTAATGCCTGCAGGCAGTATATCTGATATTTTTTTCACCAAAAATTCTACAACCCAGCAGGCATGTCAGCTCCCAGGTTCACCAAGGAGGAGAGCGCTGCACTGGTCCACGCCATCAAGGACTTTTATCCCCAGCTGTTTGGGAACAAGAGGAGCTCGACAGATGCGCCTGTTAAGAAGGCCCTCTGGGAGTCTATCACCAATGCGGTTAGATTGGTGTGTGACGTCCAGAGGACCCAGGATCAGATCATGAGGAGATTCGGAGATATGAGGTTGCGGTTAACAAAAAAAGTCAACCTCATAAGGGACTGGGTACAAGCCCGTAAAAGAGGTGGCAAAAGAGAGGCCCCGCGGAAACTGTACCTACTCCCTTATGAGGTGACTTTATGCGAGCTCCTCAATCTCCGGGTCCCCAAAAGATTCAGATCCTCGCCATCCTCGGCCTCCTCTTCTTCCCTCCCAGCTGCGGGATCTGAAAGTCCTGACGCGGGGGCCAGGGCAGCTGCTTCTCCGTCCGGTGGCCTGGGAGGAGATGGAGAATCTGAACCAGGTAATTTTCCAACTTCATATAATATCTTAATATTTTTTTTTTTATCAAAAAATGTGTATATAGTCAGATACTAAACCTATACAGATCTCACAACATACACTACATATGATGTTTAGATATCTGATTTTAGATTAGTGACACATGAAATAGGAATGATGTGTCTTGCGCTCTACAGAATATGCGTCACAGAGCGAAAATGGAATTTCGCATACACGTTAACATGGCTTTGCTGTAAGTGGCATTGCTTTATACATGTTGGTCAAATGACGGATGCGTAATTCCGCTTTGAATCATTGCGCAATGATCGCGAAAATGGAATTGCGCATACACGTTAACATGGCTTTGCTGTAAGTGGCATTGCTTTATACATGTTGGTCAAATGACGGATGCGTAATTCCGCTTTGAATCATTGCGCAATGATCGCGAAAATGGAATTGCGCATACACGTTAACATGGCTTTGCTGTAAGTGGCATTGCTTTATACATGTTGGTCAAATGACGGATGCGTAATTCCGCTTTGAATCATTGCGCAATGATCGCGAAAATGGAATTGCGCATACACGTTAACATGGCTTTGCTGTAAGTGGCATTGCTTTATACATGTTGGTCAAATGACGGATGCGTAATTCCGCTTTGAATCATTGCGCAATGATCGCGAAAATGGAATTGCGCATACACGTTAACATGGCTTTGCTGTAAGTGGCATTGCTTTATACATGTTGGTCAAAATGAAATGTGAATTATTATATATGTGAAGAATACAGTATTCTTATTTTCAATATTATACATAATAAAAAAAGAAGAATCCAAATAAATTATAACATATGCCCATCAATTGATGAGAATGAAATAACACCAAAAAATAATTAAAGCTACAGTAAACAACACAACTGATTGAAAATAAGAGTACAGGATATATTTATCATGAATTGAATTGAGGAAACAATTAACTCATGGGACTACCAAAGGATTAATAGTTTTAAATTGATTTGCTAATAATGTAAAGATTTTAAACATGGCATGATTTGTATTAATGATATGTAATCCTCATTTAATATATTACAGATATGGATGTTGCTGCTGGATCCTTAAGGCAGGGCTTGTCACAGTATGGTATGTCTCATTTTAATTGACATTTGTCTTAGAAACATGGACAGAACATTACATACTAAATCCACATTGTTCAATATTTATATGTAATGTCCCTTTAATAGATGAAAATTAAATAATTCTTCGGATTTCCTTAAATAACATATTAGATTTGAATTGCATGCTCAATCCCATTCATTACATCAACATATGGAGTAGAGAATTCATTAACACCAACATTGTCAAATCAATATAATTTTATATTAAAGGGATACTGAGCTACAATTATTAATGTTGTCATTCAGATAGAGTATGCAATATTAATAAACATTTAAATATAATACTATCATCATATGTGAAATATTCTATTGCTAAATGTATTTTAAAATCAAGAATGTACGTTTATCTGCATCTCAATTTTGCTTATGTGCCTTTAAGATTAAAATGTAGCAACATTAAAATTATAATAGGAGTCAATGTTAAATCATTTTGAACAGTTTGAACAGAGAAATCAATGATTTAAATAAATCATGTCAGTGTCCCTTTAATAAACAATAGATCCATTCATCTTTACATTATTTGGATTAAACAATAATGATATATAATTCACATATTCACTGTTGGAGTTACTTTATAGATATCAGCATACTCTAACAGCACCATGATTACATATTTGTACTAATCAATTTGGTTTTGTATTGTGATAAATATGTGTTGTGTCCTAAACAAGATTACTGTACATTGCACAAATGGCTCGATGTGCCACATGTGTTTGTTTAGATTTGTCAACAGCTGTTCTTCAAAATGTGGTTTGTGTGTATTCTTTTAAGAACATTGATCAATGAGTATATTTAGATATGCAATAGCATCGAATGAGATGAGTTTGATGTCTAATATAGTCTGAAATTAAACATATGTTCAATACATCATTTTTAACAGAATCCCCTTGATTCAATCAAGCATTTTTTGGTTTAATAACTGCTCTATTCTTCACATTTTCAAGTTGATTAATCTTAAAATTCGATACAGATGTGATTTAGTGATATCCCAAATGTGTTTACTAATATATATCTATATCATTCATAGAGAGAGTTGGTGTGGGGAGCCCACAGGAATCCAGCAGTGACACAGAGCCGCCTTTGCGGTCTCCTGGTAAGTCCATTGACTCATTTATATGTCATTGAAGGTGTATTGGTAATCAATATTATGAGCATGATTCTGATGAAGCATAACATTGGAAACAAACATATAATTTTCTCTTCTGATTATATATTAATTTTCTTTGAATATTGAAAGATTAATAATTAAAACTTTATTAGTCTACACATTTGTTATTCAGAAGATGTATAGCATATGTTTGTTTCCATGTTCATTTTTGACAACAGTCATCAAGTGATACACACATGAGAAATCTTAAATGTTCTATGTACTATGCTTTTATGATTTTTACATTAATACAAACAATACATCGAAAATCTGAATCATTGAGAATAACAAATCTAATGTAATTTGTATGCTCCATCAAAATGATGTAATCATAACTTTGGGTGTGTATATCTTTAATGCAACATTGATGTGTGTCTTTGAACAACAGTAACATATGTTATAATATCTGTTCTTAACGTGTACACAACATGTTATGTTTTACAGAGATTGATTTAACATATGTGACGGAGGAGGAAGAGGCTGCCTTGGAGTCTAATGGTATGTGAAATATATCTATCATGTTTCAAACATGTTGCTTTTCATTTCATTGAAGACATTCAAAGTCTACAGCTTTTTCACTTTAAAAAGGAATATTATTTGTCTGTTCAAATACACTACTGCCCCCTTTCTATATCAGGCAGCATGAAAATATTATTTTTAAAACAAATGTATAATTCATGCCATCATTATGTCACATGCATATTCCAGGCCAAAACACAATAATAATGTTATAATTGTACAGACAGTAATTGATATTCATCTGAGTGCCTATATGCATACCATATCCTCATTTCATAATTGTTTACAAATTCAAACACACTTCGAAGTATATTGAAAACATAATCAATTTGAAATGCATTGATTTGATTTCATGATGTATGAGATGTTAATATATATATTTTAAATTTTCAGATGGATCCGCCACTTCTGGTCATCTGGTTTCCGCCCCTGCCCAGTCCCCTGACCAGTCACAGACCCCTGCCCATGCCCAGACCCCTGCCCATGCCCAGACCCCTTCCCATGCCCAGACCCCTGCCCATGCCCAGACCACTGCCCAGGCCCAGACCCCTGCCCACACTTCGAAGTATATTGAAAACATAATCAATTTGAAATGCATTGATTTGATTTCATGATGTATGAGATGTTAATATATATATTTTAAATTTTCAGATGGATCCGCCACTTCTGGTCATCTGGTTTCCGCCCCTGCCCAGTCCCCTGACCAGTCACAGACCCCTGCCCATGCCCAGACCCCTGCCCATGCCCAGACTCCTGCCCATGCCCAGACCCCTGCCGGCCCTTCCCATTTATCATTTCCTGTCCCTCCCAAAAAACGCCCCTACAACCCCCTTCGCCGCTCTCCCCGTATTATGGCCCGTACAGCTGCCCAGACCCCAACTCCCCACTCCCCAGCTGTACGGCCTACCCCGGAGCAGCAGCTTATCCCTCCCCAAGCCAATCCCATCCCTCCCCCCTGTCTCAACCTTCATTGTCCTGGGTGTCGGATTGTCCTTCCCAGGCACAGCTGTAAGTATCATTCAAAATCAACATTATAAGATACTTAAAGGTACACTGAAGGTAAATATTTTCTATTGTGATTCAAATAGAGCATGCAATGTTAATCAAATTTATAATTTACTACTCTTATGAATTATTCTTCATTCTCTTGCTATCTTTATTGAAACAAAGAAATGCCTATAATTAATTTTAAATAGAAAATAATTGTGGACATCATTTCTTTATTGTTGGATGAATGTATCCATCAACCAGCAGGGACAAACAAAGTTGATAAACAAATATGGGCTGCCCTAAAAACCGACATTCTTGCATTCAAAATCTAGCTATAGAATTCAAACATTTAAAGAATATGTGTAATTTTTAAATATTTGTAATGTCATGCTCTATCTGAATCAGTCAATTAAATATTTAGGTTCAGTGTCCCTTTAATTTGATATCACTACATATACCAATCACCACTACTTGGATCAAACAATTTATGTACAAATGTTTATACATTATCTCTTGTCTAACCCAGTGGGAATGTAATTTCTTCAGGTTGCTATGTTTACACAGCTTGTCCTCAATGCCAAAATGTTTAAGGATAGGTGTGCCTACCACAGTATAATTAAAATATTTAAATTGCTAATGTAAGTACAATGTAAATCCTTTAACAAGATTTGATACACTCAAGCTGTATAAGTGGATCATCGAAAACCAATTAAAGGGGACAACATGTTTGAGTAAACTGTCCCTTTAATGATTTTGCTCTGTCTGAATAACATATTTCATGTGTAAAGAATCAATTTAAACTAATTGATGTAAAGAATGATTTGTCTTTATGATGACAATGTATCTTTGCTTATTTTTTCGTCTGTTGTGTAATTATCCTTAATATTTAATTTATTCTTTATTTTAGGCTGTGACTCAGCATGGCTCATGCTAGAAGGTATAGCAAGAGTAGAGCAGGCCGTGTTGAGGAACGCAGCTGTCCTGAGAGGGATGAACGACACCATGCAGGCCCAGCTCCGGGTTCAGGACTTGACTCAGCGTGAAATAATGCGATTAAGTTCAAGGCCTGAATCTGGAGCTGGACATGCACAGGACGATGAAGAGGATGACCAGTAAGTGGAGGATCTGGAGATGCTCCAAGGTGGCAGATAAGAATCCTCCGTCCACATGTTGATGTTTTTTTTTTATTGTTGCCATTTGGCCTTTTTTAAAGTTTATTGTTGTGCCTTTTGCACTCTTTTACCTTGTCATATGTCTCCAATGGGGCTATGCTGGCCCTTGGTAACTCTCTTCATGGACTGTGATACACTGTGTTACCTTGTCATATGTCTCCAATGGGGCTATGCTGGCCCTTGATAACTCTCTTCATGGACTGTGATGCACTGTGTTACCTTGTCATATGTCTCCAATGGGGCTATGGTGGCCCTTGGCAACTCTCTTCATGGACTGTGATGCACTGTGTTACCTTGTCATATGTCTCCAATGGGGCTATGCTGGCCCTTGGTAACTCTCTTCATGGACTGTGATGCACTGTGTTACCTTGTCATATGTCTCCAATGGGGCTATGCTGGCCCTTGGTAACTCTCTTCATGGACTGTGATGCACTGTGTTACCTTGTCATATGTCTCCAATGGGGCTATGCTGGCCCTTGGTAACTCTCTTCATGGACTGTGATGCACTGTGTTACCTTGTCATATGTCTCCAATGGGGCTATGCTGGCCCTTGGTAACTCTCTTCATGGACTGTGATGCACTGTGTTACCTTGTCATATGTCTCCAATGGGGCTATGGTGGCCCTTGGCAACTCTCTTCATGGACTGTGATGAACTGTGTTACCTTGTCATATGTCTCCAATGGGGCTATGCTGGCCCTTGGTAACTCTCTTCATGGACTGTGATGCACTGTGTTACCTTGTCATATGTCTCCAATGGGGCTATGCTGGCCCTTGGTAACTCTCTTCATGGACTGTGATGCACTCTTTTACCTTGTCATATGTTTCCGATGGGGCTATGGTGGCCCTTGGCAACTCTCTTCATGGACTGTGATGCACTGTGTTACCTTGTCATATGTCTCCAATGGGGCTATGCTGGCCCTTGGTAACTCTCTTCATGGACTGTGATGCACTCTTTTACCTTGTCATATGTCTCCAATGGGGCTATGGTGGCCCTTGGCAACTCTCTTCATGGACTGTGATGCACTGTGTTACCTTGTCATATGTCTCCAATGGGGCTATGCTGGCCCTTGGTAACTCTCTTCATGGACTGTGATGCACTCTTTTACCTTGTCATATGTCTCCAATGGGGCTATGGTGGCCCTTGGCAACTCTCTTTATGGACTGTGATGCACTGTGTTACCTTGTCATATGTCTCCAATGGGGCTATGCTGGCCCTTGGTAACTCTCTTCATGGACTGTGATGCACTCTTTTACCTTGTCATATGTCTCCAATGGGGCTATGGTGGCCCTTGGCAACTCTCTTCATGGACTGTGATGCACTGTGTTACCTTGTCATATGTCTCCAATGGGGCTATGCTGGCCCTTGGTAACTCTCTTCATGGACTGTGATGCACTCTTTTACCTTGTCATATGTCTCCAATGGGGCTATGGTGGCCCTTGGCAACTCTCTTCATGGACTGTGATGCACTGTGTTACCTTGTCATATGTCTCCAATGGGGCTATGCTGGACCTTGGTAACTCTCTTCATTGACTGTGATGCACTGTGTTACCTTGTCTTATGTCTCCAATGGGGCTATGGTGGCCCTTGGCAACTCTCTTCATGGACTGTGATGCACTGTGTTACCTTGTCATATGTCTCCAATGGGGCTATGCTGGCCCTTGGTAACTCTCTTCATGGACTGTGATGCACTGTGTTACCTTGTCATATGTCTCCAATGGGGCTATGCTGGCCCTTGGTAACTCTCTTCATGGACTGTGATGCACTGTGTTACCTTGTCATATGTCTCCAATGGGGCTATGCTGGCCCTTGGTAACTCTCTTCATGGACTGTGATGCACTGTGTTACCTTGTCATATGTCTCCAATGGGGCTATGGTGGCCCTTGGCAACTCTCTTCATGGACTGTGATGAACTGTGTTACCTTGTCATATGTCTCCAATGGGGCTATGCTGGCCCTTGGTAACTCTCTTCATGGACTGTGATGCACTGTGTTACCTTGTCATATGTCTCCAATGGGGCTATGCTGGCCCTTGGTAACTCTCTTCATGGACTGTGATGCACTCTTTTACCTTGTCATATGTTTCCGATGGGGCTATGGTGGCCCTTGGCAACTCTCTTCATGGACTGTGATGCACTGTGTTACCTTGTCATATGTCTCCAATGGGGCTATGCTGGCCCTTGGTAACTCTCTTCATGGACTGTGATGCACTCTTTTACCTTGTCATATGTCTCCAATGGGGCTATGGTGGCCCTTGGCAACTCTCTTCATGGACTGTGATGCACTGTGTTACCTTGTCATATGTCTCCAATGGGGCTATGCTGGCCCTTGGTAACTCTCTTCATGGACTGTGATGCACTCTTTTACCTTGTCATATGTCTCCAATGGGGCTATGGTGGCCCTTGGCAACTCTCTTTATGGACTGTGATGCACTGTGTTACCTTGTCATATGTCTCCAATGGGGCTATGCTGGCCCTTGGTAACTCTCTTCATGGACTGTGATGCACTCTTTTACCTTGTCATATGTCTCCAATGGGGCTATGGTGGCCCTTGGCAACTCTCTTCATGGACTGTGATGCACTGTGTTACCTTGTCATATGTCTCCAATGGGGCTATGCTGGCCCTTGGTAACTCTCTTCATGGACTGTGATGCACTCTTTTACCTTGTCATATGTCTCCAATGGGGCTATGGTGGCCCTTGGCAACTCTCTTCATGGACTGTGATGCACTGTGTTACCTTGTCATATGTCTCCAATGGGGCTATGCTGGACCTTGGTAACTCTCTTCATTGACTGTGATGCACTGTGTTACCTTGTCTTATGTCTCCAATGGGGCTATGGTGGCCCTTGGCAACTCTCTTCATGGACTGTGATGCACTGTGTTACCTTGTCATATGTCTCCAATGGGGCTATGCTGGCCCTTGGTAACTCTCTTCATGGACTGTGATGCACTGTGTTACCTTGTCATATGTCTCCAATGGAGCTATGCTGGCCCTTGGTAACTCTCTTCATGGACTGTGATGCACTGTGTTACCTTGTCATATGTCTCCAATGGGGCTATGCTGGCCCTTGGTAACTCTCTTCATGGACTGTGATGCACTGTGTTACCTTGTCATATGTCTCCAATGGGGCTATGCTGGCCCTTGGTAACTCTCTTCATGGACTGTGATGCACTGTGTTACCTTGTCATATGTCTCCAATGGGGCTATGGTGGCCCTTAGCAACTCTCTTCATGGACTGTGATGCACTGTGTTACCTTGTCATATGTCTCCAATGGGGCTATGCTGGCCCTTGTTAACTCTCTTCATGGACTGTGATGCACTGTGTTACCTTGTCATATGTCTCCAATGGGGCTATGCTGGCCCTTGGTAACTCTCTTCATGGACTGTGATGCACTGTGTTACCTTGTCATATGTCTCCAATGGGGCTATGCTGGCCCTTGGTAACTCTCTTCATGGACTGTGATGCACTGTGTTACCTTGTCATATGTCTCCAATGGGGCTATGCTGGCCCTTGGTAACTCTCTTCATGGACTGTGATGCACTGTGTTACCTTGTCATATGTCTCCAATGGGGCTATGGTGGCCCTTGGCAACTCTCTTCATGGACTGTGATGCACTGTGTTACCTTGTCATATGTCTCCAATGGGGCTATGCTGGCCCTTGGTAACTCTCTTCATGGACTGTGATGCATTGTGTTACCTTGTCATATGTCTCCAATGGGGTTATGCTGGCCCTTGCTAACTCTCTTCATGGACTGTGATGCACTCTTTTACCTTGTCATATGTCTCCAATGGGGCTATGGTGGCCCTTGGCAACTCTCTTCATGGACTGTGATGCACTGTGTTACCTTGTCATATGTCTCCAATGGGGCTATGCTGGCCCTTGGTAACTCTCTTCATGGACTGTGATGCACTCTTTTACCTTGTCATATGTCTCCAATGGGGCTATGGTGGCCCTTGGCAACTCTCTTCATGGACTGTGATGCACTGTGTTACCTTGTCATATGTCTCCAATGGGCTATGCTGGCCCTTGGTAACTCTCTTCATGGACTGTGATGCACTCTTTTACCTTGTCATATGTCTCCAATGGGGCTATGGTGGCCCTTGGCAACTCTCTTCATGGACTGTGATGCACTGTGTTACCTTGTCATATGTCTCCAATGGGGTTATGCTGGCCCTTGGTAACTCTCTTCATGGACTGTGATGCACTCTTTTACCTTGTCATATGTCTCCAATGGGG
This sequence comes from Bombina bombina, assembly GCF_027579735.1. Classification (NCBI taxonomy): domain Eukaryota; kingdom Metazoa; phylum Chordata; class Amphibia; order Anura; family Bombinatoridae; genus Bombina; species Bombina bombina. Next base: position 852,325,413 of record NC_069504.1, on the reverse strand, counting down.
CTATGGTGGCCCTTGCCAACTCTCTTCATGGACTGTGATGCACTGTGTTACCTTGTCATATGTCTCCAATGGGGCTATGCTGGCCCTTGGTAACTCTCTTCATGGACTGTGATGCACTGTGTTACCTTGTCATATGTCTCCAATGGGGCTATGGTGGCCCTTGGCAACTCTCTTCATGGACTGTGATGCACTGTGTTACCTTGTCATATGTCTCCAATGGGGCTATGCTGGCCCTTGGTAACTCTCTTCATGGACTGTGATGCACTGTGTTACCTTGTCATATGTCTCCAATGGGGCTATGCTGGCCCTTGGTAACTCTCTTCATGGACTGTGATGCACTGTGTTACCTTGTCATATGTCTCCAATGGGGCTATGCTGGCTCTTGGTAACTCTCTTCATGGACTGTGATGCACTGTGTTACCTTGTCATATGTCTCCAATGGGGCTATGCTGGCCCTTGGTAACTCTCTTCATGGACTGTGATGCACTGTGTTACCTTGTCATATGTCTCCAATGGGGCTATGGTGGCCCTTGGCAACTCTCTTCATGGACTGTGATGCACTGTGTTACCTTGTCATATGGCTCAAATATTCCTTATTTTTACAAGATTATTTCTAAACGTTGTTGATGTTTTCTTACATACTAATAAAAGACATGTCATTGCACAAATCTTTGTCCTCATTCTTCATGTTATTTTTTGAAAGCTCTAGTTTATCTTGTTGATCCTTAAAGGGACCTACCAAAAATATTTTTTTTATAAAAAATCATATATGTACAATTGTAAATGACTTTAAGATTAACATCTCCAATGTAATCTTATTATTTGTCTTTATATATTTTTCTCTTAGCTTTATCATTGCATGATTATGATTAGCATAGTAATTGTTTTATATATGTATATATATTGTTATTTGTGTATATATGTATATTTCAATTTTCAGATCCATGTGTGTATTTAGAAACTCTGCATGAATTGATGCACCTTTAACAAATGATCTGAGTATTGATACAATGATATAATCCCTGTAAAGTGTTCATTTTATTGAAATAGTATTGTCTATGTGTATCCTCTTTTTAAAAACAAAATCATGTCCCTTTAAGTGATGGTGAGCACAATTGTTAATGAATGTATTTCCATTTCTAAAGCGTTTTTGTCCTTTTTACATGAACAAGGACATATAATCTTATTAATAAACAATCTTATTGTAATGTTGACAGCACATGTATTTCATTTTCAATTCTAGTTTATTGTAAAAGTGTAACCAAATAAATCTGTGTGTAATGCAAATATTTTAGATGATGAATATTTTTTAACAAATATGTTAACAAAATACTTCTCCTCCCATATATAGCTATAGGTAGGCTGACCATATTTAAACTTGAATAAATGACACGTTTAATCAATCCATGTATAACTATTGTTATTCCAAAACAATCAAAACATATCTTAAAACATCAATGGCATATGTATTTCTCATGTGTATCTTTTAAATGTTAAAGATATACACCATAGCTATAGTTCAAGGGACAGTCAAGTCCGAAAAGATGATTCATGATTTGGTGACATTCCTAGATAGCAATCTAGACACATACTAGTTCCTAAAATATAAATACGTTTCTTAGTGATATGCCAAGCTGTCAACTGAGTCCTTGTATTGTCTGCGGTTTTTCAGCGATCTCGGATGCGCCATGTTGCTTAAGACGTCACCTGCCAGGCTGTCCAATGATTCCTTGTATTGACTGATGTTCTTACGTGATCAAGAATGTGCCTTTTATTGGATGGCGTTTTGACGCGATCAAGGATGCGCCTTTTTTTTTGGGCGTTCTTACGTGATCAAGAATGTGCCTTTTATTGGATGGCGTTCTTACGTGATCAAGGAAGCGCCATGTTAAGACGTCACATGCAAAGGTAAAAAAACGTCTGATTGGATTACACAGTCCCGCAATATTTGTTTGTGCACGTTAAAAACGTTTGTGACTGCAGCCAATTTTAAAAACCTTGCGAATATGTATTATTTGCATCATGTTACATTGTTGACCCGTAGCTGATAAAGACCACCACATTCTCTTTTGCTGGATGTCTGGTTGAATAAACGAACGAAAGCAAAATGTTTTCATGCATATGATATTTCGAGGCAAGTGCAAATCTCTATAGTCCATGTTGTTTAATATGTTTGTCAACAATGTTCCTTTTTCAGAAAAATGACTGTTGTGTTTAATGTTAAAGATATCTAATTAATAAATATGCGCTATTGTGTTAGAATAAAGTAATCAATATGCATTTATCTTTATCATATGCTAAAGATATGATGCCGACTTCTTCTAAATGTAATTTCGTTGTATATTTTATTAAAGGTTCATTAGACACTCACATTATAAATCAAAACCTTTTATTTTGTCTCTAGTTAGATAGTCCATTGTTTAACAAATACACGTTTCATTTTGCTTCTGTTCAAATAAAATGTAAGTAATTTTCAGACTCCTCGCCAAGCCTCTGAGTTTCATGTGAGTACCATCTCCAGCTTTCTCCTGTTTGTGTAAAGGGTCTTTTCATATGTTAATGATGGGGTATTGTCTTGTTTTACGGTTGTAATGGGGGTTCATCTATATTTTCAATAGAGCTAACCCGATTTTCTTTGAAAGTGTTTGAAGCTTTGTAATATTGATATCAGTATATGTTAATCTTGTTGTTTGTAGTAGTGTCTATTACATACAGTTCTGTTAAAAATATAGTATACTGTCCCTTTAATGCAAATGTTGATTTTTGTATCATGTATGAGTTCCACATTGTTTAATCTTCAAATATATTATTGTTAGCATATTTTCACCCCCCACTCCTAAAAGGACTTTAAACCATATTCATTGTTAAAAAAAATGTCTTTCCAAAAAAAAATTAACACAATAATGTCTCTTTAAGAAAATAGACTTTATTTAACACGTCAATATAAATCTGATTTCAATATTTATTTTTTGAACAAGTACATGTAGATATACCAACAAGCTTCAAATATGTGTTAGCATATGTAATTTTGTTAAAGGGACAGTTTAGAAAACAAAACAGAATTTATGTTTACCTGATAAATTTCTTTCTCCAACGGTGTGTCCGGTCCACGGCGTCATCCTTACTTGTGGGATATTCTCTTCCCCAACAGGAAATGGCAAAGAGCCCGGCAAAGCTGGTCACATGATCCCTCCTAGGCTCCGCCTACCCCAGTCATTCGACCGACGTTAAGGAGGAATATTTGCATAGGAGAAACCATATGGTACCGTGGTGACTGTAGTTAAAGAAAATAAAATATCAGACCTGATTAAAAAACCAGGGCGGGCCGTGGACCGGACACACCGTTGGAGAAAGAAATTTATCAGGTAAACATAAATTCTGTTTTCTCCAACATAGGTGTGTCCGGTCCACGGCGTCATCCTTACTTGTGGGAACCAATACCAAAGCTTTAGGACACGGATGAAGGGAGGGAGCAAATCAGGTCACCTAAATGGAAGGCACCACGGCTTGCAAAACCTTTCTCCCAAAAATAGCCTCAGAAGAAGCAAAAGTATCAAACTTGTAAAATTTGGTAAAAGTGTGCAGTGAAGACCAAGTCGCTGCCCTACATATCTGATCAACAGAAGCCTCGTTCTTGAAGGCCCTTGTGGAAGCCACAGCCCTAGTGGAATGAGCTGTGATTCTTTCGGGAGGCTGCCGTCCGGCAGTCTCGTAAGCCAATCTGATGATGCTTTTAATCCAAAAAGAGAGAGAGGTAGAAGTTGCTTTTTGACCTCTCCTTTTACCTGAATAAACAACAAACAAGGAAGATGTTTGTCTAAAATCCTTTGTAGCATCTAAATAGAATTTTAGAGCGCGAACAACATCCAAATTGTGCAACAAACGTTCCTTCTTTGAAACTGGTTTTGGACACAGAGAAGGTACGATAATCTCCTGGTTAATGTTTTTGTTAGAAACAACTTTTGGAAGAAAACCAGGTTTAGTACGTAAAACCACCTTATCTGCATGGAACACCAGATAAGGAGGAGAACACTGCAGAGCAGATAATTCTGAGACTCTTCTAGCAGAAGAAATCGCAACTAAAAACAAAACTTTCCAAGATAATAACTTAATATCAACGGAATGTAAGGGTTCAAACGGAACCCCCTGAAGAACTGAAAGAACTAAATTGAGACTCCAAGGAGGAGTCAAAGGTTTGTAAACAGGCTTGATTCTAACCAGAGCCTGAACAAAGGCTTGAACATCTGGCACAGCTGCCAGCTTTTTGTGAAGTAATACCGACAAGGCAGAAATCTGTCCCTTCAGGGAACTTGCAGATAATCCTTTTTCCAATCCTTCTTGAAGGAAGGATAGAATCCTAGGAATCTTAACCTTGTCCCAAGGGAATCCTTTAGATTCACACCAACAGATATATTTTTTCCAAATTTTGTGGTAAATCTTTCTAGTTACAGGCTTTCTGGCCTGAACAAGAGTATCGATAACAGAATCTGAGAATCCTCGCTTCGATAAAATCAAGCGTTCAATCTCCAAGCAGTCAGCTGGAGTGAAACCAGATTCGGATGTTCGAACGGACCCTGAACAAGAAGGTCTCGTCTCAAAGGTAGCTTCCAAGGTGGAGCCGATGACATATTCACCAGATCTGCATACCAAGTCCTGCGTGGCCACGCAGGAGCTATCAAGATCACCGACGCCCTCTCCTGATTGATCCTGGCTACCAGCCTGGGGATGAGAGGAAATGGCGGGAACACATAAGCTAGTTTGAAGGTCCAAGGTGCTACTAGTGCATCCACTAGAGCCGCCTTGGGATCCCTGGATCTGGCCCCGTAGCAAGGAACTTTGAAGTTCTGACGAGAGGCCATTAGATCCATGTCTGGAATGCCCCACAGGTGAGTGACTTGGGCAAAGATTTCCGGATGGAGTTCCCACTCCCCCGGATGCAATGTCTGACGACTCAGAAAATCCGCTTCCCAATTTTCCACTCCTGGGATGTGGATAGCAGACAGGTGGCAGGAGTGAGACTCCGCCCATAGAATGATTTTGGTCACTTCTTCCATCGCTAGGGAACTCCTTGTTCCCCCCTGATGGTTGATGTACGCAACAGTTGTCATGTTGTCTGATTGAAACCGTATGAACTTGGTCCTCGCTAGCCGAGGCCAGGCCTTGAGAGCATTGAATATCGCTCTCAGTTCCAGAATATTTATCGGTAGAAGAGATTCTTCCCGAGACCAAAGACCCTGAGCTTTCAGGGATCCCCAGACCGCGCCCCAGCCCATCAGACTGGCGTCGGTCGTGACAATGACCCACTCTGGTCTGCGGAACGTCATCCCTTGAGACAGATTGTCCAGGGACAGCCACCAACGGAGTGAGTCTCTGGTCCTCTGATTTACTTGTATCTTCGGAGACAAGTCTGTATAGTCCCCATTCCACTGACTGAGCATGCACAGTTGTAATGGTCTTAGATGAATGCGCGCAAAAGGAACTATGTCCATCGCCGCTACCATCAACCCGATCACTTCCATGCACTGAGCTATGGAAGGAAGAGGAACGGAATGAAGTATCCGACAAGAGTCTAGAAGTTTTGTTTTTCTGGCCTCTGTTAGAAAGATCCTCATTTCTAAGGAGTCTATAATTGTTCCCAAGAAGGGAACCCTTGTTGACGGGGATAGAGAACTCTTTTCCACGTTCACTTTCCAGCCGTGAGATCTGAGAAAGGCCAGGACAATGTCCGTGTGAGCCTTTGCTTGAGGAAGGGACGACGCTTGAATCAGAATGTCGTCCAGGTAAGGTACTACTGCAATGCCCCTTGGTCTTAGCACCGCTAGAAGGGACCCTAGTACCTTTGTGAAAATCCTTGGAGCAGTGGCTAATCCGAAAGGAAGCGCCACGAACTGGTAATGTTTGTCCAGGAATGCGAACCTTAGGAACCGATGATGTTCCTTGTGGATAGGAATATGTAGATACGCATCCTTTAAATCCACCGTGGTCATGAATTGACCCTCCTGGATGGAAGGAAGAATAGTTCGAATGGTTTCCATCTTGAAAGATGGAACCTTGAGAAACTTGTTTAAGATCTTGAGATCTAAGATTGGTCTGAACGTTCCCTCTTTTTTGGGAACTATGAACAGATTGGAGTAGAACCCCATCCCTTGTTCTCTTAATGGAACAGGATGAATCACTCCCATTTTTAACAGGTCTTCTACACAATGTAAGAACGCCTGTCTTTTTATGTGGTCTGAAGACAACTGAGACCTGTGGAACCTCCCCCTTGGGGGAAGTCCCTTGAATTCCAGAAGATAACCCTGGGAGACTATTTCTAGCGCCCAAGGATCCAGAACATCTCTTGCCCAAGCCTGAGCGAAGAGAGAGAGTCTGCCCCCCACCAGATCCGGTCCCGGATCGGGGGCCAATATTTCATGCTGTCTTGGTAGCAGTGGCAGGCTTCTTGGCCTGCTTTCCCTTGTTCCAGCCTTGCATTGGTCTCCAAGCTGGCTTGGCTTGAGAAGTATTACCCTCTTGCTTAGAGGACGTAGCACTTTGGGCTGGTCCGTTTTTACGAAAGGGACGAAAATTAGGTCTATTTTTCGCCTTGAAAGGCCGATCCTGAGGAAGGGCGTGGCCCTTACCCCCAGTGATATCCGAGATAATCTCTTTCAAGTCAGGGCCAAACAGCGTTTTCCCCTTGAAAGGAATGTTTAGTAGCTTGTTCTTGGAAGACGCATCAGCTGACCAAGATTTCAACCAAAGCGCTCTGCGCGCCACAATAGCAAACCCAGAATTCTTAGCCGCTAACCTAGCCAATTGCAAAGTGGCGTCTAGGGTGAAAGAATTAGCCAATTCGAGAGCATTGATTCTGTCCATAATCTCCTCATAAGGAGGAGAATCACTATCGAGCGCCTTTATCAGCTCATCAAACCAGAAACATGCGGCTGTAGTGACAGGGACAATGCATGAAATTGGTTGTAGAAGGTAACCCTGCTGAACAAACATCTTTTTAAGCAAACCTTCTAATTTTTTATCCATAGGATCTTTGAAAGCACAACTATCCTCTATGGGTATAGTGGTGCGTTTGTTTAAAGTAGAAACCGCTCCCTCGACCTTGGGGACTGTCTGCCATAAGTCCTTTCTGGGGTCGACCATAGGAAACAATTTTTTAAATATGGGGGGAGGGACGAAAGGAATACCGGGCCTTTCCCATTCTTTATTAACAATGTCCGCCACCCGCTTGGGTATAGGAAAAGCTTCTGGGAGCTCCGGCACCTCTAGGAACTTGTCCATTTTACATAGTTTCTCTGGGATGACCAACTTTTCACAATCATCCAGAGTGGATAATACCTCCTTAAGCAGAATGCGGAGATGTTCCAACTTAAATTTAAATGCAATTACATCAGGTTCAGCCTGTTGAGAAATGTTCCCTGAATCAGTAATTTCTCCCTCAGACAAAACCTCCCTGGCCCCCTCAGATTGGGTTAGGGGCCCTTCAGAGATATTAATATCAGCGTCGTCATGCTCTTCAGTAACTAAAACAGAGCAGCCACGCTTACGCTGACAAGGGTTCATTTTGGCTAAAATGTTTGACAGAATTATCCATTACAGCCGTTAATTGTTGCATAGTAAGGAGTATTGGCGCGCTAGATGTACTAGGGGCCTCCTGAGTGGGCAAGACTCGTGTAGACGAAGGAGGGAATGATGCAGTACCATGCTTACTCCCCTCACTTGAGGAATCATCTTGGGCATCATTGTCATTATCACATAAATCACATTTATTTAAATGAACAGGAATTCTGGCTTCCCCACATTCAGAACACAGTCTATCTGGTAGTTCAGACATGTTAAACAGGCATAAACTTGATAATAAAGTACAAAAAACGTTTTAAAATAAAACCGTTACTGTCACTTTAAATTTTAAACTGAACACACTTTATTACTGCAATTGCGAAAAAACATGAAGGAATTGTACAAAATTCACCAAATTTTCACCACAGTGTCTTAAAGCCTTAAAAGTATTGCACACCAAATTTGGAAGCTTTAACCCTTAAAATAACGGAACCGGAGCCGTTTTAACACTTTAACCCCTTTACAGTCCCTGGTATCTGCTTTGCTGAGACCCAACCAAACCCAAAGGGGAATACGATACCAAATGACGCCTTCAGAAAGTCTTTTCTAAGTATCAGAGCTCCTCTCACATGCGACTGCATGCCATGCCTCTCAAAAACAAGTGCGCCACACCGGCGCGAAAATGAGGCTCTGCTTATGCTTTGGGAAAGCCCCAGAGAAATAAGGTGTCTAATACAGTGCCTGCCGATATTATAATATCAATATACCCAGATAAAATGATTCCTCAAGGCTAAATATGTTTTAAAATTGAATCGATTTAGCCCAGAAAAGTCTACAATCTTAATAAGCCCTTGTGAAGCCCTTATTTACCATCGTAATAAAAATGGCTTACCGGATCCCATAGGGAAAAATGACAGCTTCCAGCATTACATCGTCTTGTTAGAATGTGTCATACCTCAAGCAGCAAGAGACTGCACACTGTTCCCCCAACTGAAGTTAATTGCTCTCAACAGTCCTGTGTGGAACAGCCATGGATTTTAGTTACGGTGCTAAAATCATTTTCCTCATACAAACAGAAATCTTCATCTCTTTTCTGTTTCTGAGTAAATAGTACATACCAGCACTATTTTAAAATAACAAACTCTTGATTGAATAATAAAAACTACAGTTAAACACTAAAAAACTCTAAGCCATCTCCGTGGAGATGTTGCCTGTACAACGGCAAAGAGAATGACTGGGGTAGGCGGAGCCTAGGAGGGATCATGTGACCAGCTTTGCCGGGCTCTTTGCCATTTCCTGTTGGGGAAGAGAATATCCCACAAGTAAGGATGACGCCGTGGACCGGACACACCTATGTTGGAGAAATAATGTTTTTCATTATTCTAAAAGTCAATTTTGTAATATCAATGATATCAAATGTTTCTCACCAATTAATCATTTGTCTGTGTTTATTTAAATTTGCTAGCTAAACCTATGAGGTTCGTGTGCTCATTTCTTCGAGCTTGAAGAGTGCATGTAATCATTATACAATTTGACCACTAGAGGGTATTTGGATAGCATTTGTATATGTAAAACCTTGTGCTCATACAGCATATTATTTACCATGTATTGATCATTGATATCTAAAATGTTGTTATGTCAGAACAACAAATAAGTGGTAATTTTTCCTAGTCATAGATACAAGGTTAAGCACATAAGTCACACGTATTTCTCCATGTTTTGTTGTTTCCAACTTGATAATGCGTAATACAGTGTTTTCTTTGTAATCAATAATTTTCTGACTGTCCCTTTAAGCTGTGTTATTGGCATTCAAACAGTAATATGCCATCATGGATAATTGTAATGGTAATTTTGTTTGCGATTCGGGAAACAGTTTGGACATCACATCACAGAAACCAATCAATATCATGAACAAGGATAGGTATGTGATGATGTGGTTTTCACACACTTATAACCCACACTCTGCAAACAATCTGCCTCCATGGACCCGGTCCCATAGAAGTAGATTATATACAGAGTGTGGTCCACAAGTGTATGAAAACCACATCATCACATACCTATCCATTACACATTAAATAAAAAAAACATTAAAGATGAAAATAAATACTTACTTCCTCTTCCTTCCCCTCTTCCCACGGGGCTGAGGCTCTGGGAGGGGCAACTGCCGACTCCGAAGAGTTCTCCTTGGAGATGTTGTGGGAAGAGTGAAAGGAAGAGTACTGGGACGATCAAGGTGAGGAGGAGAAGATGGCTGAGGAGGAGAAGATGGCTGAGGAGGAGAAGATGGCTGAAGAGGAGGAGATGGCTGAAGAGGAGGAGATGGCTGAAGAGGAGGAGATGGCTGAAGAGGAGGAGATGGCCCGGCAGGAGTAGATGGCCCGGCAGGAGTAGATGGGCCGGCAGGAGGAGGCCTTCAATTATTGGCCTTCAATTATTTGATTTTGTCCATCAAGAATTCGAGTTCGGCCTTCGATATTTTGTATCCGGGAGTTACGCATCTGGTCTATGTAGTCCAGTAGAACCCGCACCTCCGCTATTTCCTCTTGTTGTGCTTGGCGGGGTACCCGTGCACGGCGGTGTGCGGGTCCTTGAGGGTCCTCTGGTTCCGCGGGCTCCTCCTCTGCTTCCGGGGCCTCTTCATCAGCTTCCGTGCGCTCTTCGTCACGGGGGGCCTCTTCCCTCCGAAGTGGAAATTCCTCCCCACCACTCTCATCCCGGGGAGATGGATGAGGCTGTGTTTCTTGTGCTGCCTCCTCCCCAGACACTCACGCTCCCACTAACAGACTCTCTCCCACTCCCACTAACTCACGATAACACTAACAACTGACTCTCTCACGCTAACACTAACTCACTCACAATAATGCACCAACTCTCTAATCTTAAACCTCCAATCACCCACCAGCAACACAGTCAAAGAAGCCCTGCTTGTGTGGTGCTTATATACCCTGTGTAAATGTTTAATGATGTACCGATTTGCGTTGTAAATTGGGTTCATGTGTGCTTTATTAGCAATTAGTATTAGTGCAATGTGTATTAGGTGTGTGAATTTGCGCATGCTCATTTTGAGTTATTATTTGTGGAATGTGTAGAATGCGATGATGTCATAGTGGTCGTTTTCTCTAACATTGTCCAATAGTATTCTTTTTAAATGTGAATTTGCGATGGTGTGGTATTAGTGAAGTGTTGTATATGTATGTTTGTCCTAATATATAGTGATATTGAATGCGATTCTTTTTCTAGTGTATGTATATATTTTTTATTCCTTGTTGTTATTTTGCGAATTTCCGCATCTTAAAGTATATGCGTATTCCCCGTATTAAATTTTATTAAAAATCCCCCCGCTTGTGAATGTGTAATGCTTGTGTGCTTTGTTTATTGATTGTTGTTGTGACATTTGCGGCGTGTTATTGTTGTGCATGATGTGGTATGCGTCATATGACCGAGCTGTGCGTATTCTCGCGAGATCGAGTGTTAGGTGAAAAAAGCAATTTTTTTGCTTTCCCATTGATCTCTATGGGAGACTGTCTAACGCGGGCAGGATTACGCGTGTGACATACACGCGTTAGGAGCATCGTTAGATGGTCTTATTTGAACTCTAAATACCGGAGTCAAACAATGCCGTGCGTTAGACATAAAACACGCGTGGCGTTAGCAACCCATCTACCGCCGAACTCCAAATCTAGCCGTTAGTGTCCGGAACCTCTAGGGTAGACAATACTTCCTTCAAAAGAAAGCGAAGGTGTTCAACCTTAAACCTAAAATTTGGTTCTGCAGGAGGAGATTTAATATCAGATACCTCTAATTCCGAAAGCTCACCTTCAGATGCATCAGAGGTTAGATGATCCTCAGAAAGGTGAGACAACTAGCCAACTCAGACTGAATAGAGGTGTTAACCCCCAAGTCAGTGGAACTATGATTAACCTTTCTCTTACGTTTTACAGAGATAGGCAAAGCGTGTAATGCAGCTGATACCACAGATTAAATTTGTGAAGTAAAATCTGCTGGCAAAAAAATACCTCCAGGCGGAGATAAAGTGTCATAGGGTTAAAAGGGATGCAGAATAGGCATCTCATGGTTAAAAAGTACCAGGGGATAAACCAGATTTAGACCAATTTTTGGTCTTGAGCACATAAGCAGACAGAACAGAATTGTGCAGGTGGGCAAATCATAGTCTCCTCACAATATAAACATGCATTTGTTACAGTGATCGCTGAAACAACCCTCTGAGGGGTTAATATCAGAATCTTCCATAGTGGGTATAAGGTCTCAATATCGTTAGTGCAAAAAAAGTAGAATTAAACTTTTTAGCGTGGCACCTCTACCCTCACCACCTCCTAGATAGACAAGCTTAACTGGAATGAAGTCGCCTGCAGTGAACTTTGTATGCTGATCGCTACGCAGGAGCAAACTCCCGACCAGCCTCAGCGAAAAAATGTGCCCTTGTCACATGGTGCACATCTAGAGACTGCCCCCAGCTAGAAGAGAAACCGCGTGAAGCTGAATATGAGCTGCATATCGGTATAATGGCCCCAGTGGAAATTTCCCCCCAAACTGTCCTGCATCGTCTATCTGCGTCCTTATGAGCCCGAAAAAAAACAGAATTTATGCTTACCTGATAAATTACTTTCTCCAACGGTGTGTCCGGTCCACGGCGTCATCCTTACTTGTGGGAATATCTCTTCCCCAACAGGAAATGGCAAAGAGTCCCAGCAAAGCTGGCCATATAGTCCATCCTAGGCTCCGCCCACCCCAGTCATTCGACCGACGGACAGGAGGAAAAAATAGGAGAAACCATAGGGTGCCGTGGTGACTGTAGTTAGAGAAAATAATTCATCAAACCTGATTAAAAAACCAGGGCGGGCCGTGGACCGGACACACCGTTGGAGAAAGTAATTTATCAGGTAAGCATAAATTCTGTTTTCTCCAACATTGGTGTGTCCGGTCCACGGCATCATCCTTACTTGTGGGAACCAATACCAAAGCTTTAGGACACGGATGAAGGGAGGGAGCAAATCAGGTTACCTAAACGGAAGGCACCACGGCTTGCAAAACCTTTCTCCCAAAAATAGCCTCCGAAGAAGCAAAAGTATCAAATTTGTAAAATTTGGCAAAAGTGTGCAGTGAAGACCAAGTCGCTGCCTTACATATCTGATCAACAGAAGCCTCGTTCTTGAAGGCCCATGTGGAAGCCACAGCCCTAGTGGAGTGAGCTGTGATTCTTTCAGGAGGCTGCCGTCCGGCAGTCTCATAAGCCAATCGGATGATGCTTTTAAGCCAAAAGGAAAGAGAGGTAGAAGTTGCTTTTTGACCTCTCCTTTTACCAGAATAGACGACAAACAGAGAAGATGTTTGTCTGAACTCTTTTGTAGCTTCTAAGTAGAATTTTAGAGCACGGACTACATCTAAATTGTGTAGCAAACGTTCCTTCTTTGAAACTGGATTCGGACACAAAGAAGGTACAACTATCTCCTGGTTAATATTTTTGTTGGAAACAACCTTTGGAAGAAAACCAGGCTTAGTACGCAAAACAACCTTATCTGAATGGAACACCAGATAGGGCGGAGTACACTGCAGAGCAGATAACTCAGAAACTCTTCTAGCAGAAGAAATAGCAACCAAAAACAAAACTTTCCAAGATAACAACTTAATATCTATGGAATGTAAAGGTGCAAACGGAACCCCTTGAAGAACTGAAAGAACTAGATTTAAACTCCAGGGAGGAGTCAAAGGTCTGTAAACAGGCTTGATCCTAACCAGAGCCTGAACAAATGCTTGAACATCTGGCACAGCTGCCAGTCGTTTGTGTAGTAAGACAGATAAGGCAGAAATCTGTCCCTTTAGAGAACTCGCAGATAATCCTTTATCCAAACCTTCTTGTAGAAAGGAAAGGATCTTAGGAATCTTTATCTTATTCCATGGGAATCCCTTGGATTCACACCAGCAGATATATATTTTCCATATTTTATGGTAAATTTTTCTAGGTACCGGTTTTCTGGCTTGAACTAGAGTATCTATCACAGAATCTGAAAACCCACGCTTTGATAGAATCAAGCGTTCAATCTCCAAGCCGTCAGCTGGAGGGAGACCAGATTTGGATGTTCGAATGGACCCTGTACAAGAAGGTCCTGTCTCAAAGGTAGCTTCCATGGTGGAGCCGATGACATATTCACCAGGTCTGCATACCAAGTCCTGCGTGGCCACGCAGGAGCTATCAAGATCACCGAGGCCCTCTCCTGCTTGATCCTGGCTACCAGCCTGGGAATGAGAGGAAACGGTGGAAACACATAAGCTAGGTTGAAGGTCCAAGGCGCTACTAGTGCATCCACTAGAGTCGCCTTGGGATCCCTGGATCTGGACCCGTAGCAAGGAACCTTGAAGTTCTGACGAGACGCCATCAGATCCATGTCTGGAATGCCCCATAATTGGGTCAACTAGGCAAATATCTCCGGGTGGAGTTCCCACTCCCCCGGATGGAAAGTCTGATGACTCAGATAATCTGCCTCCCAGTTTTCCACTCCTGGGATGTGGATCGCAGATAGGTGACAGGAGTGATCCTCCGCCCATTGTATTATTTTGGTCACTTCTCTCATCGCCAGGGAACTCCTTGTTCCCCCCTGATGACTGATATAAGCAACAGTTGTCATGTTGTCTGATTGGAATCTTATGAATCTGGCCTTTGCTAGATGAGGCCAAGCCCTGAGAGCATTGAATATCGCTCTTAGTTCCAGAATGTTTATCGGGAGAAGAGACTCTTCCCGAGACCATAGTCCCTGAGCTTTCAGGGATTCCCAGACCGCGCCCCAGCCCACTAGACTGGCGTCGGTCGTGACGATGACCCACTCTGGTCTGCGGAAGCTCATTCCCTGGGATAGGTGGTCCAGGGTTAGCCACCAACTGAGTGAATCTCTGGTCTTCTGATCTACTTGAATCACTGGAGACAAGTCTGTATAGTCCCCATTCCACTGTTTCAGCATGCACAGTTGTAATGGTCTTAGATGAATTCGCGCAAAAGGAACTATGTCCATTGCTGCAACCATCAACCCTACTACTTCCATGCACTTAGAAGTTTTGACTTTCTGACATCTGTCAGAAAAATCCTCATTTCTAAAGAATCTATTATTGTTCCCAAGAAGGGAACTCTTGTCGACGGAGACAGATAACTTTTTTCTATGTTCACCTTCCATCCGTGAGATCTGAGAAAGGCCAGAACGATGTCTGTATGAGCCTTTGCCTTTGAAAGTGACGACGCTTGTATTAGAATATCGTCCAAGTATGGTACTACTGCAATGCCCCTCGGTCTTAGAACCGCTAGAAGGTACCCGAGTACCTTTGTGAAAATCCTTGGAGCAGTGGCTAACCCGAATGGGAGGGCCACAAACTGGTAATGTTTGTCCAGAAAGGCGAACCTTAGGAACTGATGATTTTCTTTGTGGATAGGAATATGTAGGTACGCATCCTTTAGATCCACGGTAGTCATAAATTGACCTTCCTGGATTGTAGGTAGAATCGTTCGTATGGTTTCCATTTTGAACGATGGTACTCTGAGAAATTTGTTTAGGATTGGTCTGAAGGTTCCCTCTTTTTTGGGAACTACGAACAGATTTGAGTAAAATCCCATTCCTTGTTCCGCCATTGGAACTGGGTGTATCACTCCCATCTTTAACAGGTCTTCTACACAATGTAAGAATGCCTGTCTCTTTATTTGGTTTGAGGATAAGTGAGATATGTGAAACCTTCCCCTTGGGGGTAGTTCCTTGAATTCCAGAAGATAACCCTGAGAAACTATTTCTAGCGTCCAGGGATCCTGAACATCTCTTGCCCAAGCCTGAGCAAAGAGAGAGAGTCTGCCCCCCACTAGATCCGGTCCCGAATCGGGGGCTACTCCTTCATGCTGTTTTGTTAGCAGCAGCAGGTTTCTTGGCCTGCTTACCCTTGTTCCAGCCTTGCATCGGTTTCCAGGCTGGTTTGGTCTGTGAAGCATTACCCTCTTGCTTAGAGGATGCAGAATTAGAGGCCGGTCCGTTCCTGAAATTACGAAAGGAACGAAAATTAGACTTATTCTTGGCTTTGAAAGGCCTATCTTGTGGGAGGGCGTGGCCCTTTCCCCCAGTGATGTCTGAGATAATCTCTTTCAATTCTGGCCCAAAGAGAGTTTTACCCTTGAAGGGGATATTAAGCAATTTTGTCTTGGATGATACATCCGCTGACCAAGACTTTAGCCAAAGCGCTCTGCGCGCCACAATTGCAAACCCTGAATTTTTCGCCACTAATCTAGCTAATTGCAAAGCGGCATCTAAAATAAAAGAATTAGCCAACTTAAGTGCGTGAACTCTGTCCATAACCTCCTCATATGGAGTCTCTCTACTGAGCGACTTTTCTAGTTCCTCGAACCAGAACCACGCTGCTGTAGTGACAGGAACAATGCACGAAATGGGTTGCAGAAGGTAACCTTGCTGTACAAAAATCTTTTTAAACAAATCCTCCAATTTTTTATAGATAGGATCTTTGAAAGCACAATTATCCTCAATAGGAATAGTAGTGCGCTTGTTTAGAGTAGAAACTGCCCCCTCGACCTTAGGGACTGTCTGCCATAAGTCCTTTCTGGGGTCGACCATAGGAAATAATTTCTTAAATATAGGAGGGGGGACAAAAGGTATGCCGGGCTTCTCCCACTCCTTATTCACTATGTCCGCCACCCGCTTGGGTATAGGAAAAGCGTCGGGGTGCACCGGAACCTCTAGGAACTTGTCCATCTTGCATATTTTTTCTGGAATGACCAGGTTGTCACAATCATCCAGAGTAGATAACACCTCCTTAAGCAGTGCGCGGAGATGCTCTAATTTAAATTTAAATGTCACAACATCAGGTTCAGCCTGTTGAGAAATTTTTCCTGAATCTGAAATTTCCCCATCTGACAAAACCTCCCTCATGGCCCCTTCAGATTGGTGTGAGGGTAAGACAGAGCAATTATCATCAGCGCCCTCTTGCTCTTCAGTGTTTAAAACAGAGCAATCGCGCTTTCTCTGATATGCAGGCATTTTGGATAAAATATTTGCTATGGAGTTATCCATTACTGCCGTCAATTGTTACATAGTAATAAGCATTGGCGCGCTAGAAGTACTAGGGGCCTCCTGCGTGGGGAAAACTGGTATAGACACAGAAGGAGATGATGTAGAACCATGTCTACTCCCTTCATCTGATGAATCATCTTGGGCAACTTCATTATCTGTGGCAGTACTGTCCTTACTTTGTTTGGACGCTATGGCACAATTATCACACAATTTTGAAGGGGGAGACACATTGACTTTCATACATATAGAACATAGCTTATCTGAAGGTACAGACATGTTAAACAGGCTTAAACTTGTCAATAAAGCACAAAAACCGTTTTAAAACAAAACCGTTACTGTCTCTTTAAATTTTAAACAGAGCACACTTTATTACTGAATATGTGAAAAAATATGAAGGAATTGTTCAAAATTTACCAAATTTTCACCACAGTGTCTTAAAGCATTCAAAGTATTGCACACCAATTTTCAGAGCTTTAACCCTTAAAATAACGAAACCGGAGCCGGTTACAGTTTAAACCCCTCTACAGTCCCAGCTACAGCCTTTGCTGCGACTTTACCAAACCCAGGGCGGAATACGATACCAAATGAAGCCTTCTAGGAACTTTTCCAACTACTTTCAGATCCTCACACATGCATCTGCATGTCTTGCTCTCAAAAGTAACTGCGCAGTAATGGCGCGAAAATGAGGCTCAGCCTACAACTGGGAAGGCCCTTCCTGACTGGAAAAGGTGTCTAATACAGTGCCTGACGTTAAAAAATGTTCCCCAAGTTTATAAGTGTGAAATACCAGCATAAACATGTATAAAATGCCCAAATAAAGCAATCGATTTTGCCCATAAAAGTGTCTACCAGTTTTATAGCCCATATTAAGCCCTTTATTCTGTTTGAGACTAAGAAAATGGCTTACCGGTCCCCATGAGGGGAAATGACAGCCTTCCAGCATTACACAGTCTTGTTAGAAATATGGCTAGTCATACCTTAAGCAGAAAAGTCTGCTAACTGTTTCCCCCAACTGAAGTTACTTCATCTCAACAGTCCTATGTGGAAACAGCAAACGATTTTAGTTACTGTCTGCTAAAATCATCTTCCTCTCACAAACAGAATTCTTCATCTTTTTCTGTTTCAGAGTAAATAGTACATACCAGCACTATTTTAAAATAACAAACTCTTGATAGTAGAATAAAAAAACTACAACTAAACACCACATACTCTTAACCATCTCCGTGGAGATGTTGCCTGTGCAACGGCAAAGAGAATGACTGGGGTGGGCGGAGCCTAGGAGGGACTATATGGCCAGCTTTGCTGGGACTCTTTGCCATTTCCTGTTGGGGAAGAGATATTCCCACAAGTAAGGATGACGCCGTGGAGCGGACACACCAATGTTGGAGAAAAAACTTACACACGTGCTCTGGTTGGTAAGGAGCTGAGCAGCAAGTATAGATTGGCCCCATCTGCTCAATAAAAAAAAAAACCTTCTAATATAAAAGATATAAAATGTCCCCATATCTGGAAGATAAATAAAAGGATAACAAAATAAAATCACACTGTGAACTGTTTACTTAAATGTTCATATAACCTCAGGGAATTCTCAGCCCTACAAGACATAATCCCTAAAAGTAATATAAAGGACTTACCCTCCAGGATCAAAGCTGTGGAGCAGGCACAGCGTCTTAAGGTCTGACAGTCTAACCAAACACATCTGACAGGGACCTGAAGAGAAGGGGAAAACAGTGTAAAGCGTGTAAACAGCTTTAAATCTAGATAGTGGTCAGAGATTGTTCCCTGCAACATCTACAGCCAGGTTACACCACAACTCTCACTGAGAGGATTGCATGGTTACTCAATCACCCCAGTCCACACTTCAATGGAAAATACCCATTAATGGACTAAAATGTTCTTCTAACACTTTTCTGCCAAGCTCCTATAGTGACAAAAGGCAAAAAATGACTGTTGATAGGGAAAGTGGGAAGGATATGTATAGCCTTTGGCTTGGGTGTCTTTGCCTCCTCCTGGTGGACAGTTGTTGATATTCCCAACAGTATGAATGAAGTCGTGGACACTCCCTGCCTTTGGAAAATAAACAAATGAAGACAAAAAAACATACACGTAACAACATTCATATTACATTGTTGTACCTATAAAGTGCTGACAGTCGCTTTAGTGTTGCTGCAGTGTTATAAACTTCATCCTCATCTAAATCAGATGACTAAAGAGACAGAAGAGAAGGTAGTGTATTGAAGTGATCACTGCATTTAAAAGTACAGTGCAAGAAGATTGTAATTGCATAAGCATCGGTATGCAGATATAGCACAAGCAATAATGACCTGCCAGAGAGATGAACAAAATGTACCTGAAGAATATCTGGAATTTGTTGAAAGAAGCGATCCGTGAGTTGGTCCAGCATGTGGCTGCGAGCGATGTCTGAGCGCCTATATGATGTCTGCTCTTTATCACACAGGATGTATAGAGCCCGGGAACATGCTTCTAACACATCAGGTTCTGTATGCTTCTCAAGGACATCATGCACCTGTGCCAAAAGTAGGTCAAGGTGCTAAAGGGAAGAGAAAGGAACGGATAACAAAGCAAATATATTTAGCTATCAAGTAAAATTATAGCATATAAGTAAGTAAATTGGGTTTTACTTGCCATTATCATTTAGATTATTTTTTTTCTACCTTCTTACCCTTTCCAGTCTTTCTGTGCAATACAGGTCCAGCTCAAGAAAACCAGGCACCTTCAAAAGTGTTATCATTTTCTCAGCATCAGCAGAAAACTTAAGAGACAGAAAAAAAGCAGACACTGATAAAAAAACAAAACAAATAAAAACAGAACCAGAAATTCTAAATGAAATTTTTTTTTTAGCATTTTGTTGTTTATTAGAAGCAAATATAAACCGATGTTTACATTCTCACTCACATTCAAATAGTTTTACTGAGTTGTTCACTATTGTGAGGGGAAGAGTTCCCCCGCAACGTTATGTATGATTTATTAAAACAATTGATTTGATTCTGCACGTAAATCCAATTAGTAAATTATTTTACTCTATTTGTATGCTGCATTCCGACATCATGGTACTTTGATTCTGTTTTTTTGTGAGAGAGACTGTATTGGATATATTTTGTTGCACCCACCTCTGTAATAATTTGGGACCCCTACAACAGCCATTACTACACAATCACCACACACACACTTGGCACCACATTCTTGTGCACAATATCTGCTTTTCTATCTAGTGATGGAGGAAGAGATAACTACTTGTCAGGACAATTGTCTGGTAAAATTCAACATTTTAATATTGCATATTAATCACATATGTCTGTGCTATATAATATAGGGGTAACATTTATCATGTGTATTTACTTATAGATTTAGGTACACATACACATATATATTATTTTTCAGTATTAATATGCAGCTATTAGCTAGTGTTGCTTGTCAGTATATAATTGCTTACTGCAAAGTTTTTGTACTTTATCAAAATAATTCACGTTTAGTTACTATGATATTCAAGGACCCTGACATAGCTGCATGATTCCTATCATTATATTATTGGTATAAATATCCACAAATATCCCCATGTTTTTTCATACATGGTTCCAGTAAGTCTCTTTTTCTATAAACATTAGTGGGGTTCAACCTTGGTTAATGGTCAAATAGAGATACTGACTTGTTTTTCAGAATATATTTACAAAATACATATTTGTCTATTATAGCTTACTGACGAGTGCCATCTTCCGAGGGAAAAATATTCTGACTGCTAAATCTTAGTTGATTAACAAAAATGTTAATTAATCTGTAATTAGTATTAGCCAATCATTTATTTAAAACCTAACCTTATCAGTGGGGGTGGAGTTAAGAGTTTTCCATAAAATATACACTCAAATTTGGAAAGGAGATGGGGGACGAGGGGGCACAAGCAGACGGCACAAGGGGCCACACTGAGCATGCATGATGACCACACCCTATCCAGAGGGGATGGGAGGCTAAGCTGACCAGATAGACAAGTCAGGATAATGGCAAGAGAGGGTCCAGGGGTAACCTAAGGGGGTCTTTTTACACTGAACCCCACTGAAGGATCCCACAATGTTGATAAGTATGAAACAAACCTATATGAAACAGTTTTGTTAATATGATTTATGCTCTTTACATTTATATTCAAAGTTTTATTATTGAATCAGGTGAGTTAATCAATTCTGGTTTGCCCTTTATAGTCACAAATATTTTTTATTCCTGTTAACCTGGTCTTATCTGTCGACAATAACACTGGGTCAATCAGGAATCTGGTAATAATATCATTTTCTTATGGTTTGCCAGGATTATTAGCTGACCTGATTCTTGCCAGCTATGCTGAGAATTTAAATAACAAAAGTTTCAGTTTCTCTATTATACACGCAAGTTACTGCAAATAAAATCATTTAATGATTGTTTTCATTAGTTTTAACCTGATAATCATTAAATCATTGTAATTATTGATTTGCTTTATTCAAATATTGCTTATTATTTACAATAATTCTTTTAATAAACTAACGCCTAGATTAACGAGTCTTGCGTTAGCCTTAAAAAGCAGCGTTGAGCGGTCCTAACGCTGCTTTTTAACGCCCGCTGGTATTACGAGTCAGGCAGGTGCAGGTCTACCGCTCACTTTTTTCCGCAATTTTAGCTTACCGCAAATCCCCTTACGTCAATTGCGTATCCTATCTTTTTAATGGGATTTTCCTAACGCCGGTATTACGATCGCCTGAAAAAGTGAGCGGTAGACCCTCTCCTGTCCAGACTCAAACCGCATTTAAAAGTCAGTAGTTAAGAGTTTTATGGGCTAACGCCGGAACATAAAGCTCTTAACTAAAGTGCTAAAAAGTACACTAACACCTATAAACTACCTATTAACCCCTAAACCGAGACCACCCCCCCACATCGGAAACACTTAACTAAAATGTTTAACCCCTAATCTGCCGACCGGACATCGCCGCCGCTTTAATACATTTATTAACCCCTAAACCGCCACACTCTCGCCTCGCAAACACTAGTTACATTTTATTAACCCCTATTCTGCTGGCCCTAACATCGCCAACACCTACCTACATTTATTAACCCCTAATCTACCGCCCCCAACGTCGCCGCTACTATATTTAATTTATTAACCCCTAAACCTAAGTCTAACCCTAACACCCCCCTAACTTAAAAATAATTTAAATAAAATGAAATAAATTTACTACTATTAAATAAATTAATCTTATTTAAAACTAAATACTTACCGATAAAATAAACCCTAAGCTAGCTACAATATAACTAATAGTTACATTGTAGCTAGCTTAGGTTTTATATTTATTTTACAGGCAACTTTGTATTTATTTTAACTAGGTACAATAGTTATTAAATAGTTATTAACTATTTAATAACTTCCTAGTTAAAAACACAATTTATGCTTACCTGATAAATTTATTTCTCTTGTGGTGTATCCAGTCCATGGATCATCCATTACTTGTGGGGATATTCTCCTTCCCAACAGGAAGTTGCAAGAGGACACCCACAGCAGAGCTGCTATATAGCTCCTCCCCTAACTGCCATATCCAGTCATTCGACCGAAACAAGCCGAGAAAGGAGAAACCATAGGGTGCAGTGGTGACTGTAGTTTAATCTAAAATTTTGACCTGCCTTAAAATGACAGGGCGGGCCGTGGACTGGATACACCACAAGAGAAATAAATTTATCAAGTAAGCATAAATTGTGTTTTCTCTTGTAAGGTGTATCCAGTCCACGGATCATCCATTACTTGTGGGATACCAATACCAAAGCTAAAGTACACGGATGAAGGGAGGGACAAGGCAGGTACTTAAACGGAAGGTACCACTGCCTGTAAAACCTTTCTCCCAAAAAACATAATTTATGCTTACCTGATAAATTTATTTCTCTTGTAGTGTATCCAGTCCACGGATCATCCATTACTCGTGGGATATTCTCCTTCCCAACAGGAAGTTGCAAGAGGATCACCCACAGCAGAGCTGCTATATAGCTCCTCCCCTTACTGCCATATCCAGTCATTCGACAGAAACAAGCCGAGAAAGGAGAAACCATAGGGTGCAGTGGTGACTGTAGTTTAATTAAAATTTAGACCTGCCTGAAAAGGACAGGGCGGGCAGTGGACTGGATACACTACAAGAGAAAACATAATTTATGCTTACCTGATAAATTCCTTTCTTCTGTAGTGTGATCAGTCCACGGGTCATCATTACTTCTGGGATATTAACTGCTCCCCTACAGGAAGTGCAAGAGGATTCACCCAGCAGAGCTGCATATAGCTCCTCCCCTCTACGTCACTCCCAGTCATTCGACCAAGGACCAACGAGAAAGGAAAAGCCAAGGGTGAAGTGGTGACTGGAGAATAAATTAAAAAATATTTACCTGCCTTAAAAACAGGGCGGGCCGTGGACTGATCACACTACAGAAGAAAGGAATTTATCAGGTAAGCATAAATTATGTTTTCTTCTGTTAAGTGTGATCAGTCCACGGGTCATCATTACTTCTGGGATACCAATACCAAAGCAAAAGTACACGGATGACGGGAGGGATAGGCAGGCTCTTTATACAGAAGGAACCACTGCCTGAAGAACCTTTCTCCCAAAAATAGCCTCCGATGAAGCAAAGGTGTCAAATTTGTAAAATTTGGAAAAAGTATGAAGCGAAGACCAAGTTGCAGCCTTGCAAATCTGTTCAACAGAGGCCTCATTCTTGAAGGCCCAAGTGGAAGCCACAGCTCTAGTAGAATGAGCTGTAATTCTTTCAGGGGGCTGCTGTCCAGCAGTCTCATAAGCTAAACGAATTATGCTACGAAGCCAAAAAGAAAGAGAGGTAGCGGAAGCTTTTTGACCTCTCCTCTGCCCAGAGTAAATGACAAACAGAGAAGACGTTTGTCGGAATTCCTTAGTTGCCTGCAAGTAAAATTTTAGAGCCCGGACTACATCCAGGTTGTGCAGTAGACGTTCCTTCTTTGAAGAAGGATTTGGGCATAAAGAAGGAACAACAATCTCTTGATTGATATTCCTGTTAGTAACTACCTTAGGTAAGAACCCAGGTTTAGTACGCAGGACTACCTTATCCGAATGAAAAATCAAATAAGGAGAATCACAATGTAAGGCTGATAATTCAGAGACTCTTCGAGCCGAGGAAATAGCCATTAAAAATAGAACTTTCCAAGATAACAACTTTATATCAATGGAATGAAGGGGTTCAAACGGAACGCCCTGTAAAACATTAAGAACAAGGTTTAAACTCCATGGTGGAGCAACAGTCTTAAACACAGGCTTAATCCTGGCCAAAGCCTGACAAAAAGCCTGGACGTCAGGAACTTCTGACAGACGTTTGTGTAACAGAATGGACAGAGCTGAGATCTGTCCCTTTAATGAACTAGCAGATAAACCCTTTTCTAAACCTTCTTGTAGAAAAGACAATATCCTAGGAATCCTAACCTTACTCCAAGAGTAACCTTTGGATTCACACCAATGTAGGTATTTACGCCATATCTTATGGTAAATCTTTCTGGTAACAGGTTTCCTAGTCTGTATTAAGGTACTAATAACTGACTCAGAAAACCCACGTCTTGATAAAATTAAGCGTTCAATTTCCAAGCAGTCAACTTCAGAGAAGTTAGATTTTGATGTTTGAAGGGACCCTGTATCAGAAGGTCCTGTTTCAGAGGTAGAGACCAAGGCGGACAGGATGACATGTCCACCAGGTCTGCATACCAAGTCCTGCGTGGCCACGCAGGTGCTATTAGAATCACTGATGCTCTCTCTTGTTTGATTCTGGCTATCAATCGAGGAAGCAACGGGAAGGGTGGAAACACGTAAGCCATCCTGAAGTCCCAAGGTGCTGTCAGAGCATCTATCAGGACTGCTCCTGGATCCCTGGATCTGGACCCGTAACGAGGAAGCTTGGCGTTCTGTCGAGACGCCATGAGATCTATCTCTGGTTTGCCCCAACGTCGAAGTATTTGGGCAAAGACCTCCGGATGAAGTTCCCACTCCCCCGGATGAAAAGCCTGACGACTTAAGAAATCCGCCTCCCAGTTCTCCACAGGCTGGCGTCTGTTGTTACAATTGTCCAGTCTGGTCTGCTGAATGGCATCCCCCTGGACAGGTGTGGCCGAGAAAGCCACCATAGAAGAGAATTTCTGGTCTCTTGATCCAGATTCAGAGAAGGGGATAAGTCTGAGTAATCCCCATTCCACTGACCTAGCATGCACAGTTGCAGTGGTCTGAGGTGTAAGCGTGCAAAGGGTACCATGTCCATTGCCGCTACCATTAAGCCGATTACCTCCATACATTGAGCCACTGACGGGTGTTGAATGGAATGAAGAGTGCGGCAAGCACTTTGAAGTCTTGATAGCCTGTCCTCTGTCAGGTAAATCTTCATTTCTACAGAATCTATAAGAGTCCCCAGGAAGGGAACTCTTGTGAGTGGAACGAGTGAACTTTTCTTTTCGTTCACCTTCCATCCATGTGACCTTAGAAATGCCAGCACTAACTCTGTATGAGATTTGGCAGTTTGAAAGCTTGAAGCTTGTATCAGAATGTCGTCTAGGTATGGAGCTACCGAGATTCCCCGCGGTCTTAGTACCGCCAGAAGAGCACCCAGAACCTTTGTGAAGATTCTTGGCGCTGTAGCCAATCCGAATGGAAGAGCCACAAACTGGTAATGCCTGTCTAGGAAGGCAAACCTTAGGTACCGGTAATGATCTTTGTGAATCGGTATGTGCAGGTAAGCATCTTTTAAATCTACAGTGGTCATGTACTGACCCTCTTGGATCATAGGTAAAATTGTCCGAATAGTCTCCATCTTGAACGATGGAACTCTTAGGAATTTGTTTAGGATCTTTAAGTCCAGGATTGGTCTGAAAGTTCCCTCTTTTTTGGGAACCACAAACAGATTTGAGTAAAACCCCTGTCCCTGTTCCGATCGTGGAACTGGATGGATTACTCCCATTAACAAGAGCTCTTGTACGCAGCGTAGAAAAGCCTCTTTCTTTGTCTGGATTGTTGACAATCTTGACAGATGAAATCTCTCTCTTGGAGGAGAGTATTTGAAGTCCAGAAGGTATCCCTGAGATATTATCTCTAGCGCCCAGGGATCCTGAACATCTCTTGCCCAAGCCTGGGCGAAGAGAGAAAGTCTGCCCCCCACTAGATCCGATCCCGGATCGGGGGCCCTCAATTCATGCTGTTTTGGGGGCAGCAGCAGGTTTCCTAGTCTGCTTGCCCTTGTTCCAGGACTGGTTAGGTTTCCAGCCTTGTCTGTAGCGAGCAACAGCTCCTTCCTGTTTTGGTGCAGAGGAAGTTGATGCTGCTCCTGCTTTGAAATTACGAAAGGAACGAAAACTAGACTGTCTAGTCTTGGCTTTGGCTTTGTCCTGAGGCAGGGCATGGCCTTTACCTCCTGTAATGTCAGCGATAATCTCTTTCAACCCGGGCCCGAATAAGGTCTGCCCTTTGAAAGGTATATTAAGCAATTTAGACTTAGAAGTAACATCAGCTGACCAGGATTTTAGCCACAGCGCCCTGCGTGCCTGAATGGCGAATCCTGAATTCTTCGCCGTAAGTTTAGTAAGATGTACTACGGCCTCCGAAATGAATGAATTAGCTAGTTTAAGGACTCTAAGCCTGTCCGTAATGTCGTCCAGAGTAGCTGAACCAATGTTCTCTTCCAGAGACTCAATCCAGAATGCCGCTGCAGCCGTGATCGGCGCAATGCATGCAAGGGGTTGCAATATAAAACCTTGTTGAACAAACATTTTCTTAAGGTAACCCTCTAACTTTTTATCCATTGGATCTGAAAAAGCACAGCTATCCTCCACCGGGATAGTGGTACACTTAGCTAAAGTAGAAACTGCTCCCTCCACCTTAGGGACCGTTTGCCATAAGTCCCTTGTGGTGGCGTCTATTGGAAACATTTTTCTAAATATCGGAGGGGGTGAGAACGGCACACCGGGTCTATCCCACTCCTTAGTAACAATTTCAGTAAGTCTCTTAGGTATAGGAAAAACCTCAGTACTCGTCGGTACCGCAAAATATTTATCCAACCTACACATTTTCTCTGGTATTGCAACTGTGTTACAATCATTCAGAGCCGCTAACACCTCCCCTAGTAATACACGGAGGTTTTCCAGTTTAAATTTAAAATTTGAAATATCTGAATCCAGTCTGTTTGGATCAGAACCGTCACCCACAGAATGAAGTTCTCCGTCCTCATGTTCTGCCATCTGTGACGCAGTGTCTGACATGGCCCTAATATTATCAGCGCACTCTGTTCTCACCCCAGAGTGATCACGCTTACCTTTTAGTTCTGGTAATTTAGCCAAAACTTCAGTCATAACAGTAGCCATATCCTGTAATGTGATTTGTAATGGCCGCCCAGCTGTACTCGGCGCTACAATATCACGCACCTCCCTCTGAGCGGGAGATGTAGGTACTGACACGTGAGGCGAGTTAGTCGGCATAACTCTCCCCTCGTTGTTTGGTGAAATTTGTTCAATTTGTACAGATTGATTTTTATTTAAAGTAGCATCAATACAGTTAGTACATAAATTTCTATTGGGCTCCACTTTGGCATTGCAACAAATGACACAGGTATCATCTTCTGAATCAGACATGTTTAACACACTAGCAAATAAACTTGCAACTTGGAAATACAATTCAAATAGAATAATATTAAAACGTACTGTGCCTTTAAGAAGCACAGAAGATCTATGACAGTTAAAAATTAATAAATTGAAACAGTTATAGCCTCAATCCTTGTAAACAACACAACTTTAGCAAAGGTTTAATCCCATTAGCAAAGATAACAATTTCTGAAAGCAGGAAACAAATTACAGAATAAAAGTTTTTATTTCAGTCAAACTATAATTCTCACAGCTCTGCTGAGAGAAATTACCTCCCTCAAAATAAGTTTTGAAGACCCCTGAGCTCTGTAGAGATGAACCAGATCATGCAGGGAATACAATGAGTTGCTGACTGAAATATTTGATGCATAGTAAAAGCGCCCCTCCCCCACACACACAGCAGTGAGGGAGAACAGAAACTGACAGAAAAAACAGATTTAAGCAACTGCCAAGTGGAAAAATGGTGCCCAAACATTTATTCACTCAGTACCTCAGCAAATGAAAACGATTTTACATTCCAGCAAAAACGTTAAACATAATCTCTAGTTATTAAACAGCTTTATGTCTTTCTTACAGTGTAATTCTAGTGAAGTACCATTCTCCCAGAATACTGAAGTGTAAAGTATACATACATGACATTATATCGGTATGGCAGGATTTTCTCATCAATTCCATTGTCAGAAAATAAAAACTGCTACATACCTCTATGCAGATTCATCTGCCCGCTGTCCCCTGATCTGAAGTTTACCTCACTCCTCAGATGGCCGAGAACAGCAATATGATCTTAACTACTCCGGCTAAGATCATAGCAAAACTCTGGTAGATTCTTCCTCAAACTCTGCCAGAGAGGTAATAACACACTCCGGTGCTATTTTAAAATAACAAACTTTTGATTGAAGATATAAAACTAAGTATAATCACCATAGTCCTCTCACACGACCTATCTAGTTGCTGGGTGCAAGAGAATGACTGGGAGTGACGTAGAGGGGAGGAGCTATATGCAGCTCTGCTGGGTGAATCCTCTTGCACTTCCTGTAGGGGAGCAGTTAATATCCCAGAAGTAATGATGACCCGTGGACTGATCACACTTAACAGAAGAAATACATTTATCAGGTAAGCATAAATTATGTTTTCTCTTGTTAAGTGTATCCAGTCCACGGATCATCCATTACTTGTGGGATACCAATACCAAAGCTAAAGTACACGGATGATGGGAGGGACAAGGCAGGAACTTAAACGGAAGGAACCACTGCCTGTAGAACCTTTCTCCCAAAAACAGCCTCCGAAGAAGAAAAAGTATCAAATTTGGAAAATTTGGAAAAAGTATGAAGGGAAGACCAAGTTGCAGCCTTGCAAATCTGTTCAACAGAGGCCTCATTTTTAAAGGCCCAGGTGGAAGCCACAGCTCTAGTAGAATGAGCTGTAATCCTTTCAGGAGGCTGCTGTCCAGCAGTCTCATAGGCTAAACGGATTATACTCCGAAGCCAAAAAGAAAGAGAGGTTGCAGAGGCCTTCTGACCTCTCCTCTGTCCAGAGTAAACAACAAACAGGTTAGATGTTTGGCGAAAATCTTTAGTAGCCTGTAAGTAAAACTTCAAGGCACGGACTACGTCTAGATTATGCAAAAGACGTTCCTTCTTGAAGAAGGATTAGGACATAATGATGGAACAACAATCTCTTGATTGATATTCTTGTTAGAAACCACCTTAGGTAAAAACCCAGGTTTTGTATGCAGAACAACTTTATCTGAATGAAAGATCAGATAAGGAGAATCACAATGTAAGGCAGATAACTCCGAGACTCTTCGAGCCGAGGAAATAGCCATCAGAAAAAGAACTTTCCATGAAAGAATTTTGATATCAATAGAATGAAGAGGTTCAAACGGAACCCCTTGAAGAACTTTAAGAACCAAGTTTAAGCACCATGGAGGAGCAACAGGTTTAAACACAGGCTTAATTCTAACTAAAGCCTGACAAAATGCCTGAACGTCTGGAACTTCTGCCAGACGCTTGTGTAAAAGAATAGACAGAGCAGAAATCTGTCCCTTTAAAGAACTAGCTGATAATCCTTTGTCCAAACCCTCTTGGAGTAAGGACAATATCCTAGGAATCCTAACCCTACTCCATGAGTAATTCTTGGATTCACACCAATGAAGATATTTACGCCATATCTTGTGGTAAATTTTCCTGGTGACAGGCTTTCGTGCTTGTATTAAGGTATAAATTACTGACTCGGAGAAGCCACACTTTGATAGGATCAAGCGTTCAATCTCCATGCAGTCAGTCTCAGAGAAAGTAGATTCGGATGATTGAAAGGACCTTGTATTAGAAGGTCTTGTCTCAGAGGCAGAGTCCATGGTGGAAAGGATGACATGTCCCCTAGGTCTGCATACCAGGTCCTGCGTGGCCACGCAGGCGCTATCAATATCACTGATGCTCTTTCCTGTTTGATTTTGGCAATCAGACGAGGGAGCAGAGGAAACGGTGGAAACACATAAGCCAGGTTGAAGAACCAAGGCGCTGCTAGAGCATCTATCAGTGCCGCTTCTGGGTCCCTGGACCTGGATCCGTAACAAGGAAGCTTGGTGTTCTGGCGAGACGCCATGAGATCCAATTCTGGTTTGCCCCAACGGAGAACCAATTGAGCAAACACCTCCGGATGGAGTTCCCATTCCCCCGGATGAAAAGTCTGACGACTTAGAAAATCCGCCTCCCAGTTCTCTACACCTGGGATATGGATCGCTGACAGGTGGCAAGAGTGAGTCTCTGCCCAGCGAATTATCTTGGAGATTTCTGACATCGCTAGGGAACTCCTGGTTCCCCCTTGATGGTTGATGTAAGCCACAGTCGTGATGTTGTCCGACTGAAATCTGATGAACCTCAGTGTTGCTAGCTGAGGCCAAGCCAGAAGAGCATTGAATATTGCTCTTAACTCCAGAATATTTATTGGGAGGAGTTTCTCCTCCTGAGTCCATGAACCCTGAGCCTTCAGGGAGTTCCAGACTGCACCCCAACCTAGAAGGCTGGCATCTGTTGTTACAATTGTCCAATCTGGTCTGCGAAAGGTCATACCCTTGGACAGATGGGCCCGAGATAACCACCAGAGAAGAGAATCTCTGGTTTCCTGATCCAGATTTAGTAGAGGGGACAAATCTGTGTAATCCCCATTCCACTGACTGAGCATGCATAATTGCAGCGGTCTGAGATGCAGGCGCGCGAATGGCACTATGTCCATCGCCGCTACCATTAAGCCGATTACTTCCATGCACTGAGCCACCGTGGGGCGCGGAATGGAGTGAAGAACACGGCAAGCATTTAGAAGTTTTGATAACCTGGACTCCGTCAGGTAAATTTTCATTTCTACAGAATCTATTAGAGTCCCTAGGAAGGAAACCCTCGTGAGAGGAGATAGAGAACTCTTTTCTTCGTTCACTTTCCACCCATGCGACCTCAGGAATGCCAGAACTATCTCTGTATGAGATTTGGCAATTTGAAAGCTTGACGCCTGTATCAGGATATCGTCCAGGTAAGGAGCTACCGCTATGCCTCGCGGTCTTAGGACCGCCAGAAGTGAGCCCAGAACCTTTGTAAAAATTATTGGGGCTGTAGCCAACCCGAATGGAAGAGCTACAAATTGGTAATGCCTGTCTAGAAAGGCAAACCTCAGGAACTGATGATGATTCTTGTGAATCAGAATGTGAAGGTAGGCATCCTTTAAGTCCACTGTGGTCATGTACTGACCCTCTTGGATCATGGGTAAAATGTTTTTTTTGTTTAGGATCTTGAAATCCAAAATTGGTCTGAAGGTTCCCTCTTTTTTGGGAACCACAAACAGATTTGAATAAAACCCCTGTCCTTGTTCCGTCTGCGGAACTGGATGGATCACTCCCATTACAAGGAGATCTTGTACGCAGCTTAGGAATGCCTCTTTCTTTATCTGGTTTGCAAATAATCTTGAAAGGTGAAATCTCCCTTGTGGAGGAGAAGCTTTGAAGTCCAAAAGATATCCCTGAGATATGATCTCCAACGCCCAGGGATCCTGAACATCTCTTGCCCACGCCTGGGCGAAGAGAGAGAGTCTGCCCCCTACTAGATCCGTTGTCGGATAGGGGGCCGCTCCTTCATGCTGTCTTAGAGGCAGCAGCAGGCTTTCTGGCCTGCTTGCCCTTGTTCCAGGACTGGTTAGGTTTCCAGGCCTGCTTGGATTGAGCAAAAGTTCCCTCTTGTTTTGAAGCAAAGGAAGTTGATGCTGCACCTGCCTTGAAATTTCGAAAGGCACGAAAATTAGACTGTTTGGCCTTTGATTTGGCCCTGTCCTGAGGAAGGGTATGACCCTTACCTCCAGTAATGTCAGCAATAAATTCTTTCAAACCAGGCCCAAATAAGGTCTGCCCCTTGAAAGGAATGTTGAGTAATTTAGACTTTGAAGTCACATCAGCTGACCAGGATTTGAGCCATAGCGCCCTACGCGCCTGGATGGCGAATCCGGAATTCTTAGCCGTTAGTTTAGTCAAATGAACAATGGCATCAGAAACAAATGAGTTAGCTAGCTTAAGAGTTCTAAGCTTGTCAACAATTTCAGTCAATGGAGCTGTATGGATGGCCTCTTCCAGGGCCTCAAACCAGAATGCCGCCGCAGCAGTGACAGGCGCAATGCATGCAAGGGGCTATAAAATAAAACCTTGTTGAATAAACATTTTCTTAAGGTAACCCTCTAATTTTTTATCCATTGGATCTGAAAAAGCACAACTGTCCTCAACCGGGATAGTGGTACGCTTTGCTAAAGTAGAAACTGCTCCCTCCACCTTAGGGACAGTCTGCCATAAGTCCCGTGTAGTGGCATCTATTGGAAACATTTTTCTAAATATAGGAGGTGGGGAAAAGGGCACACCGGGCCTATCCCACTCCTTACTAATAATTTCTGTAAGCCTTTTAGGTATTGGAAAAACATCAGTACTCACCGGCACTGCATAGTATTTATCCAGCCTACACAATTTCTCTGGCACTGCAATTGTGTCACAGTCATTCAGAGCAGCTAATACCTCCCCAAGCAATACACGGAGGTTCTCAAGCTTAAATTTAAAATTAGAAATCTCTGAATCTGCACATACCTTATTACAGGAAAACCTGCACGCTATTCCCCATCTGAAGTTACCTCACTCCTCAGAATATGTGAGAACAGCAAAGGATCTTAGTTACTTCTACTAAGATCATAGAAATCACAGGCAGATTCTTCTTCTAATGCTGCCTGAGATGAAACAGTACACTCCGGTACCATTTAAAAATAACAAACTTTTGATTGAAGTTAAAAAACTAACTATAATACACCACTCTCCTCTTACTACGTCCATCTTTGTTGAGAGTTGCAAGAGAATGACTGGATATGGCAGTGAGGGGAGGAGCTATATAGCAGCTCTGCTGTGGGTGATCCTCTTGCAACTTCCTGTTGGGAAGGAGAATATCCCACAAGTAATGGATGATCCGTGGACTGGATACACTTAACAAGAGAAATAGCCTCCGAAGAAGCAAAAGTATCAAATTTGTAGAATTTGGAAAAAGTATGAAGCAAAGACCAAGTCGCCGCCTTGCAAATCTGTTCAACAGAAGCCTCATTTTTAAAGGCCCAAGTGGAAGCCACAGCTCTAGCAGAATGAGCTGTAATCCTTTCAGGAGGCTGCTGTCCAGCAGTCTCATAAGCTAAGCGGATTATGCTTCTTAGCCAAAAAGAAAGAGAGGTTGCCGAAGCCTTTTGACCTCTTCTCTGTCCAGAGTAAACAACAAACAAAGTAGATGTTTGACGAAAATCTTTAGTAGCTTGTAAGTAAAACTTTAAAGCACGAACCACGTCCAGATTATGTAAAAGACGTTCCTTCTTTGAAGGATTAGGACACAATGATGGAACAACAATCTCTCGATTGATATTCTTAGTAGATACCACCTTAGGCAAAAACCCAGGTTTTGTACGCAGAACTACCTTATCTGCATGGAAGATCAGATAAGGAGAATCACATTGTAAAGCAGATAACTCGGAGACTCTACGAGCCGAGGAAATAGCCATCAAAAAAAGAACTTTCCAAGATAAAAGCTTGATATCTATGGAATGAAGAGGTTCAAACGGAACCCCTTGAAGAACTTTAAGAACCAAATTTAAGCTCCATGAGGGAGCAACAGGTTTAAACACAGTCTTGATTCTAACCAACGCCTGACAAAACGCCTGAACGTCTGGAACATCCGCCAGACGCTTGTGCAAAAGAATAGACAGTGCAGAGATCTGTCCCTTCAAAGAACTAGCTGATAATCCTTTCTCCAAACCCTCTTGGAGAAAAGATAATATCCTGGGAATCCTGACCTTACTCCATGAGTAGCCCTTGGATTCAACCAATAAAGATATTTACGCCATATCTTATGGTAGATTTTCCTGGTAACAGGCTTTCGTGCCTGTATTAAGGTATCAATGACAGACTCGGAGAAGCCACGCTTTGATAAAATCAAGCATTCAATCTCCATGCAGTCAGTCTCAGAGAAATTAGATTTGGATGATTGAAAGGACCTTGAAGTAGAAGGTCTCGTCTTAGAGGCAGAGTCCAAGGTGGAAAGGATGACATGTCCACTAGGTCCGCATACCAGGTCCTGCGTGGCCACGCAGGCGCTATCAAAATCACTGATGCTCTCTCCTGCTTGATTTTGGCAATCAGTCGAGGGAGCAGAGGAAACGGTGGAAACACTTAAGCCAGGTTGAAAGACCAAGGCGCTGCTAGAGCATCTATCAGCGTCGCTTCCGGGTCCCTGGACCTGGATCCGTAATAAGGAAGCTTGGCGTTCTGGCGAGACGCCATGAGATTCAGTTCTGGTTTGCCCCAACGATGAATCAATTGAGCAAACACCTCCGGATGGAGTTCCCACTCCCCCGGATGAAAAGTCTGACAACTTAGAAAATCCGCCTCCCAGTTCTCTACACCTGGGATATGGATCGCTGATAGGTAGCAAGAGTGTTTCTCTGCCCAGCGAATTATTTTGGAGACTTCTAACATCGCTAAGGAACTCCTTGTTCCCCCTTGATGGTTGATGTAAGCCACAGTCGTGACTGAAATCTGATGAACCTCAGGGTTGTTAACTGAGGCCAAGCCTGAAGAGCATTGAATATTGCCCTCAATTCCAGAATATTTATTGGGAGGAGTTTCTCCTCCTGAGTCCACGATCCCTGAGCCTTCAGGGAGTTCCAGACTGCACCCCAACCTAGAAGGCTGGCATCTGTCGTTACAACTGTCCAATCTGGCCTGCAAAAGGTCATACCTTTGGACAGATGGACCCGAGATAGCCACCAGAGAAGAGAATCTCTGGTCTCTTGATCCAGATTTAGTAGAGGGGACAAATCTGTGTAATCCCCATTCCACTGACTGAGCATGCATAGTTGCAGCGGTCTGAGATGTAGGCGTGCAAACGGAACTATGTCCATTGCCGCTACCATTAAGCCGATTACCTCCATGCACTGAGCCACCGAAGGGCGCGGAATAGAATGGAGAACAAGGCAAGAATTTAGAAGTTTTGATAACCTGAACTCCGTCAGGTAAATTTTCATTTCTACAGAATCTATCAGAGTCCCTAGGAAGGAGACTCTTGTGAGTGGGGACAGAGAACTCTTTTCCTCGTTCACTTTCCACCCGTGCGACCTCAGAAATGCCAGAACTATGACCGTATGGGACTTGGCAATTTGGAAATTTGACGCCTGTATCAGGATGTCGTCTAGATAAGGGGCCACTGCTATGCCCCACGGCCTTAGGACCGCCAGAAGCGACCCCAGAACCTTTGTAAAAATTCTTGGGGCTGTAGCTAACCCGAAGGGAAGAGCCACAAACTGGTAATGCCTGTCCAGAAAGGCAAACCTTAGGAACCGATGATGATCTTTGTGTATCGGAATGTGAAGGTAAGCATCCTTTAGATCCACCGTAGTCATATATTGACCCTCCTGGATCATAGGTAGGATGGTCCGAATAGTTTCCATTTTGAATGATGGAACTCTGAGGAATTTGTTTAAGATCTTAAGATCCAAGATTGGTCTGAAGGTTCCCTCTTTTTTGGAACTGGATGGATCACTCCCATAACTAAGAGGTCTTGCACACAGTGTGAGAATGCCTCTTTCTTTATCTGGTTGAAAGATAATCGTGAAAGGTGAAATCTCCCTTGTGGAGGAGAATCCTTGAAGTCCAGAAGATACCCCTGAGATATAATCTCCAACGCCCAGGGATCCTGAACATCTCTTGCCCATGCCTGGGCGAAGAGAGAAAGTCTGCCCCCTACTAGATCCGTTACCGGATAGGGGGCCATTCCTTCATGCTGTCTTAGAGGCAGCAGCAGGCTTTTTGGCCTGCTTGCCTTTGTTCCAGGACTGGTTAGGTTTCCAGGCCGTCTTGGACTGAGCAAAAGTTCCCTCTTGTTTTGTAGCAGAGGAAGTTGATGCTGCACTTGCCTTGAAGTTTCGAAAGGCACGAAAATTAGACTGTTTGGCCCTTGATTTGGACCTGTCCTGAGGAAGGGCATGACCTTTACCTCCAGTAATGTCAGCAATAATTTCCTTCAAACCAGGCCCAAATAGGGTCTGCCCCTTGAAGGGAATGTTAAGTAGTTTAGACTTTGAAGTCACGTCAGCTGACCAAGATTTAAGCCATAGCGCCCTACGCGCCTGGATGGCAAATCCAGAATTCGTAGCCGTTAGTTTAGTCAAATGAACAATGGCATCAGAAACAAAAGAATTAGCTAGCTTAAGTGCTCTAAGCTTGTTAAGTATGTCCTCCAATGGAGTCGTTGTCTGTAAAGCCTCTTCCAGAGACTCAAACCAGAACGCTGCAGCAGCAGTGACAGGAGCAATGCATGCAAGGGGCTGCAGGATAAAACCTTGTTGAATAAACATTTTCTTAAGGTAACCCTCTAATTTTTTATCCATAGGATCTGAAAAAGCACAACTGTCCTCGACAGGGATAGTAGTACGCTTTGCTAAAGTAGAAACTGCTCCCTCCACCTTAGGGATCGTCTGCCATAAGTCCCGTGTGGTGGCGTCTATGGGAAACATTTTTCTAAAAATAGGAGGGGGGGAAAACGGCACACCGGGTCTATCCCCCTCTTTATTAATAATTTCTGTAAACCTTTTAGGTATTGGAAATACCTCAGTACACACCGGCACTGCAAAGTATTTATCCAGTCTACACAATTTCTCTGGCACTGCAATTGTGTCACAGTCATTCAGAGCAGCTAAAACCTCCCTAAGCAAAACACAGAGGTTCTCAAGCTTAAATTTAAAAGTAGAAATATCAGAATCAGGTTTCCCTGAGTCAGAGATATCACCCACAGACTGAAGCTCTCCTTCCTCAGCTTCTACATATTATGAGGCAGTATCAGACATGGCTCTTAAAGCGTCTGTATGCTCTGTATTACGCCTAACACCAGAGCTATCACGCTTTCCTCTAAATTCAGGCAGTCTGGCTAATACCGCTGACAGTGTATTATCCATGACTGCCGCCATGTCTTGTAAAGTAATCGCTATGGGCGTCCTTGATGTACTTGGCGCCATTTGAGCGTGAGTCCCTTAAGCGGGAGTCAAAGGGTCTGACACGTGGGGAGAGTTAGTCGGCATAACTTCCCCCTCGTCAGAATCCTCTGGTGATAAATTTTTTAAAGACAAAAGCTGATCTTTATTGTTTAAAGTGAAATCAATATATTTAGTACACATTCTCATATGGGGTTCCACCATGGCTTTTAAACATAATGAACAAGGAGTTTCCTCTATGTCAGACATGTTTGTACAGACTGGCAATGAGACTAGCAAGCTTGGAAAATACTTTAAATCAAGTTAACAAGCAAATATAAAAAACAGTACTGTGCCTTTAAGAGAAACAAATTTTGTCAAAATTTGAAAAACAGTGAAAAAAGGCAGTAAATCAAACGAAAATTTTACAGTATATGTAATAGGTTAGCAGAGCATTGCATCCACTTGCAAATGGATGATTAACCCCTTAATGCAAAAAACGGATCAAAAAAACGAAATAAACGTTTTTTAAACAGTCACAACAACTGCCACAGCTCAGCTGTGGCCCTACCTTCCTCAATAAATGACTTTTGAAGCCTTTAGAGCCCTTCAGAGATGTCCTATAGCATGCAGGGGACTGCTGAGGGAAGCTGAATGTCTCTGTCTGTAATTTTACCTGCACAAAAAAGCGCTAAAATAGGCCCCTCCCACTCATACTACAACAGTGGAAAGCCTCAGGAAACTGTTTCTAGGCAAAAATCAAGCCAGCCATGTGGAAAAAACTAGGCCCCAATAAGTTTTATCACCAAAGCATATATAAAAATGATTAAAAATGCCAGCAAACGTTTTATATTGCCATATTATCAGAGTATATATCTCTGGTAGTAAGCCTGATACAAGTCGCTATTAAATCACTGTTTTTAGGCTTAACTTACTTTAATCAGGTACCAGCAGCATTTTCTAGTCCCTAGAAAAACTTAAAACTGCACATACCTCAATAGCAGGATAACCTGCACGCCATTCTCCCTCTGAAGTTACCTCACTCCTCAGACATATGTGAGAACAGCAGTGGATCTTAGTTACAACCTGCTAAGATCATAGAAAAACGCAGGCAGATTCTTCTTCTATGTACTGCCTGGGATAAAATAGTACAACTCCGGTACTATTTGAAAATAACAAACTTTTGATTGAAGAAAAAAACATAATTTATGCTTACCTGATAAATTTATTTATCTTGTAGTGTATCCAGTCCACGGATCATCCATTACTTGTGGGATATTCTCCTTCCCAACAGGAAGTTGCAAGAGGATCACCCACAGCAGAGCTGCTATATAGCTCCTCCCCTCACTCCCATATCCAGTCATTCGACCGAAACAAGACGAGAAAGGAGAAACCATAGGGTGCAGTGGTGACTGTAGTTTAATTAAAATTTAGACCTGCCATAAAAGGACAGGGCGGGCCGTGGACTGGATACACTACAAGAGAAATAAATTTATCAGGTAAGCATAAATTATGTTTTCTCTTGTTAAGTGTATCCAGTCCACGGATCATCCATTACTTGTGGGATACCAATACCAAAGCTAAAGTACACGGATGATGGGAGGGACAAGGCAGGATTAAGCGGAAGGAACCACTGCCTGAATAACTTTTCTCCCAAAAACAGCCTCCGAAGAAGCAAAAGTATCAAATTTGTAAAACTTGGAAAAGTTGTGAAGCGAAGACCAAGTCGCGGCCTTGCAAATCTGTTCAACAGAGGCCTCATTTTTAAAGGCCCAGGTGGAAGCCACAGCTCTAGTAGAATTAGCTGTAATCCTTTCAGGGGGCTGCTGTCCAGCAGTCTCATAGGCTAAGCGAATTATGCTCCGAAGCCAAAAGGAAAGAGAGGTTGCCGAAGCTTTTTGACCTCTCCTCTGTCCATAGTAAACGACAAACAGGGAAGATGTTTGGCGAAAATCTTTAGTAGCTTGTAAGTAAAACTTCAAGGCACGGACTACGTCCAGATTATGTAAGAGACGTTCCTTCTTTGAAGGAGGATTAGGACACAATGATGGAACAACAATCTCTTGATTGATATTCTTGTTAGAAACCACCTTAGGTAAAAACCCAGGTTTGGTACGCAGAACTACTTTATCTGTATGGAAAATCAGATAAGGAGAATCACATTGTAAGGCAGATAGCTCAGAGACTCTTCGAGCCGAAGAAATAGCCATCAAAAACAGAACTTTCCAAGATAAAAGTTTAATATCAATGGAATGAAGGGGTTCAAACGGAACTCCTTGAAGAACTTTAAGAACCAAGTTTAAGCTCCACGGGGGAGCAACAGTTTTAAACACAGGCTTAATTCTAACCAAAGCCTGACAAAATGCTTAATTCTAACCAAAGCCTGACAAAATGCCTGGACGTCTCTCCTGTTTGATTTTGGCAATCAGTCGAGGGAGCAGAGGAAACGGTGGAAACACATAGGCCAGGTTGAAGAACCAAGGAGCTGCTAGAGCATCTATCAGCGTTGCTCCCGGGTCCCTGGACCTGGATCCGTAACAAGGAAGCTTGGCGTTCTGGCGAGACGCCATGAGATCCAGTTCTGGTTTGCCCCAACGATGGACCAGTTGAGCAAACACCTCCGGATGGAGTTCCCACTCCCCCGGATGAAAAGTCTGACGACTTAGAAAATCCGCCTCCCAGTTCTCTACGCCTGGGATGTGGATCGCTGACAGGTGGCAAGAGTGAGACTCTGCCCAGCGAATTATCTTTGAGACTTCTAACATCGCTAGGGAACTCCTGGTTCCCCCTTGATGGTTGATGTAAGCCACAGTCGTGATGTTGTCCGACTGAAATCTGATGAACCTCAGTGTTGCTAACTGAGGCCAAGCTAGAAGAGCATTGAATATTGCTCTTAACTCCAGAATATTTATTGGGAGGAGTTTCTCCTCCTGAGTCCACGATCCCTGCGCTCTGTATCTCTCCTAACCCCAGAGCTATCGCGCTTGCCTCTTAATTCAGGCAATCTAGATAATACCTCTGACAGGGTATTATTCAT
Organism: Bombina bombina; assembly: GCF_027579735.1. Taxonomy (NCBI): domain Eukaryota; kingdom Metazoa; phylum Chordata; class Amphibia; order Anura; family Bombinatoridae; genus Bombina; species Bombina bombina. The sequence goes on along the minus strand of NC_069504.1, from coordinate 852,285,578 downwards.
GATTGCAGCCATGTCCTGCAAGGTAATCGCTATGGGCGTCCCTGATGTAATTGGTGCCATATTAGCGTGCGTCCCCTGAGCGGGAGGCGAAGGGTCTGACACGTGGGGAGAGTTAGTCAGCATAACTTCCCCCTCGACAGAACCCTCTGGTGATAATTCTTTTATAGATAAAGACTGATCTTTACTGTTTAAGGTGAAATCAATACATTTAGTACACATTCTCCTATGGGGCTCCACCATGGCTTTCAAACATAATGAACAAGTAGGTTCCTCTGTGTCAGACATGTTTAAACAGACTAGCAATGAGACTAGCAAGCTTGGAAAACACTTTAAAACAAGTTTACAAGCAATATAAAAAAACGTTACTGCGCCTTTAAGAAACACAAATTTTCCCAAATATGAAATAACAGTGAAAAAATGCAGTTACACTAACGAAATTTTTACAGTGTATGTAATAAGTTAGAAGAGAATTGCACCCACTTGCAAATGGATGATTAACCCCTTAATACCAAAAACGGAATAACAAATGACAAAAAGGTTTTTTAAACAGTCACAACAACTGCCACAGCTCTACTGTGGCTTTTTACCTCCCTCAATACGACTTTTGAAGCCTTTTGAGCCCTTCAGAGAAGTCCTGGATCATGCAGGAAGAAGCTGGATGTCTGTGTGTGTAATTTTTGCTGTGCAAAAAAAACGCTAAAATAGGCCCCTCCCACTCATATTACAACAGTGGGAAGCCTCAGGGAACTGTTTCTAGGCAAAATTCAAGCCAGCCATGTGGAATAAACTAGGCCCCAATAAGTTTTATCACCAAACATATGTAAAAAACGATTAAACATGCCAGCAAACGTTTTAAAATACACTTTTATAAGAGTATGTATCTCTATTAATAAGCCTGATACCAGTCGCTATCACTGCATTTAAGGCTTTACTTACATTACTTCGGTATCACCATTTTCTAGCAAATTCCATCCCTAGAAAAATATTTTAACTGCACATACCTTATTACAGGAAAACCTGCACGCTATTCCCCCTCTGAAGTTACCTCACTCCTCAGAATATGTGAGAACAGCAAAGGATCTTAGTTACTTCTGCTAAGATCATAGAAAACGCAGGCAGATTCTTCTTCTAAATACTGCCTGAGATAAACAGTACACTCCGATACCATTTAAAAATAACAAACTTTTGATTGAAGAAATAAACTAAGTATAAAACACCACAGTCCTCTTACGACCTCCATCTTAGTTGAGAGTTGCAAGAGAATGACTGGATATGGCAGTGAGGGGAGGAGCTATATAGCAGCTCTGCTGTGGGTGATCCTCTTGCAACTTCCTGTTGGGAAGGAGAATATCCCACAAGTAATGGATGATCCGTGGACTGGATACACTTAACAAGAGAAATTAGCCTTGTTTTTGGCCTTAAACGGCCTATCTTGTGGAAGGGCATGGCCCTTGCCCCCAGTTATATCTGAAATAATTTCTTTCAGCTCTGGGCCGAATAGGGTTTTCCCCTTGAAGGGAATATTTAACAGTTTTGTTTTGGACGACACATCCGCCGACCACGATTTGAGCCAAAGCGCTCTTCGCGCCATGATGGCAAAACCTGAGTTTTTCGCCGCTAGTTTAGCTAATTGGAGAGCGGCATCAGTGATAAAAGAATTAGCCAGCTTTAAAGCATGAATTCTATCCATGACCTCATCGTATGAAGTCTCCCTCTGGAGCGACTCCTCCAGGGCCTCGAACCAAAAAGCCGCTGCAGTAGTTACCGGAATAATGCAAGCAATTGTTTGAAGCAGAAAACCTTGCTGAACAAAAATTTTCTTCAGCAATCCTTCCAATATTTTATCCATAGGATCTTTGAAAGCACAACTGTCCACTATTGGTATAGTTGTACGCTTAGCCAGTGTTGAAACAGCCCCCTCTACCTTAGGGACCGTCTGCCACGCGTCCCGCCTAGGGTCGTTTATGGGGAACATTTTCTTAAAGATAGGTGGGGGAACAAAGGGTACACCTGGTCTCTCCCACTCCTTAGTCACAATATCCGCCACCCTCTTTGGGATCGGAAATGCCTCAGTGTATACAGGGACCTCTAAAAATCTGTCCATTTTACACAATTTTTCAGGGACCACCATGGGGTCACAATCATCCAGCGTAGCTAAAACCTCCTTAAGCAGGACGCGGAGGTGTTCCAGCTTAAATTTAAACGCTAAGGAATCTGACTCTGCCTGCTGAGAAACTTTTTCTGTGTCAGAAATTTCTCCCTCAGACAGACCTTCCCTCACTGCTACCTCTGAGTTTTGTGAGGGTACTACAGATAAATTATCCAAAGCTTCAGATTGCTCATCCTCTGTATTTAAAACTGAGCTATCGCGCTTTCTTGGAAAAACTGGCAGTTTGGATAAAAATGCTGCAAGGGAATTATCCATTACTGCTGCTAATTGTTGTAAAGTAATAGGGGCCAATGCGCTAGAGGTACTAGTCATCGCTTGCATGGGCGTAACTGGTGTAGACACGTGGGGGGAGGAAGAAGGGCTATCCTCATTACCCTCCGTTAAGGAATCATCTTGGGCAGCATTTTTAATTGTCACTGGATGATCTTTAAAATGCTTAGATGTTTTTGCACACTTTAAACATAAATGTAATGGGGGTACTGCCATGGCTTTTGAACATAAAGAACAAGGTCTATCTGAAGGCTCAGACATGTTTGACAGACTCAGACAACACTAAAATATTGAAAAAAAAACTTTTTGAAAAAACGTTACTGTCTCTTTAAATAATAAAAGGCACACACTTTTTTTTACCAAATCATCAAAAAACATCCGATCTTAATGAAATTTTCACCACATGATCCTAATGCCTTGAAATGATTGCACACACATTTTCAAATAATTTAACCCCTTAATGCCCAAACCGGAGCAAAATGAAGTAAACACCCGGTTTAACCCACTACAGTACGATGCCACAGTCTTTGCTGTGGCTTTACCTTCCTTTAGGGTTAATTGCAGGTGTAAATTAAGCCTCCCTGAAGTCCTCCTGTACTCTTAAGGCTCTGCACATGAAGCTGCATGGAGCTGTGTTGCAAATCAACTGCGCAATTGAGGCGCGAAAATGAGGCCTCCTCCTTGAGTTATGGGGCCTTTCTGAGTCAGATTAGCTGTCTTACAAAATGCCAGGCATAAAAAAAGTCCCCAAAAAGTGTTTCCAACGTCTAAAACGCTTAATAAATATAAGATTACCTTAATAAAGTAATCGATTTAGCCCATCACAGTGTCTGTCAGTATTAAAGCCCTTAACTGAAGCCATCATTCTATACTGTGTCTCAGAAAATGGCTTACCTTCCCTCATGGGATTTCTGTCAGTCTTCTAGCACTACCAAGTCTTGTTAGAAAAAATGACTGAACATACCTTAAGCAGGATAAGCCTGCAAACTGTTCCCCCCAACTGAAGTTCTCCGGTACTCAACAGTCCTGTGTGGGAACAGCAATGGATCTTAGTTACAACATGCTAAAATCATTTTCCTCTCAGGAGAAATCTTCATCACTTTCTGCCTCAGAGTAAATAGTACAAACCGGCACTATTTTAAAATAACAAACTCTTGATTGAAGAAATAAAAACTACAAATCTAACACCACATACTCTTTACCCTCCCGTGCAGATGCTACTTGTTAGAGCGGCAAAGAGAATGACTGGGGGGGCGGAGCCTGAGGGGAGCTATATGGACAGCTTTGCTGTGTGCTCTCTTTGCCACTTCCTGTAGGGATTGAGAATATCCCACAAGTAAGGATGAATTCGTGGACTGAATACACCAAGTAAGAGAAAGCTTCAACATGCAGTAGTGTAGAAGAGGCTGGATACAACAATACCAAGCATTGGTATGAGGTATTCAGCCTAAGATATACTCTTTTGAAGGAACCTCCCCTTAAAGGGGTATTATGTTACACCTGTCCATTGACGACAATAAATTCAGAATCTTCAGCAGAACACTTCTCTCTGCCTACCTCCATGAAACAAGGCAAAACACTACTAGAAGGGTAGAGGAAGTGGGAGAGATACTTTATATGCTTTGCTAGGGGTGTCTTTGCCTGGCCAGGTGAAATATTTTCAATAGGTTTCGAATGAATTTGTGGACTCTCACTAGCTTTAGAAAGGAAAATACTTACTCTAATTTTAAATCAACTATGCATAGGGTAGGACTGAGTATAATAAAGAAGAGGTGAGTGTAATAAAGAAGAGGTGAGTGTAATAAAATATAACCAACAATATGAAGATGTATAATAATGAACATATAGATTCTACAAGTTTTTATAATTTTTAGACTTTAGTACCTTTGCTAGGAGCTGAGGTAGGATTAGAATCATATGACGGGTGAGTCTTACTTTATCCTCTGATTGAATCTTTTTGTCCTTAACAGATACCACCTATAGAATAAAAGACAGAGGTTAAGCAGAAAGTACAACAGAAATGAAAGGATTGTTAGCAGCAATTGCAAAGTGACACCCTAAAGGGACATTAAACACTAAGGGGCCGAATTATCAAGCTCCAAATGGAGCTTGATGCCCCTGTTTCCATACGAGCCTTCAGGCTCGCCGGAAACAGTAGTTATGAAGCAGTGGTCTAAAGACCGTTGCTCCATAACTTGTCTGCTGTTTCTGAGGCTGCAAACTTCAATCCGCCCGATCTTATACGATCGGGCGGATTGACACCCCCTGCTAGCAGCTGATTGGCCGTGAATCTGCAGGGGTGGCATTGCACAAGCAATTCACTAGATGTGCGGCAGACATGATACATATCATGTCCGTCTGCACTTTAGTAAATTGGCCCATATGGGTCAGAATAAAAGTGAGCGCAATTTAGCGATTTCACTCTCACACTAACTGCTCTAGAAGTAAATTTTTTGCTTGTGGCAGGTTGCGCTCCTATTAGAAGTTGAAAGTTATTGCTTGTGTGCTAACCCGATTTTTGCAAAAAGCCGAAGTTAAAATAGTGCGTGCGATAACCTGTTCCCCCATAGAAGTCAATAAAAAAAGTAAAAAAAAACCCAAAAAAACAAACACCCCACTTGTGTACTAACTTGAATGCATATTCTTAAGTGTGCTAATCCGATATAAAAATATGAATATTTCACATTTCAATGTTCTTCAACAAAATGTAGAGGGGGAACCAGCACACACTTTCACAATCCAACATCCAGGGTGCTCTTCAAAGTAGCATAGACAGTATTCAGACAATAGGAAGGCACTCACCATTTTTTTAAGGACGGGGGCAACCCCCGAAAACGTTAACTACAATAAAGAGTTATACTTTTAAAAAAACGGTGAGTGCCTTCCTATTGTCTGAATATTATATATATATATATATATATATATATATATATAAAACACAAAATTTAAGAGAGATTAGGTGGTTTAAAATAAAATCACATGTTAAAGACTGGGAATTCAGCACTCTTTTGTAAAGAACAAAGAAAAAGCAACACATCTTGAATTTGAAACAAAGTTACATTTATTCTCACACTGTGTCGAGCTCAGGCTCGTTAGATTGACACCATCCAGATACACCGGATACAATAAATATTGTGGTTTTAAATACTAAAATATTAAAAGTACAAATGCATTACCAACTCAAAGCATTGTACAACTCAAAGCATTTCACATATGCTAGAAAAATTGTTGCTAGGACCGGTCCATGTGAAGTGACAGGCAGTTAACAAATTTTAATTTCTTCCAAAAGTACACAGAGCTGTGGTAAAGCCACAAACATGCTACAACTGAATAGGCACAAAAACGTGAACCTCAAATTGAATTCTCAGACCCATTAAGGTTTTAGTAAAACTGATGTCAATAATTGAGGCTTACTAATAGTTGTGCATAGTCATTTGTCAACTCTTAGACAACAGCACATAGAATCCGCCCGATTCTATATAAGTTTTGTTACTAAGCGTAGCATGAGTGTTTAGAAAAATGTCATACAAAAGGAAAACTTGTTCACAGTTAGATGAATAGCATAGGCTGTTTGTAAAGTGGAATAGTACCCTTAGGGCTCAGCAGAGCTTAGTAGGGAGTTTAATATGTTAACAGTCTATTGCGGACTGATATAGTAGTGATAAATCATCCAACCAATATATGCTTATCCAAGGATTGTTAAGTGCAAAGTAATAAAAGCCAGCAGACAAGGATTTAGAAGGTCTGCCACAGGTATAAGTAGAAATCAAGATGGTATGCAGCAAAGCACTTAAAACATGTATAGTCAAGCTGTAGCAAGACAAGGGTTGAAGCCAAAAAGACAAAGATGCAGGAGGATATTCTTATCTGTAACCATACCCCTCCGTCAACTGCACCTGTCTTGTATAGAAAGCAGCATGAAAAGCAATAGTCATGGATGGCGGTAATGGTGCGTGTTAGATGAAGCAAAATAACAAACAGCAATGCAGGAGGATACCTCGTTTGTGTAATCGTACCCCTCTGTCAACTGCACATGTACGTTATATATGGCAACATTACCAGACTTCAGTGTTTAATCAATAAGCTGCTTCGCAGAGTTGGCATAAGATCCACTGTGCAGACCAGACTTAAATGTCTTCCATAAATTTCACGTCTGTGTTCACCTTGTTGGAGCTTTTTAGGATGTATCGGCACGCTCAAACTTCTCCGCCATGCAAACAGACAAACAAACCAGCGTGTCAGATCACGTGGAGCGGCCGGCCAATTGCTGATGCGCATTTCACCCCCTCGTCACTAGAGTGACAGGGTTTCCTCAGGGCTATAAAAACTCAATTGCAGAATCAATTGGGTCAGCCACCTGTACTAACACTCCAATATTATATCCAACACACTAACAGTGAAGTCACAGGACTTCCGGTGGGCGGAGCTAGCGGCTGGCAGCAGAAGTACAGAGCTCCGGGAATCTGCTTCATATTAATGGTGTTATTTGCTGCCAGCCAACTTTCCCCACGACGCTGCCTTGCTGGGTTGCCCTTTAAGGTACCCCATCCGGCCAAAGAACTATCGTGAAGGGCAGAAAATCGCCCTTGCCTCGGAAGTCTCAAACAAACTGCGCCACACGGCGCGAGCGGTAGCGCTGACCGGCGCCATTTTGGAGGAGCTCCCTCCGTCACCTCCGTGCCAGTTTCAGCTCAGAACGGGCCCTACAAGCAGACCGGCCTTGAATGCGGTAATCAGAAGGATCAGGTGAGAGGTGGTAACACCGCAGACTCTTAATCAGATGATTAGAACCGCTTCACCTCAAACTGTGACCGTGTGACGCCCAGGTAACGGGCTCCCAGGAAGATATTCTATGCATGCCCATAAGAGATTGCTGCACACTCTGATAGACTGTAAAAGTAGTGTGGATGCACATACAGATATAAAGACATTTCAGCCAGCTCCAGTTCACTGGCCCCACAACAAGGCACAACCTCACTACCACACTGGGAGATAAACTTGCTATTATTTTCTCAGCAGGAGGATACCAGCCTTCTTGTGCCCCTGTGGTTGATAAGGGGTGAACGCATGAACACCTGCTCTGCTTGAGACCTGATCACTGGGACAGTCCCTGCATAAACTATATATTGATCTATACAGACTTTTTCTATACAGACTCTTTTCACCTCATAGCTGGTATAGCTCAATTTTTAAGGATTGTGTTTATGATCCACCAGCACTGTTTGAGAGGCCTGCTAAACAGGACAGAAAAAACACTTGTGTCTACATAGTTGGTACAGCTAAATTTTTTTATTGTCTAACACCTGCATCTTGGCATGTGATATCTGCAAATTCAAAATCTGTGTCTCCATCTCCTCCATTTTCCCTTCACATACCTACCTTGATTGCTGCAATACACAGTGCAACAGCGCCACCTGGTGGTTTCTTCACAGTGTCATACAATTTCCAATATTTGTCTGTATTTTGCTCTATGAAAGTGGACGAGTATTTCCACAGGCTGCCCTCGCCTTCAAGTAGCACCATGAGTCACAGATCAAAAAATTAGGAAAAAAAACAAAAGCCTTTGACAGAAACGCAGGCAAACCCATCATTTGCAGATGCTGAAGGCAGCACCCCAGGAGATCATTCTTCACTCCTACAGGAGCTCAAGGCTTTCTTTTTACCAAAAATGGATAGCTTGCAGGCTGGTGTTGACACCTTAACCAGCGAAGTGCGGCTCTTCTCTACTCGCATGTCGGCCGCGGAACAAAGAATTTCGGGGGTTGAAGACAGACAGCAGGAATCAGAGGTTTCTTTAAAACGTCTACTGAAACAAAATCAACAGCTAATGGATAAGGTGGAGGACCTGGAAAACCGCAGCAGGCGAAATAATCTACGAATCATAGGCGTCCCTGAATCCATTAAAGATAAAGATCTACTAGAATTTGCCGCTCTGACTCTCCCAAAAATTCTGGGCCTGCCTCAGGACTGTTTACCTCTGGACATTGAAAGATCACATCGCATAGGCCCTAACAGGTACCTAGAAAATTCCAAGGAGAAGCCACGACAAGTAATATTTAAATGCTTAAATTTCCAGGATAAGCTAGCAATCTTGCGAGCCTACAGGGCGGCTAAGGAAGTCATCTTCGAAGACCACCGTCTCTTGCTTTTCCAGGACTTTTCAGTTGAGGTTACTAAGAGACGTAAGGACTTTGCTTCTATCTGCTCCACTCTGCATAATCAGGGACGTAAATTTGCACTCATGTTCCCAGCTACCCTGAAGATTCAGAGTCTTTCAGGCCCCAAAACCTTTCATACGCCTGCGGCAGCACAGGCATACCTGGCATCAGAGCGGAGACAGGATAATGGCTGATGGGACTTTTTTTAAGTATTAACGTTCACAATCTCTTTTCATATGCATCATGTTGATTACATTATGTATTTTGCTCTTGCGGGTCCTGTGGCTCTGGTCATGCTTGCCAGTCTTGGCTGTGGCCGGAGGCACGGTTCCGCACATGGCAACTTGTTATCTCTGTTATTACACTATCTGTGCAGGTTCATGTTTGTCTATGCATTGCACTGTTATGGTAAGGAAATATTATTCAGCATACTTAAACCTTAGTTCTAATATGCGTGTTATTAAGACAGTTCTCAGTTACCGCTGGTTTCCCCTGTGTCCCCTAGTAGGCTTAGTTCTTCGCCTATCCCACACAAATTCCAGTGGAGACCCTCTGTCCACCACTTGCCTTTTGACCGTTGCAGATTTTGGTGTTACAATTCTGTTCAGGCCCCAGGGCATTGACACCGAATATAAAAAACATAATTCCCCATCTCAATGCCCATATACACCCTCACCTGGCTACCTAGGGCCTATCCACTTGCCCCTGCCATATGCAGAAACCCTTGGTAAATTTTCTCATCTTAAAACTATACTGAACATTCCAGGGCCTTGTATGGCTATAGTGCTTCCTATCCCCTCCCCCAAGGGCAGAATTCTGGTTCTAAGATGTTATGCTTCCTGTTATTATGATGTGTGTTTTTGTTCATCTTTCAGTCCTTCTATAAACAAATTGCTTCTGTGAAGATAACTATTGACATTACTACAACCATGGGTGCTGACCTCTTACTCATATATATTGTTAATGCTGCTGTATGTTCTTATTTCTTTTGTAGCGACTGCTGGAATAAGACCTGGAGGCCTCTGGTTCCCCCTCCTTCATCACGTCATCCTGTCCTGAGGACACATCTATGCTTTCCCATAACTGTAAGTCACTTGTTACTACCTACACCTCAGACACCACAGGGGACACTTACTAGGACACTACCTACTGGGTCGTGCCCTCTCCATCCCTGCACTCTGTAGACATGACTCTTCCCCTTAAAATTATAGCGTGGAATGTAGGGGGCATTACGTCCCCGGCAAAGAGAAGTAGGATTCTCCACCACCTAAACTCACTGAAGGCTGACATTGCTATGCTCCAGGAGACAAAACTGACAGTTGAGGAACATGCAAAGTTAAAAATCAGATGGGTGGGACAGGTCCTCAGCTCCCCTACAGAGGGTAGGAAAAGAGGAGTTGCCATTCTAGTGCGAAAGGGTTTAGCGGTCTCCTTGACAGCAGTGGACATAGACAAAAAGGGACGGTACATAGTCGCATCACTCCAGACCAATACACATACATACACTCTCTGTAATGTTTATGGCCCTAATGCCCATGATCCCCCCTTTTGGACAAATTTATTGGCGATATTGGCCACACATAGTGCCCCTTTAATAATGGGAGGTGATTTTAATTTAGCTCAGGCTCTTCCTCTGGATAGGTTTAGAGATCCCTCAACCTCTGGCTCCTTAAAAAAACACGTGATCCGCTACAAGCGTGAGGTATCCTTGATTGGATCCTTCAAGGAGACTCTGAATTTACTAGATGTCTGGAGAGCAAGGAACCCGGATGAGAGGGATTTCACTTGCCTCTCAAAAACATACCATACTATGTCGCGTATTGACTATTTCCTAACTTCCTCAAGTATAACGCCACAAGTCTTATCCACTTATATTGGCCAAGTCACTTTATCAGACCATGCCCCAATTACCCTGATACTGCAGCCCCATCCCCCTAGACCTCCAAACAGAAGTTGGAGATTTCCTCTCCACCTGTATAACAACATTGAGTTCCGTAGACACTTAAAAGCATCCTGGACGCACTATGCATCTGACAATGCTTGTCATTCGGGTACGCCAGATTTGTTCTGGCATGCCTCAAAAGCGGTGATGAGAGGTCTTATAACCTCTTTTGCAACACACCATAATAAGCAACTTACGAGGGTAGATGAGACTCTCCTTGCCCAACTCACTGCAGCTTACAATAACTACTTATCTACCCCCACGCCAGAATCTAGGAAATCTTACTATGAACTCAAACAGACAAGGGATACTTTCTTAGCTCAACAAGACAACAAAGTCAATATTCACCGACAGGGTCGCTATTACCGTCATGGTAATAAGGCCGGTAAGTTGCTGGCCAAACTAGTTCATTCCTATAAACCCAAGTCCCAAATTCTAGCCATTAAATCTAAGGGTACCCTCACCGCTAACGCCAAGGAGATTATGACTGAATTCGTAGACTATTACACTTCCCTGTACTCTAAACAACCTATCCACATAGAAGCCAAGCGTGCCTTTTGGGACGCAGTAAAACTCCCCACTCTTACGGAAGAGCAGTCTTCCCTGTTGAATTCTCCTATAAGTCCCCAGGAGGTTCTCAGGGCCATACGGCAAAGTAAACTGGGCAAAGCAGCAGGCCCGGATGGGTTACCTGTAGAATATTTTAAGTTACTGGAGGAGGAGCTCGCACCAATTCTCTCATCCTTATATTCTGCTTACCTGGCGGGCACTGAACAATTAAATGATAGATTCTCTGAGGCTAATATCTGTCTCCTTTTGAAACCTGATAGGGACCCCACCCAGACTTCTTCATATCGCCCAATCTCCCTATTAAATGGGGATTATAAACTTCTAACAAAAATCTTAGCAGACAGGTTGGCGAAGGTCCTACCACATATAGTTCACGCAGATCAAACGGGTTTTGTAAAGGGCAGGTGCTCAGTGATGAATATTAGAAAGACCCTCGGCGTCGTGTCCCACTACTGGTACAACACACATACACAATCCCCATCCCAACTACCAGACGCATGCCTTCTAGCACTAGATGCCGAGAAGGCGTTTGACCGGATCGAGTGGGATCATTTACATACGTCACTGTAGCGCTTTGGTATGCAGGGTGAATTTCCTAGCTTTCTACAAAGATTATACTCAGCCCCTAAGGCCTCTCTTATAATCAATGGGAGGCTTTCTCCTTCCTTCACGCTACAATGGGGTACGAGACAGGGATGTCCCCTCTCCCCTCTCCTTTTCGATTTAGCTATCGAACCCCTGGCGTCCTACATCAGGCAACAGTGCGCCGGCTTAGATATATGTGGTCAAAAGCAACATCTATCACTTTACGCCAATGATTTACTGCTCTTTGTAGGCGATCCTGGTTCTAATTTACGGCCTCTTCTGAAAGTTATCGATGATTTTGGCAGGTTCTCGGGGTACAAGATCAACATTGACAAATCGGAGGCCACCTGGTTGCAAAATTCCAGCAACATGACTCTAGCAGATTTTGGTCTTAAAACTACCCAGGGTAGTTTCAAATATTTAGGCATATGGATACACGTTAACCCTCATATGTTGTACTCTCTGAATCTCGTCGGGACTATTGGTGACATTAAGCAAATGTTGTTGAGCTGGATGAAACTCCCCCTCTCTCTTTCGGGTAGGGTGCACCTTTTTAAAATGGTTGCCCTGCCTAAACTTCTTTATCCATTACAGATGTTGCCCCTTCTTCTCACTCAGAAGGACGCGACATCTTTGCAAACTGCCATTGGAAACTTTGTTTGGCAGGGCAAAAAACATAGAATAGGCAGGACCCCCTTGTCAATGACGGTGGGAGGGGGAGGGCTCCGTCTTCCTAATATAATATGGTATAACTGGGCGGCTCTTTCTAGATTTACACTGGACTGGCTGGTAGGGAGAGACTGTTATACTGTCCCTGAACTAGAGTCTAACATCATTAAACCACTGCATTTAGCTTTTCTGCCTCATGCAAATTTGAAATCTCTATCTCCGTTCATTCAAAACCATATACTGTTTAGAGATCCCCTGAGAGCCTGGACCAAGATTTGTAGACTCTGGGGTATACAGCGATTGGCTAGTAAGTATCTCCCAATCCAGGGCAATTTGGACTTCCTCCCTGGTTACACCACGCAAGCATTTCAGACATGGCAACAGTTACGACTTACACGACTTCACCAACTTTTTCGCCCCCTGACTTTAGAGATACTGCCCTTCCAAGACTTACAATCGCGTTATAACCTCCCGCACACACACAGGTTTGCATATTTTCAATGCTGACACTACGTATCTACCTTAATTTCAGAGGGACTCCTATCTGTAGGATCCTCTAATTTAGATACACTTTGCGCTTTGGCGAAGTTAGGCTCTCTGAGGCTGTCACATACATATAACTTATTGATCCGTCACTCTGAGGATCCCGTGCTTCATGGCATGGTATCAAAGTGGTCCCATTTTGGGGAATTAGAGATTGACCCGTCATTGATCGCCATGAGTTTCGAGAGGGCACACCAAAGTACTATCTCTGCAAAATTGAGGGAATCACATCTGAAATTCCTACATCAAGCTTACATCACTCCTGGCCTAAGGGCTAAATGGGTTCAGGGAGCACTCAATTCATGTAGTAAATGCCGCCTTGAATCTCCTGATTGGGTACACCTGCTCTGGGGTTGCCCTAAAATACAAAAATTTTGGCAAAAAATTGCGTATTGGCTAACCAAATTAACTAAACAAACTGTGTCCCTCTCGGCACAACATGTGATCTTTCTGACACCTAGAGACCAGACATACATGCACGACATCTTTTTAAATACAATACTCATGCTAGCTAAACAAATCATTCTGAGGGAGTGGACAGGGAACCGGACCTTACCTTTTCAGCAACTACTCAAAACAATTCATAATCAGATGTTGATTGAGCAGGCAGATACTAGGGGGGACCCTGAGAAAAGAGTTAAGAGATTTCTCCTTAAATGGGAGGTTTATTTGCTGCACTTACCTGACATAGTGAGGGATAGGGTTCTCCTTCCCTTTAAAAATAGCCAGTATGTTCTTAATGAAAATCTCAGAGGCAATTGGTGTCTATCCACGGATCAGGCCCATGAATGACTTGCCTATTGAAGGAGGGGGAACTCGGAGGTGCTCTGGGTAAGTATGGTTGTTGTATGTTTTCTTATTCCTTTCTTCTCTTTCTCTCTATCTTCTTTATATGTTATTGTCTCTCTTCCCTGCTCTTAGCTGTTATGTTTTCTTTCTCGTTCTCTCTTCTTTTTCTTTGGTTGATTGTAAAAAAATGTTCTTGGAAAAAAGTTGAGTCCCAGGACATACATGAAGACTTCATCCACTTATTGTATTCTTCGCTGGTTTGCCTTTATGTAACATGCTCTGAAAATTGTTTTATTCTGCAGGTGATCACTTTGTTACACCTGCATTATTATGACTGCATTTACCATGTATGACTCGGATTCTTTTCTATAAATAAAGTTTTCAAAAAAACAGTGAAGTCACAGGATTTTTTTCAAAAAAACGTAATTTTTGCTTACCTGTTAAATTTATTTCTCTTGTAGTGTATCCAGTCCACGGATCATCCATTACTTACTTATGGGATATTCTCCTTCCCAACAGGAAGTTGCAAGAGGATCACCCACAGCAGAGCTGCTATATAGCTCCTCCCCTCACTGCCATATCCAGTCATTCGACCGAAACAAGACGAGAAAGGAGAAACCATAGGGTGCAGTGGTGACTGTAGTTTAATTAAAATTTAGACCTGCCTTAAAAGGACAGGGCGGGCCGTGGACTGGATACACTACAAGAGAAATAAATTTATCAGGTAAGCATACATTATGTTTTCTCTTGTTAAGTGTATCCACTCCACGGATCATCCATTACTTGTGGGATACCAATACCAAAGCTAAAGTACACGGATGATGGGAGGGACAAGGCAGGAACTTAAACGGAAGGAACCACTGCCTGTAGAACCTTTCTCCCAAAAACAGCCTCCGAAGAAGTAAAAGTGTCAAATTTGTAAAATTTTGAAAAGGTGTGAAGCGAAGACCAAGTCGCAGCCTTGCAAATCTGTTCAACAGAGGCCTCATTTTTAAAGGCCCAGGTGGAAGCCACAGCTCTAGTAGAATGAGCTGTAATCCTTTCAGGGGGCTGCTGTCCAGCAGTCTCATAGGCTAAGCGAATTATGCTCCAAAGCCAAAAGGAAAGAGAGGTTGCCGAAGCTTTTTGACCTCTCCTCTGTCCAGAGTAAACGACAAACAGGGAAGATGTTTGGCGAAAATCTTTAGTAGCTTGTAAGTAAAACTTCAAGGCACGGACTACGTCCAGATTATGTAAGAGACGTTCCTTCTTTGAAGAAGGATTAGGACACAATGATGGAACAACAATCTCTTGATTGATATTCTTGTTAGAAACCACCTTAGGTAAAAACCCAGGTTTGGTACGCAGAACTACCTTATCTGCATGAAAAATCAGATAAGGAGAATCACATTGTAAGGCAGATAGCTCAGAGACTATTCGAGCCAAGGAAATAGCCATCAAAAACAGAACTTTCCAAGATAAAAGTTTAATATCAATGGAATGAAGGGGTTCAAACGGAACTCCTTGAAGAACGTTAAGAACCAAGTTTAAGCTCCACGGGGGAGCAACAGTTTTAAACACAGGCTTAATTCTAACCAAAGCCTGACAAAATGCCTGGACGTCTGGAACCTCTGCCAGACGCTTGTGCAAAAGAATAGACAGAGCAGAAATCTGTCCTTTTAAAGAACTAGCTGATAATCCTTTGTCCAAACCCTCTTGGAGAAAGGACAATATCCTAGGAATCCTAACCTTACTCCATGAGTAATTATTGGATTCACACCGATAAAGATATTTACGCCATATCTTATGGTAGATTTTCCTGGTGACAGGCTTTCATGCCTGTATTAAGGTATCAATGACTGACTCGGAAAAGCCACGCCTTGATAGAATCAAGCGTTCAATCTCCATGCAGTCAGTCTCAGAGAAATTAGATTTGGATGATTGAAAGGACCTTGTATTAGAAGGTCCTGCCTCAGAGGCAGAGTCCATGGTGGAAAGGATGACATGTCCACTAGGTCTGCATACCAGGTCCTGTGTGGCCATGCAGGCGCTATCAGAATCACCGATGCTCTCTCCTGCTTGATTTTGGCATTCAGTCGAGGGAGCAGAGGAATCGGTGGAAACACATAAGCCAGGTTGAAGAACCAAGGAGCTGCTAGAGCATCTATCAGCGTCGCTCCCGGGTCCCTAGACCTGGATCCGTAACAAGGAAGCTTGGCGTTCTGGCGAGACGCCATGAGATCCAGTTCTGGTTTGCCCCAACAATGGATCAGTTGAGCAAACACCTCCGGATGGAGTTCCCATTCCCCCGGATGAAAAGTCTGACGACTTAGAAAATCCGCCTCCCAGTTCTCTACGCCTGGGATGTGGATCGCTGACAGATGGCAAGAGTGAGACTCTGCCCAGCGAATTATCTTTGAGACTTCTAACATCGCTAGGGAACTCCTGGTTCCCCCTTGATGGTTGATGTAAGCCACAGTCGTGATGTTGTCCGACTGAAATCTGATGAACCTCAGGGTTGCTAACTGAGGCCAAGCTAGAAGAGCATTGAATATTGCTCTTAACTCCAGAATATTTATTGGGAGGAGTTTCTCCTCCTGAGTCCACGATCCCTGAGCCTTCAGGGAGTTCCAGACTGCACCCCAACCTAGAAGGCTGGCATCTGTTGTTACAATCGTCCAATCTGGCCTGCGAAAGGTCATACCCTTGGACAGATGGACCCGAGATAGCCACCAGAGAAGAGAATCTCTGGTCTCTTGATCCAGATTTAGTAGAGGGGACAAATCTGAGTAATCCCCATTCCACTGACTTAGCATGCATAATTGCAGCGGTCTGAGATGCAGGCGCGCAAATGGCACTATGTCCATTGCCGCTACCATTAAGCCGATTACTTCCATGCACTGAGCCACTGACAGGCGTGGAATGGAATGAAGGACACGGCAAGCATTTAGAAGTTTTGATAACCTGGACTCCGTCAGGTAAATTTTCATCTCTACAGAATCTATAAGAGTCCCTAGGAAGGTGACTCTTGTGAGTGGGGATAGAGAACTCTTTTCCACGTTCACTTTCCACCCATGCAACCTCAGAAATGCCAGAACTATCTCTGTATGAGACTTGGCAATTTGAAAGCTTGACGCCTGTATCAGGATGTCGTCTAGATACGGAGCCACCGCTATGCCTCGCGGTCTTAGAACCGCCAGAAGTGAGCCCAGAACCTTTGTAAAGATTCTCGGGGCTGTGGCCAACCCGAAGGGAAGAGCTACAAATTGGTAATGCCTGTCTAGAAAGGCAAACCTTAGGAACCGATGATGATCTTTGTGAATCGGTATGTGAAGGTATGCATCCTTTAAGTCCACTGTGGTCATGTACTGACCCTCTTGGATCATGGGTAGGATGGTCCGAATAGTTTCCATTTTGAATGATGGAACTCTGAGGAATTTGTTTAAGATCTTTAGATCCAAGATTGGTCTGAAGGTTCCCTCTTTCTTGGGAACCACAAACAGATTTGAATAAAACCCCTGTCCCTGTTCCGTCCGCGGAACTGGATGGATCACTCCCATTACTAGGAGGTCTTGCACACAGCTTAGGAATGCCTCTTTCTTTATCTGGTTTGCTGATAACCTTGAAAGATGAAATCTCCCTTGTGGAGGAGAAGCTTTGAAGTCCAGAAGATATCCCTGATATATGATCTCCAACGCCCAGGGATCCTGAACATCTCTTGCCCACGCCTGGGCGAAGAGAGAAAGTCTGCCCCCCACTAGATCCATTTCCGGATAGGGGGGCGTTCCTTCATGCTGTCTTGGGGGCAGCAGCAGGTTTTCTGACCTGCTTGCCCTTGTTCCAGGACTGGTTAGGTTTCCAGGCCTGTCTGGAATGAGCAACAGTTCCCTCTTGTTTTGAAGCGGAGGAAGTTGATGCTGCTCCTGCCTTGAAATTTTGAAAGGCACGAAAATTAGACTGTTTGGCCTTTGCTTTGGTCCTGTCCTGAGGAAGGGTATGACCCTTGCCTCCAGTAATGTCAGCAATAATTTCTTTCAAGCCAGGCCCGAATAAGGTCTGCCCCTTGAAAGGAATGTTGAGTAACTTAGACTTTGAAGTCACGTCAGCTGACCAGGATTTAAGCCATAGCGCCCTACGCGCCTGGATGGCGAATCCAGAATTCTTAGCCGTTAGTTTAGTCAAATGAACAATGGCATCAGAAACAAATGAGTTAGCTAGCTTAAGCGTTCTAAGCTTGTCAATAATTTCCTCCAATGGAGCTGTATGGATGGCCTCTTCCAGGGCCTCAAACCAGAATGCCGCCGCAGCAGTGACAGGCGCAATGCATGCAAGGGGCTGCAAAATAAAACCTTGTTGAATAAACATTTTCTTAAGGTAACCCTCCAATTTTTTATCCATTGGATCTGAAAAAGCACAACTGTCCTCAACCGGGATAGTGGTACGCTTTGCTAAAGTAGAAACTGCTCCCTCCACCTTAGGGACCGTCTGCCATAAGTCCCGTGTAGTGGCATCTATTGGAAACATCTTTCTAAATATAGGAGGTGGGGAAAAGGGCACACCGGGTCTATCCCACTCCTTGCTAATAATTTCTGTAAGCCTTTTAGGTATAGGAAAAACGTCAGTACACACCGGCACCGCATAGTATCTATCCAGCCTACATAATTTCTCTGGAATTGCAACTGTGTTACAGTCATTCAGAGCAGCTAATACCTCCCCAAGCAATACACGGAGGTTCTCAAGCTTAAATTTAAAATTAGAAATCTCTGAATCAGGTTTTCCTGAGTCAGAGATGTCACCCACAGAATGAAGCTCTCCGTCCTCATGTTCTGCATACTGTGACGCAGTATCAGACATGGCTCTTACAGCATTTGCGCGCTCTGTATCTCTCCTAACCCCAGAGCTATCGCGCTTGCCTCTTAATTCAGGCAATCTAGATAATACCTCTGACAGGGTATTATTCATGATTGCAGCCATGTCCTGCAAGGTAATCGCTATGGGCGTCCCTGATGTAATTGGCGCCATATTAGCGTGCGTCCCCTGAGCGGGAGGCGAAGGGTCTGACACGTGGGGAGAGTTAGTCGGCATAACTTCCCCCTCGACAGAACCCTCTGGTGATAATTCTTTTATAGATAAAGACTGATCTTTACTGTTTAAGGTGAAATCAATACATTTAGTACACATTCTCCTATGGGGCTCCACCATGGCTTTCAAACATAATGAACAAGTAGGTTCCTCTGTATCAGACATGTTTAAACAGACTAGCAATGAGACTACATTTACAAGTTTACAAGCAATATAAAAAACGTTACTGCGCCTTTAAGAAACACAAATTTTGTCCAAATTTGAAATAACAGTGAAAAAAGGCAGTTACACTAACGAAATTTTTACAGTGTATGTAACAAGTTAGCAGAGCATTGCACCCACTTGCAAATGGATGATTAACCCCTTAATACCAAAAACGGAATAACAAATGACAAAAACGTTTTTTAAACAGTCACAACAACTGCCACAGCTCTACTGTGGCTTTTTACCTCCCTCAATACGACTTTTGAAGCCTTTTGAGCCCTTCAGAGAAGTCCTGGAACATGCAGGAAAAAGCTGGATGTCTGTGTCTGTAATTTTTTCTGCGCAAAAAAGCGCTAATATAGGCCCCTCCCACTCATATTACAACAGTGGAAAGCCTCCAGGAACTGTTTCTAGGCAAAATTCAAGCCAGCCATGTGGAAAAAACTAGGCCCCAATAAGTTTTATCACCAAACATATATAAAAAACGATTAAACATGCCAGCAAACGTTTTAAAATACACTTTTATAAGAGTATGTATCACTATTAATAAGCCTGATACCAGTAGCTATCATTGCATTTAAGGCTTTACTTACATTACTTCGGTATCAGCAGCATTTTCTAGCAAATTCCATCCCTAGAAAAATATTTTAACTGCACATACCTTATTGCAGGAAAACCTGCACGCTATTACCCATCTGAAGTTACCCCACTCCTCAGAATATGTGAGAACAGCAAAGGATCTTAGTTACTTCTGCTAAGATCATAGAAAACGAAGGCAGATTCTTCTTCCAAATACTGCCTGAGATAAACAGTACACTCCGGTACCATTTAAAAATAAACTTTTGATTGAAGAAATAAACTCAGTATAAAACACCACAGTCCTCTTACGACCTCCATCTTAGTTGAGAGTTGCAAGAGAATGACTGGATATGGCAGTGAGGGGAGGAGCTATATAGCAGCTCTGCTGTGGGTGATCCTCTTGCAACTTCCTGTTGGGAAGGAGAATATCCCATAAGTAAGTAATGGATGATCCGTGGACTGGATACACTTAACAAGAGAAAGTTAAATTGAATTGACATTTTGGGGATGTATTCTCCCCTTCTTCAGAACAGTGTACAAACCACACTTAAATAGTGTCCCAAACGTGTACAAACCACACTTAAATAGTGTCCCAAACAATTCCACAATACCTCAATCCCTGTGAAGAAAAAACGCCAAACAATTATACACATTGTCAGCTCAATTTTGTCAAACCGGAAGTAGAATGTCTAACCACTTCCGGTCCGGAGTTACATCTTAACTATATAAACAAAGACATGACAAAATAAAAATAAACAGCTCAATATACTCCTCAAGTAAACCACTACAAAACTAGGATGGGCTCCTATCTGAACAAATGTAACTAAAAACGGATCAATATCGATAGGTACACAGGAAGTGACAACATAGTGTGAAACCGGAAGTGGGGCAAAAAAACCTAACACTGTGTGTTTTCAAACACTAAATACTTAAACCGGATGTGGGGCGTATGAAGGGGTCACACACTGTAATTCATACTGGAAGTGAGGCATAACATATATATCAATTGTGTGTTAAATAATACTAAGAGGTGGGGTAAAATCATGAAAACCGGAAGTGGGGCTATGTGCACAATGAACAATGTAGTGATAAAAACTTGTAGTATATATAGTAAAGTGTAGACAAAACCAGAAAGGACTAATTACTAGGGCTGCGTTCGGGCAGCGCTCAGGAGCTAGTGGAGGCACTTCACTCCCAGCGATGATGTGGCGCTAGGTGACGTCACAAGCAAGGGAGCTTAGAGAAAATATTCACATGTGCAAAGAGATCTGCTGCACAATAATGGACTTTGCACATGCGAACGTTTAAGGTCCCTTGTAGTATTACATGCTCAACCCTCTGCAGCCCATTGGCTATTTATCACTAAATAGGGCTAATAAATAGCCAATGGGCTGCAGAGGGTTGAGCATGTGTGTAGCGAAACTCAGGTAGTGATAGCCCTGCCGGAGGCTGGCTATAAGGAGGAAGCTAGGGAGTAATGCTGTCATATGCCGGTTTCTGCTTCAGCTGTCGTCACAAGGTAGAAGTGTAGTTACTGACACAATGAGTACAGGTGTGATTTCATATGATGAACTGAAGAAACTGAAGGGTCAGATATTTGATGTTCGGTCACCAGATGAGGTGGAAAAAGGCAAAATTCAAAATTCTGTAAATATTCCAGTAAATTATTTTGAAAATGCATTAAAACTGGATCCTGAGACATTTAAATACACATATGGTGTGAACAAACCTAGCTTACAAGATGAGGACTTTGTTGTCCATTGTCAAATGGGAAGAAGGGGAGCCCGGGCAGCTAATATTGCTGCAGCAATAGGATACAAACATGTACAAAATTATGCCGGTGGCTTCAAGGAATGGTCTGAGAAGGGAGGAAACTGATGGAACATGACTGTGTTATTTACTACAAGTACCTCAGAAAAGTGACTGCTATTTTTTTAAGAATGCCCTGAATTAACATTCTGTCATCAAGGGATTGTCTGTCATTGTATTGTTATTATTTTAATGTCTTAATGTATTTTATCAATAAAGTGACCTCAGTACAAAAACAAACAAAAAAAACAAAACACTCCTAGACTCAAACTATGACTACATACAAAATACATTTAAAAAAAATTATATATATATATATATATATATATATATATATATATATATATATATATATATATAACACAATTTATGCTTACCTGATAAATGTATTTCTCTTGTGGTGTATCCAGTCCACGGATCATCCATTACTTGTGGGATATTCTCCTTCCCAACAGGAAGTTGCAAGAGGACACCCCCAGCAGAGCTGCTATATAGCTCCTCCCCTAACTGCCATACCCAGTCATTCGACCGAAACAAGCCGAGAAAGGAGAAACCATAGGGTGCAGTGGTGACTGTAGTTTAATCTAAAATTTTGACCTGCCTTAAAATGACAGGGCGGGCCGTGGACTGGATACACCACAAGAGAAATACATTTATCAGGTAAGCATACATTGTGTTTTCTCTTGTAAGGTGTATCCAGTCCACGGAACATCCATTACTTGTGGGATACCAATACCAAAGCTAAAGTACACGGATGAAGGGAGGGACAAGGCAGGTACTTAAACGGAAGGTACCACTGCCTGTAAAACCTTTCTCCCAAAAATAGCCTCCGAAGAAGCAAAAGTATCAAATTTGTAGAATTTGGAAAAAGTATGAAGCGAAGACCAAGTCGCCGCCTTGCAAATCTGTTCAACAGAAGCCTCATTTTTAAAGGCCCAAGTGGAAGCCACAGCTCTAGTAGAATGAGCTGTAATCCTTTCAGGAGGCTGCTGTCCAGCAGTCTCATAGGCTAAGCGGATTATGCTTCTTAGCCAAAAGGAAAGAGAGGTTGCCGAAGCCTTTTGACCTCTCCTCTGTCCAGAGTAAACCACAAAGAAAGCAGATGTTTGACGAAAATCTTTAGTAGCTTGTAAGTAAAACTTTAAAGCACGAACTACGTCCAGATTATGTAAAAGACGTTCCTTCTTTGAAGAAGGATTAGGACACAATGATGGAACAACAATCTCTTGATTGATATTCTTAGTAGATACCACCTTAGGCAAAAACCCAGGTTTTGTACGCAGAACTACCTTATCTGTATGGAAGATCAGATAAGGAGAATCACATTGTAAAGCAGATAACTCGGAGACTCTACGAGCCGAGGAAATAGCCATCAAAAAAAGAACTTTCCAAGATAAAAGTTTGATATCTATGGAATGAAGAGGTTCAAACGGAACCCCTTGAAGAACTTTAAGAACCAAATTTAAGCTCCATGGGGGAGCAACAGGTTTAAACACAGGCTTGATTCTAACCAACGCCTGACAAAACGCCTGAACGTCTGGAACATCCGCCAGACGCTTGTGCAAAAGAATAGACAGAGCAGAAATCTGTCCCTTCAAAGAACTAGCTGATAATCCTTTTTCCAAACCCTCTTGGAGAAAAGATAATATCCTGGGAATCCTAACCTTACTCCATGAGTAACTTTTGGAATTACACCAATAAAGATATTTACGCCATATCTTATGGTAGATTTTCCTGGTGACAGGCTTTCGTGCCTGTATTAAGGTATCAATGACTGACTCGGAGAAGCCACGCTTTGATAAAATCAAGCGTTCAATCTCCAGGCAGTCAGTCTCAGAGAAATTAGATTTGGATGATTGAAAGGACCTTGTAGTAGAAGGTCTCGTCTCAAAGGCAGAGTCCAAGGTGGAAAGGATGACATGTCCACTAGGTCTGCATACCAGGTCCTGCGTGGCCACGCAGGCGCTATCAAGATCACTGATGCTCTCTCCTGCTTGATTTTGGCAATCAGTCGAGGGAGCAGAGGAAACTGTGGAAACACGTAAGCCAGGTTGAAAAACCAAGGCGCTGCTAGAGCATCTATCAGCGTCGCTTCCGGGTCCCTGGACCTGGATCCGTAATAAGGAAGCTTGGCGTTCTGGCGAGACGCCATGAGATCCAGTTCTGGTTTGCCCCAACGATGAATCAATTGAGCAAACACCTCCGGATGGAGTTCCCACTCCCCCGGATGAAAAGTCTGACGACTTAGAAAATCCGCCTCCCAGTTCTCTACACCTGGGATATGGATCGCTGATAGGTGGCAAGAGTGTCTCTCTGCCCAGCGAATTATTTTGGAGACTTCTAACATCGCTAGGGAACTCCTTGTTCCCCCTTGATGGTTGATGTAAGCCACAGTCGTGATGTTGTCCGACTGAAATCTGATGAACCTCAGGGTTGTTAACTGAGGCCAAGCTTGAAGAGCATTGAATATTGCCCTCAATTCCAGAATATTTATTGGGAGGAGTTTCTCCTCCTGAGTCCACGATCCCTGAGCCTTCAGGGAGTTCCAGACTGCACCCCAACCTAGAAGGCCGGCATCTGTCGTTACAATTGTCCAATCTGGCCTGTGAAAGGTCATACCTTTGGACAGATGGACCCGAGATAGCCACCAGAGGAGAGAATCTCTGGTCTCTTGATCCAGATTTAGTAGAGGGGACAAATCTGTGTAATCCCCATTCCACTGACTGAGCATGCATAGTTGCAGCGGTCTGAGATGTAGGCGCGCAAACGGTACTATGTCCATTGCCGCTACCATTAAGCCGATTACTTCCATGCACTGAGCCACCGAAGGGCGCAGAATAGAATGGAGAACACGGCAAGAATTTAGAAGTTTTGATAACCTGGACTCCGTCAGGTAAATTTTCATTTCTACAGAATCTATCAGAGTCCCTAGGAAGGAGACTCTTGTGAGTGGGGACAGAGAACTCTTTCCCTCGTTCACTTTCCACCCATGCAACCTCAGAACCTTTGTAAAAATTCTTGGGGCTGTAGCTAACCCGAAGGGAAGAGCCACAAACTGGTAATGCCTGTCCAGAAAGGCAAACCTTAGGAACCGATGATGATCTTTGTGTATCGGAATATGAAGGTAAGCATCCTTTAAATCCACAATAGTCACATATTGACCCTCCTGGATCATAGGTAGGATGGTCCAAATAGTTTCCATTTTGAATGATGGAATTTGTTTAAGATCTTTAGATCCAAGATTGGTGTGAAGGTTCCCTCTTTTTTGGGAACCACAAACAGATTTGAGTAAAATCCCTGTCCCTGTTCCTCCTTTGGAACTGGATGGATCACTCCCATAACTAGAAGGTCTTGCACACAGTGTAAGAATGCCTCTTTCTTTATCTGGTTCACAGATAATCATGAAAGGTGAAATCTCCCTTGTGGAGGGGAAGCCTTGAAGTCCAGAAGATACCCCTGAGATATAATCTCCAACGCCCAGGGATCCTGAACATCTCTTGTCCACGCCTGGGCGAAGAGAGAAAGTCTGCCCCTACTAGATCCGTTACCGGATAGGGGGCCGTTCCTTCATGCTGTCTTAGAGGCAGCAGCAGGCTTTTTGGCCTGCTTGCCTTTGTTCCAGGACTGATTAGGTTTCCAGGCCGTCTTGGACTGAGCAAAAGTTCCCTCTTGTTTTGTAGCAGAGGAAGTTGATGCTGCACTTGCCTTGAAGTTTCGAAAGGCACGAAAATTAGACTGTTTGGCCCTTGATTTGGACCTGTCCTGAGGAAGGGCATGACCTTTACCTCCAGTAATGTCAGCAATAATTTCCTTCAAACCAGGCCCGAATAGGGTCTGTCCCTTGAAGGAAATGTTAAGTAGTTTAGACTTTGAAGTCACGTCAGCTGACCAAGATTTAAGCCATAGCGCCCTGCGCGCCTGGATGGCAAATCCAGAATTCGTAGCCGTCAGTTTAGTCAAATGAACAATGGCATCAGAAACAAAAGAATTATCTAGCTTAAGTGCTCTAAGCTTCTTAAGTATGTCATCCAATGGAGTCGTTGCCTGTAAAGCCTCTTCCAGAGACTCAAACCAGAACGCTGCAGCAGCAGTGACAGGAGCAATGCATGCAAGGGGCTGCAGGATAAAACCTTGTTGAATAAACATTTTCTTAAGGTAACCCTCTCATTTTTTATCCATAGGATCTGAAAAAGCACAACTGTCCTCGACAGGGATAGTAGTACGCTTTGCTAAAGTAGAAACTGCTCCCTCCACCTTAGGGACCGTCTGCCATAAGTCCCGTGTGGTGGCGTCTATGGGAAACATTTTTCTAAAAATAGGAGGGGGGGGAAACGGCACACCGGGTCTATCCCACTCTTTATTAATAATTTCTGTAAACCTTTTAGGTATTGGAAAAACCTCAGTACACACTGGCACTGCAAAGTATTTATCCAGTCTACACAATTTCTCTGGCACTGCAATTGTGTCACAGTCATTCAGAGCAGCTAAAACCTCCCTAAGCAGTACACGGAGGTTCTCAAGCTTAAATTTAAAAGTAGAAATCTCAGAATCAGGTTTCCCTGAGTCAGAGATATCACCCACAGACTGAAGCTCTCCTTCCTCAGCTTCTGCATATTGTGAGGCAGTATCAGACATGGACCTTAAAGCGTCTGTATGCTCTGTATTACGCCTAACACCAGAGCTATCTCGCTTTCCTCTAAATTCAGGCAGCCTGGCTAATACCGCTGACAGTGTATTATCCATGACTGCCGCCATGTCTTGTAAAGTAATCGCTATGGGCGTCCTTGAAGTACTTGGCGCCATTTGAGCGTGAGTCCCTTGAGTGGGAGTCAAAGGGTCTGACACGTGGGGAGAGTTAGTCGGCATAACTTCCCCCTCGTCAGAATCCTCTGGTGATAAATTTTTTAAAGACAAAAGCTGATCTTTATTGTTTAAAGGGAAATCAATACATTTAGTACACATTCTCATATGGGGTTCCACCATGGCTTTTAAACATAATGAACAAGGAGTTTCCTCTATGTCAGACATGTTTGTACAGACTGGCAATGAGACTAGCAAGCTTGGAAAACACTTTAAATCAAGTTAACAAGCATATATAAAAAACGGTTCTGTGCCTTTAAGAGAAACAAATTTTGTCAAAATTTGAAAAACAGTGAAAAAAGGCAGTAAATCAAACAAAATTTTTACAGTGTATGTAATAGGTTAGCAGAGCATTGCACCCACTTGCAAATGGATGATTAACCCCGTAATGCAAAAAACGGATAAAAAACCCGAAATAAATGTTTTTTAAACAGTCACAACTGCCACAGCTCCACTGTGGCCCTACCTTCCTCAATAAACCACTAATAAACCACTTTTGAAGCCTTTAGAGCCCTTCAGAGATGTCCTATAGCATGCAGGGGACTGCTGAGGGAAGCTGAATGTCTCTGTCTGTAATTTTAACTGCGCAAAAAAGCGCTAAAATAGGCCCCTCCCACTCATACTACAACAGTGGAAAGCCTCAGGAAACTGTTTCTAGGCAAAAATCAAGCCAGCCATGTGGAAAAAACTAGGCCCCAATAAAGTTTTATCACCAAAGCATATATAAAAACGATTAAACATGCCAGCAAACGTTTTATATTGCCATTTTATAAGAGTATATATCTCTGATAGTAAGCCTGATACAAGTCGCTATTAAATCACTGTATTTAGGCTTAACTTACATTAATCCGGTATCAGCAGCATTTTCTAGTCCCTAGAAAAACTTAAAACTGCACATACCTCATAGCAGGATAACCTGCACGCCATTCTCCCTCTGAAGTTACCTCACTCCTCAGACATATGTGGGAACAGCAGTGGATCTTAGTTACAAGCTGCTAAGATCATAGAAAACGCAGGCAGATTCTTCTTCTAAATACTGCCTGAGATAAAATAGTACAACTCCGGTACTATTTGAAAATAACAAACTTTTGATTGAAGAAAAAACTAACTATATTTTACCACTCTCCTCTTACTACCTCCATCTTTGTTGAGAGTTGCAAGAGAATGACTGGATATGGCAGTTAGGGGAGGAGCTATATAGCAGCTCTGCTGTGGGTGTCCTCTTGCAACTTCCTGTTGGGAAGGAGAATATCCCACAAGTAATGGATGATCCGTGGACTGGATACACCTTACAAGAGAAATATATATATATATATATATATATATATATATATATAAAACCTGGCAGCCTCCACAAGCAACACATGTGTGGAGGCTGCCATGTTGTCAAGCGTCTGAGCTTGCTCTGAAAAGTCCCAGATTTTCCAGCACGGTGGAAGCGCTGGGACTTACGTCAAAAAACGCCTAGCCTCTCGCTTGCAAGTGTTGAGAAAACGCTCCAAGCGAGTCCCAGTTCGCTTGGAGCGCTGCCCGAACGCGGCCTAGATGTCAGTTGCTAGTAAGTACTGAATGAGTGACAGTGTGCAATCTAATACACTGTGATAAATAAAAACATATAAAATATATATATATATATATATATATATATATATATATATATATATATATATATATATGAATAAATGAATGAACTGAATCTCTAACTGTGAATTAACAAGAGGTCCTATTATTGCTGCACATAATACTGTGTCAGAGTAATAATACAACACAAAAAATAATACTACCTTGTTCAAACATATTCTCAAAGTTGGATGACAAGCTCCATTAGTAAAGGGCAAACAAAAAGCAGCTGGTTATCAGCCAGCCCAATTTATGCACTCATTGATCTGTAAATAAGAGTGTGATACATAATTAACCTTTCCATTGTATCCACTAGAAAGCCAAGTGATAATTGAAGGATTATAAAGGTATTATGGCAAGAAATATGTGTATCCAACTACCGGGGTTCCCCCCCTGAATCAATAGAATCCAAAGCGGCACCCAGTTCAGGAGTGAAAATACACATGTCCCGCATCAAAAGATGCCAAACATCTGCAACACTCCTGTGTGTGGATGTAATTCCAGCTACCCTATTACCCCTCAACACTCAATTATGATCACAAGAGTATACCCAGATCAGGCATGGAGTTCAGTCCCTTTGGAGCAATAGTGTCAAATCTCAGGATCCATTTGGCCTCCCATTTGAGTAACAACTTGTTTCTGTCCCCGTCTCTGAGTGGCTTGGGGATGTGGTCAATCAGGATCACTTTAATTCCGCCACCAGATGTTTGGCTTCAAGCCAGTGGCAAGCTACAGGCTGGTCAGATTGTCCCTTGTCTAGTGCTTGCCGCATGGCCGATCTATGGTTTGCCATACGCTCTTGTAGTGTCCCCTGCATCTTTCCAATATAATGTTTCCACATGGGCAAAACAACATGTAAATTACAAATTCTGTGGTACATGTGATAGAATTTAAGATGCTGTATTTCGTGTTGCTGTGTGGGTGATTCCATTTCTTTGTGGCTATTAGGCTATTGCAGGTGGTACAATTTGGGCACTTATAACAGCCTCTGATATTAATTATGTTGGAAGTTTGGTATGCTTGAACAGGATCGGTATTGACCAAGAGGTCTTGAATATTGGCATTGCGTTTATACCCCACCATAGGGGTGTGAGTTCTTGCAAACTGTAGTTTGGGATCAGAGTGTAGGATAGTCCAATTTCTCTTAGCAATTTGGCCTGATTGTGTGATGTTTGGAGCAAAAGTAGTACTAAATATTATTCTTGGGACTTCATCCTTGTTGTTGGTCCTCTCTTGAAGAACATCTTCTTGTGTGAGACCTTCAATACTTGCAAGAATGAGATCAAACTGTTTCACTTTATAACCCCAATTCAGGAATTTAGATTTCATTCCACTCAGTTGTGAGACCCATATACCTGGATTTGAATTATTACATATAATACGTATAAATTGAGATTTCATAATTCCCTTAGTGAGTGAAGGGGGATGGCAACTTTCAGCCCTCAATAAGGAATTGTGGTCTTTGGGTTTTGTGTACAGAGTAGTTTCAAATCTGTTGTTCTGTTTCGTAATTTGCAAATCTAGAAATTGTACAGTAGATGAACTATAATTCATTAAAAAACAGAATTTATGCTTACCTGATAAATTACTTTCTCTTGCGGTGTATCCAGTCCACGGATTCATCCTTACTTGTGGGATATTCTCATTCCCTACAGGAAGTGGCAAAGAGAAGCACACAGCAGAGCTGTCCATATAGCTCCCCCTCTGGCTCCGCCCCCCAGTCATTCGACCGACGGTTAGGAGAAAAAGGAGAAACCATAGGGTGCAGTGGTGACTGTAGTTTAAACAAGAAATTTTAACCTGACTTAATTGCCAGGGCGGGCCGTGGACTGGATACACCGCAAGAGAAAGTAATTTATCAGGTAAGCATAAATTATGTTTTCTCTTGCAAGGTGTATCCAGTCCACGGATTCATCGTTACTTGTGGGATACCAATACCAAAGCTTTAGGACACGGATGAAGGGAGGGAACAAGACAGGTAACCTAAACGGAAGGCACCACTGCTTGCAAAACCTTTCTCCCAAAAATAGCCTCCGAAGAAGCAAAAGTATCGAATTTGTAAAATTTGGCAAAAGTATGCAGTGAAGACCAAGTCGCTGCCTTACAAATCTGTTCAACAGAAGCCTCATACTTGAAGGCCCAAGTGGAAGCCACAGCTCTGGTGGAATGAGCTGTAATTCGTTCAGGAGGCTGCTGCCCAGCAGTCTCATAAGCCAATCGGATGATGCTTTTCAACCAGAAGGAAAGAGAGGTAGCAGTCGCTTTCTGACCTCTCCTCTTACCAGAATAGACAACAAACAAAGATGATGTTTGTCTGAAATCCTTAGTTGCTTGTAAATAGAATTTCAAAGCACGAGCCACATCAAGATTGTGTAAAAGCCGTTCCTTCTTAGAAGCTGGATTAGGACACAGGGAAGGAACAATGATTTCCTGGTTAATGTTCTTGTTAGAAACAACTTTAGGAAGAAAACTAGGTTTGGTACGCAAAACTACCTTATCTGCATGGAACACCAGATAGGGTGAACTACACTGCAAAGCAGACAATTCTGAAACTCTTCAAGCAGAAGATATAGCTACCAAAAACAAAACTTTCCAAGATAATAAATTATTATCTATGGAATGTAAAGGTTCAAACGGAACCCCTTGAAGAACTGAAAGAACTAAATTTAGACTCCATGGAGGAGCCACAGGTTTATAGACAGGCTTGATTCTGACTAACGCCTGTGCAAACGCTTGAACATCTGGTACTTCTGCCAGACGCTTGTGTAAAAGGATAGACAGAGCGGATATCTGCCCCTTTAAGGAACTGGCTGATAAACCTTTCTCCAATCCTTCTTGGAGAAAAGACAATATCCTTGGAATCCTAATCTTACTCCATGAGTAACCCTTGGATTCACACCAACAAAGATATTTCCGCCATATCTTATGGTAAATTTTCCAGGTGACAGGTTTTCTAGCTTGGATCAGAGTATCTATGACTGATTCAGAGAACCCACGCTTGGATAGAATTAAGCGTTCAATCTCCAAGCAGTCAGCTGCAGAGAAACTAGATTTGGATGCTTGAATGGACCCTGTATTAGAAGATCCTGCCTCATTGGCATTGTCCATGGTGGAACAGATGACATGTCCACTAGGTCTGCATACCAAGTCCTGCGTGGCCACGCAGGCGCTATCAGAATTACCGAGGCCTTCTCCTGTTTGATTCTGGCTATCAGCCGAGGGAGAAGGGGAAACGGTGGAAAGACATAGGCCAGATTGAAAGACCAAGGCGCTACTAGAGCATCTATCAATGCCGCCTTGGGGTCCCTGGACCTGGATCCGTAAAGAGGAAGTTTGATGTTCTGACGGGACGCGATCAGATCCAACTCTGGAATGCCCCATAGCTGAGTCAGCTGAGCAAATACCTCCGGGTGGAGTTCCCACTCCCCCGGGTGAAAAGTCTGACGACTTAGGAAATCCGCTTCCCAGTTGTCTACTCCTGGGATGTGAATTGCAGATAGATGGCAAGAGTGATCCTCCGCCCACCTGATTATCTTGGTTACTTCCTTCATCGCTAAGGAACTCTTTGTTCCTCCCTGATGATTGATGTATGCTACAGTCGTGATGTTGTCCGACTGAAATCTGATGAACTTGGCCGCCGCTAGCTGAGGCCATGCCTGGAGCGTGTTGAATATCGCTCTCAGTTCCAAAATGTTTATCGGGAGAAGAGGCTCTTCCCGAGACCATAGGCCCTGAGCTTTCAGGGAGCCCCAGACCGCGCCCCAGCCTAACAGACTAGCGTCAGTCGTTACAATGATCCACTCCGGTCTACGGAAGCACATTCCCTGAGATGAATTCGAGCAAAAGGGACTATGTCCATTGCTGCTACCATTAATCCGATTACCTCCATGCACTGAGCTACAGATGGCCGCGGAATGGAATGAAGAGCTCGGCAAGAACTTAGAAGCTTTAACCTTCTGACCTCCGTCAGAAATATTTTCATTTCTACCGAGTCTATTAAAGTTCCCAGGAAGGGAACCCTTGTGAGCGGGGACAGAGAACTTTTTTTGGTGTTCACCTTCCACCCGTGAGACCTTAGAAAGGCCAGAACAATCTCCGTATGAGCCTTGGCTCTGGGAAAAGATGACGCCTGTATTAAGATGTCGTCCAGATAAGGTGCTACTGCAATGCCCCGCGGTCTTAGTACCGCTAGAAGGGACCCTAGCACCTTTGTGAAAATTCTGGGAGCGGTGGCCAACCCGAAGGGAAGGGCCACAAACTGGTAATGCTTTTCCAGAAAAGCGAACCTTAGGAACTGATGGTGATCTTTGTGGATAGGAATATGAAGGTATGCATCCTTTAGATCCACGGTAGTCATATATTGACCTTCCTGGATCATCAGTAAGATTGTCCGAATGGTCTCCATCTTGAAAGATGGGACTCTGAGGAATTTGTTTAGAATTTTTAGATCCAGGATTGGTCTGAAAGTTCCTTCCTTTTTGGGAACCACAAACAGGTTTGAGTAAAAACCCAGTCCTTGTTCTGTAATTGGGACTGGATATATCACTCCCATCTTGAGTAGATCTTCTACACAGCGTAAGAACGCCTCTTTCTTTGTCTGGTCTGTAGACAGACGAGAAATGTGGAACCTTCCCCTTGGAGGAGAATCCTTGAATTCTAGAAGATATCCCTGAGCAACTATCTCTAATGCCCAGGGATCGGGAACATCTCTTGCCCAAGCCTGAGCAAAGAGAGAGAGTCTGCCCCCTACCAGATCCGGTCCCGGATCGGGGGCTACCCCTTCATGCTGTCTTAGTAGAAGCTGCAGGCTTCTTGGCCTGTTTACCCTTGTTCCAGCCCTGCAAAGGCTTCCAGGTTGCCTTGGGCTGTGAAGAGTTACCCTCTTGCTTTGTGGTCGCAGAGGTTGAAGCAGGACCGCTCCTGAAGTTGCGAAAGGAACGAAAATTAGCCTTGTTTTTAGCCTTAAAAGGCCTATCTTGCGGGAGGGCATGGCCCTTTCCCCCAGTGATATCCGAAATAATCTCTTTCAACTCGGGCCCGAAAAGGGTCTTTCCCTTGAAAGGAATATTCAGTAACTTTGTCTTAGATGACACATCGGCCGACCATAATTTAAGCCAAAGCGATCTGCGCGCCATGATGGCAAAACCAGAATTTTTCGCCGCTAACTTAGCTAATTGCAAAGCGGCATCTGTGATAAAAGAATTAGCCAGCTTTAGAGCCTTAATTCTATCCATAATTTCGTCATTTGAGGTCTCCGTCTGGAGCGACTCCTCCAGCGCCTCAAACCAGAAAGCCGCTGCAGTAGTTACAGGAATAATGCAGGCAATAGGTTGGAGAAGGAAACCTTGTTGAACAAATATTTTCTTTAGTAAACCTTCTAATTTTTTATCCATAGGATCTTTGAAAGCACAACTGTCTTCAATTGGTATGGTTGTGCGCTTGGCTAGTGTTGAAACTGCCCCCTCTACCTTAGGGACTGTCTGCCATGCGTCCCGCCTGAGATCAGTTATGGGGAACATTTTCTTAAAGATAGGGGGGGGGGGGAACAAAGGGTACACCACTTCCACCGGAGGTAGTTAGCTGGGTAGCTACAAAATTCCACCACGCCTGACTTGCAGCATACAGGTGCTATCCACTTGTGAGTTTAATACACATAATTCTTAATATCCATAGTTGAAACTGTACTATGCCATTCAGCCCCTTTGCATTTTCTATTTTTCTACAGATTATTTCCACCTCCTTACGAAGAAGCTGCCTAGGAGTGTTTACAGGTTTTATCAAATTTGTATGAACTTTCCATTACTGTGCATTTGTATTACACTTAAGAGTGCCCCTTGAGACTATTGACATATGTGGTGTCACATATTCAGTGGACTCTCATACATATAGTCTCTTGTACTTGCATTAATGATTGTAAACCTTCATTCTGAACCAGTAGATAAGTTTGATCCAAGTGATACAGTAAGGCATTGGGCAACAGCAGAGCCACAAAAGAGAAATGTCACATACAAAGGGTCTACAAATTAAACATCAAATTTAGTTGTTGAGGTTGCAGAGGTTCCAATCCCTTTTGATCATCTTGAAAATTATGAAATGCAAGCAGAGATGTGTTTATGATTGTGAGTTTACCTTCCCAGAGCACTCTGACTCATAATGACATCTGTTAAAAATTTCAACAATGTTTCATGTTCATAGATCAGGTAGTTCGGTATTAAGTTCAATACAGTGTCTGATGCTCAGTTACTCATTTTATTTTCAATATTTGCTTAACATTTTTTCTTTCCTAAGAAAGTCATTCCAATTGCTAGCAGGAGGAGGCAAAGAGCACCACAGCAAAGCTGTTAAGTGTCACTTCCCTTACCCTTAACACACAGTTTTTCTTTTTGCCTCTGTCAATTGAGCAGGTGAAGTTTGGTGTCTGAAGATATTGGGGGATATGTATCAAGCCGTCAATCGCAAATACACCGGAATTCTGCAGCGTAATTGCTGCAAGCTTGATCCGACCTAGCTATCAAAGCCTACAGACTGGCAAATATTGAAATTTGTGATGTAACATACAATCCGCCGGTCTCAATCCGACGCAGATCGATGCTTACGTCATTACAGATGTTCCGAATACACATACGGCTCTATTTGACACCTTTTCCCATTTATCAAATTTCTAACAGGTACGCTTGTGGCTATTCCGGCCCAGTGTACCTGGTTTTCAATCTGCCACCCTGGAGGCCGCAGATGCCATAGAAATCAATGTGAGTCTGAAAGCAGTAAAAGCTTATGTTCGATGCTGCCAGAGATCCCATTGATTTATATGGTTGAAAACAAGTAACGTTTACACATGACACCCTAACATAAGCCCCAAGTCTAAACACCCCTAATCTGCCGCCCCTAATAACCTAAATAAAGTTATTAACCCACAATCGTGCCGCTCCCGGGCCCCGCCAAAACCTAAATAAAGTTATTAACCCCTATCCCGCTGCTCCCCGACACCGCCGCCACTAAATATACATATTAACCCCTAAACCTCTGGCCTCCCACATCACTACCACTAATTAAACCTATTAACCCCTAAACAGCCAGCCCCCCCTACCGCCATAAACTAAATTAAGCTATTAACCCCTAAACCTAACAAGCCGCTAACTTTAAATTAAAATTACAACATCCCTATCTTATAATAAATTTAAACTTACCTGTAGAATTAAAATAAACTATTTTTAAACTATTAATTAACCTACCCTAACTATTATCCTACAATTAAAATAAACTACCAATTAAATTAACTAACTACATATTAAAAAACCCTAACCCTACTCAAATTATTTAAATATACTATTGCATCTTATTAAAAATTACTAAATTATCACAAAAAAAAAGCTAAGTTACAAAAAAACAAAATTTATGCTTACCTGATAAATTTATTTCTCTTGTGGTGTATCCAGTCCACGGTGTTACAGTTACCCTTAGTCTAGCTGAGAGATGGACCGCTTAGTAGCCTGGATCCCTATTGCTAAAGAGGGGAGAAGCTGCTTTCCATAGTATTCTATATGAGTCTCGCAAATATAGAATAATCTCCCTTAGCTGCAGTACAGCTAGGATACCCTTCTGCCCACAAAAACGAGTCAACGCTGCGATTGAGGGTCAAACAAGAACTCAGGACTGGGATGCCCAGCCTGCTTTTTATTAAGGTTACATGCACACAGGGCACTCCCAGGGGGAGAGGGGGGGAAGCACAAAATCCCCCAACACACATTTAGATAGAGAGCACTGTCCTTTGACAGGCCACAATAGGATTACAGTACTTAAGATAACAAGTTTACAAGTTCATCTTATCAATTAGCAGTCTGGCTCCAGAGGTGATTAGACAATAGTTTCTAAAAGCTGAAAAAAAAGAGTTAACTCTTTATGAAATGATACTTGTTACGGTTTTCTTGGAGCCCTTCTTAGGCGCTGGCTTGCTGGTTCAGGCATTGCTGCTGGGAAATAAGCTCTTAACAACAAAATAACTAATGCTTCTGTAACAGTGCTCCCTTTCTGTGGAACACTCTGGCAGACACGGTCTGACCCCTTTTCGGGGCAGACTAAGGCTGTCCAGACCGCTGGTTATGCGGGGCTGAGGTCGGTTTGTCTGGACAACCCGTCGGCGTTGCCATTCTGTTTCCCAGTTCTGTAAGTAATGGTGAAATTGAAGGGTTGCAATGATAAGCTCCAACGAAATAGCCTGCCGTTATCTCCAGAGACCCGGTTCAGCCACACCAACGGGTTATGGTCGGTGACTAGAGTGAACTCCTGACCATATAAATAGGGAGTCAATTTCTTTAATGCCCACACCAAAGCCAAACACTCCTTTTCGACCGCTGCATAGCTGACTTCGCGGGGCAGGAGCTTCCGGCTGATGTAGGCAACTGGATGCTCCCCTCCATCTTCGCCTACTTGGCTGAGGACGGCTCCCAGCCCGAACATGGAAGCATCTGTATGGACGATAAAACGTTTGTTAAGGGCTGGGGCCGCCAAGACAGGAGCGTTAATTAGAGCATTTTTGAGAGCCTGGAAAGCCGTTTCACAGTGGGGAGACCACAGGACCTGTCGAGGTAAGTTCTTCTTGGTCAAGTCAGTCAGGGGTTTGGCAAGTGTGCTGTAGTCTGGTACGAACCGTCTATAGTACCCTGCCGTGCCCAGGAAGGCTAGGACCTGAGTCTTAGTGATGGGGGTGGGCCAATTGGCGACAGCTTCTATTTTGGCCGGCTCTGGTCGCTGCTTTCCACACCCCACCCGGTGACCCAGGTACTGTACCTCGGCCATCCCAAAGTGGCATTTTTCTGGCTTCAGAGTCAGGCCAGCAGCCCGGATCTGATCCAGAACCATTCCCACATGAGCTAAGTGGTCCTCCCAGGACTCACTGTGGATCGCTATGTCGTCCAGGTAGGCGCAAGCAAAACTCTGGAAGCCATCCAGGAGCCTATCCACCAAGCGCTGGAATGTAGCTGGGGCATTCTTCATCCCAAACGGCATTACCCTAAACTGATATAAGCCGAATGGGGTGACGAATGCCGACTTGGGGATAGCCTCCGGGGCCAGGGGAATCTGCCAGTAACCTTTGCAGAGGTCAATAGTGGTCAGGTAATTTCCCCTGGCTATATGATCGAGTAGCTCGTCTACCCTGGGCATAGGGTAAGCGTCCGTCACGGTATTTTCATTGAGCCTCCGATAGTCTACGCAGAACCGGGTGGTCCCATCTTTCTTGGGCACCAAGACAACTGGGGAGGCCCAGGGACTATCGGAGGGCTCAATTACCCTGAGCTGGAGCATCTCATCGATCTCCTTCTTCATTCCTGTCCTAACTGCTTCGGGGATTCGGTACGGAGCCTGGCGCAAGGGAGCTTGTCCCGGAGTATCTACCTGGTGGGTGGTTAAAGTAGTGTACCCTGGCTTCGGGGAGAAGGTGAGGTGTTTGGACTGGAGGAGTTGGTTGAGCTGCTCCCTTTCAGTGGGGCTAAGTCGGTCCCCTATCTGAACCTGCGCCACTATACCTGTGGGGAGGCTCTTTTCTAATAGGTCTGGAATGGGTAAACTGTCGGGGTCTTCCTGAGGGGAACAACATACGGCCGTCACGTTCTCTGGTCGCTCAAAATATTCCTTGAGCATGTTTACATGGAATGTCTTTCTAAGATTGTTGTCGTGGCAGCTAGCTATCACATAAGTGGTGTCTCCCCTTTTCTCTACGATCTGGTAGGGACCCTGCCAGGACGCCTGCAATTTGTCTGTCTTCACCGGCTTAAGTACTAACACCTTTTGTCCTATGGTGAAGATTCTCTTTCGGGCCCCCCGATCGTACCATACTTTCTGTCTTCTCTGGGCCAACTGGAGATTAGCCCGCACGGATTTGGCTAATTGCTCCATTCGGTCCCTGAGTTCCAGCACGTATGGCACAATTGGGACACCGTCAGCCTCCATCTCTCCCTCCCAGTGCTCCCGGATCAGGTTTAGGGGTCCCCGTACCTTTCTTCCGTAGAGCAACTCGAAGGGAGAGAACCCTGTCGTTTCCTGGGGCACCTCCCGATAAGCAAATAGGAGGTGCGGCAGGAAGCGTTCCCAGTCTCGGTATTCCTGAGTGAACGTCTTGAGCATTTGCTTGAGGGTCCCATTGAACCTCTCACACAGCCCGTTCGTCTGGGGGTGGTATGGGGAGCTCAGGAGGGACTTAATTTTGCAAACCTGCCAGAGTTGTTGGGTCAATTCAGCCGTAAATTGGGTGCCTCGGTCGGATAGGATTTCTTTTGGAAATCCTACCCGGGAGAACACCTGTACTAGTGCATTCGCTACCGTATCCGCTTGTATGTTGGATAGGGCGACAGCCTCTGGGTACCTGGTAGCGTAGTCCACTACGGTAAGAATGTATCGCTTACCGGAGGGACTAGGGGTAGCCAGTGGTCCCACTAGGTCAATAGCAACCCGGCTGAAGGGTTCCTCTACAATGGGCATATTTACTAGCTGGGCTTTAGGGTGATCGCCTCGCCTTCCTACTCGTTGACACACATCGCAGGTGTTACAGTAAGTTCTAACGTCAGCGTGCACCCCTGGCCAAAAGAACGTGTGAGTAATGCGGTGTAGGGTACGGGTAACGGCTAGGTGGCCTGCTAAGGGGATGTCGTGGCCTATTTTGAGGATTTCTTGACGGTATTTGTGGGGCACTACCAGCTGTCGCCTACGCTGTCCCCTTTTCTCTGTCGAGCGGTATAGTTTCCCTTTTTCCCATAAGAATGTTTCGTTATCTGCCCCGCCCCCTCCGGTCTCTGCTCGTTCCCGGTACTTTTGTAAGGTCGGGTCAGTCTTAGACTCTGCCTCGAAAGCATCTGGGGTGTCCCAGGGTATGGGGCCTAACCTGTCAGGCAAGGTCGGGGTAGGTCTT
Source organism: Bombina bombina (assembly GCF_027579735.1). Taxonomy (NCBI): domain Eukaryota; kingdom Metazoa; phylum Chordata; class Amphibia; order Anura; family Bombinatoridae; genus Bombina; species Bombina bombina. Next base: position 852,246,846 of record NC_069504.1, on the reverse strand, counting down.
ACCTGTGTCTCCCGCACTGGTGAGAGCTCTCGCTCCGTCCGGGCTTGGGCCCGTGTAGTCACTGGGTCCGCCTCGTTGTTGCATACTGGAGCATAGGCAGAAGTCATGGGGCCCAAATCGTTGCCCAGTAGTACTTCGGCAGGTAAATTATCCATTAGGCCCACGTTCACAGCCCCCTTTCCAGCTCCCCAATCAAGATGCACTTTAGCTGTTGGAATTTTGTACACATCCCCCCCCCCCGCCACTCTAACAGCCACAGTCTGTCCGGATCGCTTGTGCTCTGGCACCAAATGACTCTGTACCAGCGTGATAGTAGCCCCTGTGTCTCGCAATCCCTCGGTAGATCGCCCCTCGAGCCATACCCTCTGCCGATGGTGCTGGCGGTTATCTGAGGCAGCATATACAGGGTCTGCCTCGTGAAGGGGCCCCACATATCCCTCCATAGGGGCCTCTTGGTTAACACAGAGGGCCCGGGCCGGACGATAGGACCCAGAGGGGTAATTGTAATTTCTGGGTGTCTGGTGCGTATTAAGGGGGCAGCTAGCCATGAAATGCCCTGGTTGCTTGCATCAGTGGCAAGTCGGTCTGGGACGCTCAGAGCTGTTATTGGGTGGTCCTGAATGTCGGACGGGCCCTGTGGGCACCGGGGCTCGGAATTCAGCACGAGGGGGTGCACGGTAAACCTCTCTGGGTTCGACCCGTGCTGGAGCTCGGTAGTTCATGGGTTCGTGAAGACGGGAGTCATAATGTTCATCGGCCAATTTGGCTGCTTCTTCTAAGGTAGAAGGCCGCCTGTCTCGCAGCCATTCCTTCCCTTGCTGTTCCATGCCATTATAAAAATGTTCTAAGAGAAACAATTGTAAAATTTCCTCCCCAGTCACCGCTTTACTTCCGCTCAGCCAGTGATTTGCCGCTCTCCGCATTCGGTGCGCCCATTCCATATGGGTATCGTTAGGCTTCTTTTCCGTGCCCCGAAACTGTCGGCGATACGTGTCCGGAGTTACAGCGTACCGTCGCAACAGTGTCTCCTTAACTAGCTCATACTGTGTCACTTCCTCAGCACCCAGAGTACGAAAGGCTTCCAGGGCTCGCCCGGATAGTTTCCCAGACAATATCGTGGGCCACTCTCTGTTGGGAATCTGGTGCAGGGCACATTGCCTTTCGAAGTCCGCCAAATATTCATCAATCCCTGTCTCGCTCTCTAGGAAGGGTCGAAATGCCGCATAGGGTATCTTGGGCCTCCCAGCATTTTTGACAGGGATGATTACCTGCGGGGCTTCAGCATTGCGGTGTGCATTCGCTAGGTTGAGTTCGTGGGCTCGAGTCTCTCGTATATCCTCGTCCGCCTCTGCCATCAACTGCTGTACCAATTCCATGGAGGGGTTCGGCCCGTATAATGAGAGCCTTTCCCGAACAATCCTGGTTTTTTCGTCACTAATCGTGGTCGGTGTTTCCGCCATTGTGAAGCTCTGATCCAGTTCGGTCAATTCTGCGATCAGCTCTCTCCTCTACCCCCCTCTGCTTTCAAGTAAATCCTTTAGGGTTGTACGCTTCAATTTTTCGTAAGCGCTCTCCATCCGTTCTGTACCTCTCCTAGGAAATCCAGGAAAATCCCACCGCTGCCGCCAAATGTTACAGTTACCCTTAGTCTAGCTGAGAGATGGACCGCTTAGTAGCCTGGATCCCTATTGCTAAAGAGGGGAGAAGCTGCTTTCCATAGTATTCTATATGAGTCTCGCAAATATAGAATAATCTCCCTTAGCTGCAGTACAGCTAGGATACCCTTCTGCCCACAAAAACGAGTCAACGCTGCGATTGAGGGTCAAACAAGAACTCAGGACTGGGATGCCCAGCCTGCTTTTTATTAAGGTTACATGCACACAGGGCACTCCCAGGGGGAGAGGGGGGGAAGCACAAAATCCCCCAACACACATTTAGATAGAGAGCACTGTCCTTTGACAGGCCACAATAGGATTACAGTACTTAAGATAACAAGTTTACAAGTTCATCTTATCAATTAGCAGTCTGGCTCCAGAGGTGATTAGACAATAGTTTCTAAAAGCTGGAAAAAAAGAGTTAACTCTTTATGAAATGATACTTGTTACGGTTTTCTTGGAGCCCTTCTTAGGCGCTGGCTTGCTGGTTCAGGCATTGCTGCTGGGAAATAAGCTCTTAACAACAAAATAACTAATGCTTCTGTAACACACGGGTTCATCCATTACTTGTGGGATATTGTCCTTCCCAACAGGAAGCTGCAAGAGGACACCCACAGCCGAGCTGTCTATATAGCTCCTCCCCTAACTGCCATCCCCAGTCATTCGACCGAAGACAAGCAAGAAAAAAGGAGAAACTATAGGGTGCAGTGGTGACTGTAGTTAAAATAAAAAACACCTGCCTAAAAATGACAGGGCGGGCCGTGGACTGGATACACCACAAGAGAAATAAATTTATCAGGTAAGCATAAATTTTGTTTTCTCTTGTAAAAGTGTATCCAGTCCACGGGTTCATCCATTACTTGTGGGATACCAATAACAAAGCTTTAGGACACGGATGAAGGGAGGGACAAGGCAGGCCCTTAAACGGAAGGCACCACTGCCTGTAAGACCTTTCTCCCAAAAAGAGCCTCCGAAGAAGCAAAAATATCAAATTTGTAGAATTTAGAAAAGGTATGAAGTGAAGACCAAGTCGCCGCCTTACAAATCTGTTCAACAGAGGCCTTATTTTTAAAAGCCGATGTGGAAGCTACTGCTCTAGTGGAATGAGCTGTAATTCTTTCAGGAGGCTGCTGGCCAGCAGTCTCATAAGCTAAGCGTATTAAACTTCTTAGCCAAAAAGATAGAGAAGTTGCCGAAGCCTTTTGGCCTCTCCTCTGTCCAGAGTAGACAACAAAGCAGATGTTTGACGAAAATCCTTCGTAGCTTGTAAATAAAACTTTAAAGCACGAACCACATCAAAATTGTGTAAAAGACGTTCCTTCTTTGAGGAAGGATTAGGACATAATGAAGGAACAACAATCTCCTGATTGATGTTCTTATTAGATACTACCTTAGGAAGAAACCCAGGTTTGGTACGCAAAACTACCTTATCTCCATGGAAAATCAGATAAGGGGAATCACACTGTAAAGCAGATAACTCTGAAACTCTTCGAGCCGAGGAGATAGCTACTAGAAACAGAACTTTCCAAGATAAAAGTTTAATATCTATGGAATGCAGAGGTTCAAACGGAACCCCTTGAAGAACCTTAAGAACTAAATTTAAACTCCATGGCGGAGCAACAGGTTTAAACACAGGCTTAATTCTAACTAAAGCCTGACAAAACGCCTGAACGTCTGGAACCTCAGCCAGACGATTGTGCAAAAGAATACACAGAGCAGAGATCTGTCCCTTTAAGGAACTAGCAGACAATCCTTTCTCCAATCCCTCCTGGAGAAAAGATAATATTCTAGGAATCCTGACTTTACTCCATGAGTAACCCTTGGATTCACACCAATGAAGATATTTACACCATATCTTATGATAGATTTTCCTGGTGACAGGCTTTCGAGCCTGAATTAAGGTATCAATGACCGACTCGGAAAAACCACACTTTGATAGAATCAAGCGTTCAATCTCCAAGCAGAGAAATTAGATTTGGATGTTTGAAAGGACCTTGAAGTAGAAGGTCCTGTCTCAGCGGCAGAGTCCATGGTGGAAAGGATGACATGTCCACCAGATCTGCATACCAAGTCCTGCGTGGCCACGCAGGAGCTATCAAAATCACCGAAGCTCTCTCCTGCTTGATCTTGGCAATCAGACGAGGGAGCAGAGGAAACGGTGGAAACACATAAGCCAGGCTGAAGGACCAGGGCGCTGCTAGAGCATCTATCAGCGCTGCCTTGGGATCCCTGGACCTGGACCCGTAACAAGGAAGCTTGGCGTTCTGACGAGACGCCATGAGATCCAGTTCTGGTTTGCCCCATAGATGAATCAACTGGGCAAATACCTCCTGATGGAGTTCCCACTCCCCCGGATGAAAAGTCTGCCGACTTAAAAAATCTGCCTCCCAGTTCTCTACTCCTGGGATATAGATAGCTGAGAGATGGCAAGAGTGAACCTCTGCCCATAGAATTATCTTTGAAACCTCCAACATCTCTGATGAACCTGACCGCAGCTAGCTGAGGCCAAGCCTGAGGAGCATTGAATAATGCTCTTAGTTCCAGAATGTTTATCGGAAGGAGGGCTCCCTCCTGAGTCCACGAACCCTGAGCCTTCAGGGAGTTCCAGACTGCGCCCCAGCCCAGAAGGCTGGCATCTGTTGTCACTATAGTCCATTCTGGCCTGCGGAAGCTCATTTCCCTGGACAGATGGACCCGAGATAGCCACCAGAGAAGAGAATCTCTGGTCTCTTGATCCAGATTTAGCAGAGGGGACAAATCTGTGTAATCCCCATTCCACTGATTGAGCATGCAAAGTTGCAGTGGTCTGAGATGTAGGCGGGCAAACGGAACTATGTCTATTGCCGCTACCATTAAGCCGATTACTTCCATACACTGAGCCACTGACGGCTGAGAAGTGGAATAAAGAGCACGGCAGGAAGTTGTGAGAGGGGAGAGAGAACTCTTTTCTTCGTTCATCTTCCACCCGTGAGACCTTAGAAAGGCCAGAACAATGTCCGTATGGGACTTGGCGATTTGAAAAGTCGACGCCTGTATCAGAATGTCGTCTAGGTAAGGGGCCACCGTGGCCTTAGAACCGCCAGTAGGGACCCTAGAACCTTCGTAAAGATTCTTGGTGCCGTGGCTAACCCGAAGGGAAGAGCCACAAAGTGGTAATGCCTGTCTAGGAAGGCAAACCTGAGAAACCGATGAAGATCTCTGTGTATCGGAATGTGGAGATAAGCATCCTTTAAGTCCACGGTAGTCATATATTGACCCTCCTGGATCAAAGGTAAGATGGTTCGAATAGTCTCCATCTTGAAGGATGAGACCATGAGAAATTTGTTTAGGATCTTGAGATCCAAGGTTGGTCTGAAAGTTCCCTCTTTTTTGGGAACTATAAACAGATTTGAATAGAATCCTTGCCCCTGTTCCTCCCTTGGAACTGGGTGGATCACTCCCATGACCAGAAGGTCTTGAACACAACGTAAGAATGCCTCTCTCTTTATCAGGTTTGCAGATAATTGTGAGAGATAAAATCTCCCTTTTGGAGATGAGGCTTTGAAATCCAGAAGATATCCCTGGGAAACAATCTCCAGAGCCCAGGGATCCTGGATGTCTCTTGCCCAAGCCGGGGCGAAGAGAGAAAGTCTGCCCCCAACTAGATCCGGTCCCGGATCGGGGGCTACTCCTTCATGCTGTCTTAGAGGCAGCAGCAGGTTTTTTGGCCTGCTTTCCCTTGCTCCAAGCCTGGTTAGGTCTCCAGACTGGCTTGGACTGGGCAGAATTTCCTTCTTGTTTTGTAGTAGAGGAAGTTGAAGCTGCACCACTCTTGAAGTTCCGAAAGGAACAAAAAACATAATTTATGCTTACCTGATAAATTCCTTTCTCCTGTAGTGTGATCAGTCCACGGGTCATCATTACTTCTGGGATATTACTCCTCCCCAACAGGAAGTGCAAGAGGATTCACCCAGCAGAGCTGCATATAGCTCCTCCCCTCTACGTCACTCCCAGTCATTCGACCAAGGACCAACGAGAAAGGAGAAGCCAAGGGTGTAGTGGTGACTGGAGTATAATTTAAAAAATATTTACCTGCCGCAAAAAAACAGGGCGGGCCGTGGACTGATCACACTACAGGAGAAAGGAATTTATCAGGTAAGCATAAATTATGTTTTCTCCTGTTAAGTGTGATCAGTCCACGGGTCATCATTACTTCTGGGATACCAATACCAAAGCAAAAGTACACGGATGACGGGAGGGATAGGCAGGCTCTTTATACAGAAGGAACCACTGCCTGAAGAACCTTTCTCCCAAAAACAGCCTCCGAAGAAGCAAAAGTGTCAAATTTGTAAAATTTGGAAAAAGTATGAAGTGAAGACCAAGTTGCAGCCTTGCAAATCTGTTCAACAGAGGCCTCATTCTTAAAGGCCCAAGTGGAAGCCACAGCTCTAGTGGAATGAGCTGTAATTCTTTCAGGAGGCTGCTGTCCAGCAGTCTCATAAGCTAAACGAATTATGCTACGAAGCCAAAAAGAGAGAGAGGTAGCAGAAGCTTTTTGGCCTCTCCTCTGACCAGAGTAAACGACAAACAGGGAAGACGTTTGTCGAAATTCTTTAGTTGCCTGTAAGTAAAATTTTAGGGCACGAACTACATCCAGATTGTGCAGAAGACGTTCCTTCTTCGAAGAAGGATTTGGACACAAGGAAGGAACAACAATCTCTTGATTGATATTCCTGTTAGTGACTACCTTAGGTAAGAACCCAGGTTTAGTACGCAGAACTACCTTATCCGAATGAAAAATCAAATAAGGAGAATCACAATGTAAGGCTGATAACTCAGAGACTCTTCGAGCCGAGGAAATAGCCATTAAAAATAGAACTTTCCAAGATAACAACTTTATATCAATGGAATGAAGGGGTTCAAACGGAACGCCCTGTAAAACGTTAAGAACAAGGTTTAAACTCCATGGCGGAGCAACAGTTTTAAACACAGGCTTAATCCTGGCCAAAGCCTGACAAAAAGCCTGAACGTCTGGAACTTCTGACAGACGTTTGTGCAACAGAATGGACAGAGCTGAGATCTGTCCCTTTAAGGAACTAGCAGATAAACCCTTTTCTAAACCTTCTTGTAGAAAAGACAATATCCTAGGAATCCTAACCTTACTCCAAGAGTAACCTTTGGATTCGCACCAATATAGGTATTTACGCCATATCTTATGGTAAATCTTTCTGGTAACAGGCTTCCTAGCCTGTATTAAGGTATCAATAACTGACTCAGAAAAACCACGTTTTGATAAAATCAAGCGTTCAATTTCCAAGCAGTCAGCTTCAGAGAAGTTAGATTTTGATGTTTGAAAGGATCCTGTATCAGAAGGTCCTGTTTCAGAGGTAGAGACCAAGGTGGACAGGATGACATGTCCACCAGGTCTGCATACCAAGTCCTGCGTGGCCATGCAGGTGCTATTAGAATAACTGATGCTCTCTCCTGCTTGATTCTGGCAATCAATCGAGGAAGCATTGGGAAGGGTGGAAACACATAAGCCATTCTGAAGGTCCAAGGTGCTGTCAAGGCATCTATCAGGACCGCTCCTGGATCCCTGGATCTGGACCCGTAACGAGGAAGCTTGGCGTTCTGTCGAGACGCCATGAGATCTATCTCTGGTTTGCCCCAATGACGAAGTATTTGGGCAAAGACCTCCGGATGAAGTTCCCACTCCCCCGGATGAAAAGTCTGACGACTTAAAAAATCCGCCTCCCAGTTCTCCACTCCCGGGATGTGGATTGCTGACAAGTGGCAAGAGTGAGACTCTGCCCAGCGAATTATCTTTGATACTTCCATCATTGCTAGGGAGCTTCTTGTCCCTCCCTGATGGTTGATGTAAGCTACAGTCGTGATGTTGTCCGACTGAAACCTGATGAACCCCCGAGTTGTCAACTGGGGCCAAGCCAGGAGGGCATTGAGAACTGCTCTCAATTCCAGAATGTTTATTGGTAGGAGACTCTCCTCCTGACTCCATTGTCCCTGAGCCTTCAGAGAATTCCAGACGGCACCCCAACCTAGAAGGCTGGCGTCTGTTGTTACAATTGTCCAGTCTGGCCTGCTGAATGGCATCCCCCTGGACAGATGTGGCCGAGAAAGCCACCATAGAAGAGAATTTCTGGTCTCTTGATCCAGATTCAGAGAAGGGGACAAGTCTGAGTAATCCCCATTCCACTGACTTAGCATGCACAATTGCAGTGGTCTGAGGTGTAGGCGTGCAAAGGGTACTATGTCCATTGCTGCTACCATTAAGCCGATTAACTCCATGCATTGAGCCACTGACGGGTGTTGAATGGAATGAAGGACGCGGCATGCACTTTGAAGTCTTGTTAACCTGTCTTCTGTCAGGTAAATCTTCATTTCCACAGAATCTATAAGAGTCCCCAGGAAGGGAACTCTTGTGAGTGGAAAGAGAGAACTTTTCTTTTCGTTCACCTTCCATCCATGCGACCTTAGAAATGCCAGTACTAACTCTGTATGAGACTTGGCAGTTTGAAAGCTTGAAGCTTGTATCAGAATGTCGTCTAGGTACGGAGCTACCGAAATTCCTCGCGGTCTTAGTACCGCCAGAAGAGCACCCAGAACCTTTGTGAAGATTCTTGGAGCTGTAGCCAATCCGAATGGAAGAGCTACAAACTGGTAATGCCTGTCTAGGAAGGCAAACCTTAGATACCGGTAATGATCTTTGTGAATCGGTATGTGAAGGTAAGCATCCTTTAAATCCACTGTGGTCATGTACTGACCCTTTTGGATCATGGGTAAAATTGTCCGAATAGTCTCCATTTTGAACGATGGAACTCTTAGGAATTTGTTTAGGATCTTTAAATCCAGGATTGGTCTGAAAGTTCCCTCTTTTTTGGGAACCACAAACAGATTTGAGTAAAACCCTTGTCCCTGTTCCGACCGTGGAACTGGATGGATTACTCCCATTAACAAAAGCTCTTGTACGCAGCGTAGAAACACCTTTTTCTTTGTTTGGTTTGTTGACAACCTTGACAGATGAAATCTCTCTCTTGGAGGAGAGTATTTGAAGTCCAGAAGGTATCCCTGAGATATTATCTCTAGCGCCCAGGGATCCTGGACATCTCTTGCCCAAGCCTGGGCGAAGAGAGAAAGTCTGCCCCCCACTAGATCCGATCCCGGATCGGGGGCCCTCAATTCATGCTGTTTTAGGGGCAGCAGCAGGTTTCCTGGCCTGCTTGCCCTTGTTCCAGGACTGGTTAGGTCTCCAGCCTTGTCTGTAGCGAGCAACAGATCCTTCCTGTTTTGGAGCAGAGGAAGTTGATGCTGCTCCTGCTTTGAAATTCCGAAAGGAACGAAAATTAGACTGTCTAGCCTTAGGTTTGGCTCTGTCTTGAGGCAGGGCGTGGCCCTTACCTCCTGTAATGTCAGCGATAATTTCTTTCAAACCGGGCCCAAATAAGGTCTGCCCTTTGAAAGGTATATTAAGTAATTTAGACTTAGAAGTAACATCAGCTGACCAGGATTTTAGCCACAGTGCTCTGCGCGCCTGAATGGCGAATCCGGAATTCTTAGCCGTAAGTTTGGTTAAATGTACTACGGCCTCCGAAATGAATGAATTAGCTAGCTTAAGGACTCTAAGCTTGTCCGTAATCTCATCCAGAGTAGTTGAACTAATGGTCTCTTCCAGAGACTCAAACCAGAATGCCGCCGCAGCCGTGACCGGCGCAATGCATGCAAGGGGTTGCAATATAAAACCTTGTTGAACAAACATTTTCTTAAGGTAACCCTCTAACTTTTTATCCATTGGATCTGAAAAGGCACAGCTATCCTCCACCGGGATAGTGGTACGCTTAGCTAAAGTAGAAACTGCTCCCTCCACCTTAGGGACCGTTTGTCATAAGTCCCATGTGGTGGTGTCTATTGGAAACATCTTTCTAAATATCGGAGGGGGTGAGAACGGCACACCGGGTCTATCCCACTCCTTAGTAATAATTTCAGTTAGTCTCTTAGGTATAGGAAAAACGTCAGTACTCGATGGTACCGCAAAATATTTATCCAACCTACACATTTTCTCTGGTATTGCAACTGTGTTACAATCATTCAGAGCCGCTAACACCTCCCCTAGTAATACACGGAGGTTTTCCAGCTTAAATTTAAAATTTGAAATATCTGAATCCAATCTGTTTGGATCAGAACCGTCAGCCGCAGAAAGAAGCTCTCCGTCCTCATGTTCTGCAAGTTGTGACGCAGTATCTGACATGGCCCTAGCATTATCAGCGCACTCTGTTCTCACCCCAGAGTGATCACGCTTGCCTCTTAGTTCTGGTAATTTAGCCAAAACTTCAGTCATAACAGTAGCCATATCCTGTAATGTTATTTGTAATGGCCGCCCAGATGTACTGGGCGCCACAATATCACGCACCTCCCGAGCGGGAGATGCAGGTACTGACACGTGAGGCGAGTTAGTCGGCATAACTCTCCCCTCGCTGTTTGGTGAAATGTGTTCAATTTGTACAGATTGGCTTTTATTTAAAGTAGCATCAATACAGTTAGTACATAAATTTCTATTGGGCTCCACTTTGGCATTAGCACATATAGCACAGATATCTTCCTCTGAATCAGACATGTTTAACACACTAGCAAATAAACTTGCAACTTGGAAATACTATTCAAGTAAAATACTATGATATGAAAACGTACTGTGCCTATAAGAAGCACAGAAAAAGTTATGACAGTTGAAAATTAATAAACTGAAAAGGTTATAGCATCAATCTTTGTAAAAAACACAATTTTAGCAAAGGTTTGTTCCCATTAGCAAAGGATAACTAACCCTGATAGCAGAAAAAAAGTTACAGAATAAACGTTTTTTATCACAGTCAACTACAATCTCACAGCTCTGCTGTGAGTGATTACCTCCCTCAAAACAAGTTTTGAAGACCCCTGAGTTCTGTAGAGAGGAACCGGATCATGCAGGAAATACAATGAGCTTCTGACTGAATTTTTTGATGCGTAGCAAAAGCGCCAAAAAAGGCCCCTCCCCCTCACACACAACAGTGAGAGAGATCAGTAAACTGTCAGAAATTAGATCAAGCAACTGCCAAGTGGAAAAATAGTGCCCAAACATTTTATTCACCCAGTACCTCAGAAAATGAAAACAATTTTACATTCCAGCAAAAAAACGTTTAACATAAATTAAGAGTTATTAAAAAGCCTGTTGCTAGTCCCTGCAAAATAGGCTAAAGTTTTATGTACACAGTGCAATTCCAGTGAAGTACCATTCCCCAGAATACTGAAGTGTAAAATATACATACATGACAGCCTGATACCAGATGTTGCTACTGCATTTAAGGCTGAGTTTACATTATATCGGTATGGCAGGATTTTCTCATCAATTCCATTGTCAGAAAATAATAAGCTGCTACATACCTCTTTGCAGATTAATCTGCCCGCTGTCCCCTGATCTGAAGTTTACCTCTCCTCAGATGGCCGAGAAACAGCAATATGATCTTAACTACTCCGGCTAAAATCATAGTAAAACTCAGGTAGATTCTTCTTCAAATTCTACCAGAGAAGGAATAACACACTCCGGTGCTATTATAAAATAACAAACTTTTGATTGAAGGTATAAAACTAAGTATAATCACCATAGTCCTCTCACACATCCTATCTAGTCGTTGGGTGCAAGAGAATGACTGGGAGTGACGTAGAGGGGAGGAGCTATATGCAGCTCTGCTGGGTGAATCCTCTTGCACTTCCTGTTGGGGAGGAGTAATATCCCAGAAGTAATGATGACCCGTGGACTGATCACACTTAACAGGAGAAATTAGTCTGTTTTGTAGGGATGCACCGAAATGAAAATTCTGGACCGAAACCGATACCGAAAATTCAGGATGCCCCTGGCCGAAAACCGAAACGAAACCGAAATTATTTTTTTCTTTTTTTAACTACAGTGTGTGTAGTTGAGAGAGCTTGTAGGCGGGAAAGCTCCAACAATTGGGCGTGGTCACTTGTACCGTAGGGCGTGATCTGCAGTGAAAATGGTGGAGCTCTACAAGGGAGAGCGTGGTTATAGTCAGACAACAATACGAGGTGGACATGTGTTTTGCTTTTGGGTGTAGTTATCCGTGCGATAGGCGTGGCTGCACCTGATTGTCTCTCATCGAATCTCCGCCTAGTTCCTGGTTTGGGTCTCACACTGACCTGTCAGATTATATGTCCAGAGCCCCAAATGGAGTCTGCCTGTCACTTATCACCAGGACCACCGGACTTAGCTACGACCTTACGTGCAAGGTGGTTATAGAAAGTTACTGTGCTTTTTTGTATACACTTGTTTGGTGGGTGCTAATTTGTACCAACTGTGTGCGAGCTTGGGGCTTATGCATATATAGTGTGCATGCATATTTGTCTCAGGCGAATAGAATGTCTACGCACAAGAGGCTGATATATGAGCATTGTATATAAGGCTTATAAATATTCACTGTGTGTGCTTAGGGCTGTGTCTGATAATATCAAGTGTTTATAAACATGTTACTTATCCTCCTTTGAAAACTGTATTCAGAACTTTGGTTTCCTTCTAAAAAAAAAAAGGGGCACTGCTGGTTTCAAATATCATGATGTCATGGTACTTATGTGTGTGCTCTGTGTACCATGCCAGTGCTGTGCTGCTCACCTTATGCTAAGGATAGACATGTAACTCAATAGAACAGGGAAGAGCTGTACATTTTTAGCCATTTTGGTCCTCTTTGGGTCGAAATTGGAATTGCACATTTTCGACGGCCCAAAATTTGGTCTATCGCTAGTATTATTCTTTATTTAGTTCTGTGTAACAGAATCAGATTTAACCATTTTATTTTTTTTTACCAATTATCAAAATAAAGTATAGTCCTTGAAAACTATTATTGTATGCAAAACAGTAAGTCAAGTAATAAACTCAAACAGCCGCTCTAAGCTGGCATCAAATTTGAAATATGCTACACAATAATTTTACCGAAAATAAAAGGCAAAAAAAAAACGAAAACCGAAATAACCAAAAATGCCATTTTTGGCCGAAACTTTCTGCGGCCAAAATTTCAGTGCATCCCTACTGTTTTGTCCTTAATTTGTTGGACCTATCCTGGGGAATGGCGTGGCCTTTCCCTCCAGTAATATCAGAAATGATCTCCTTCAGTCCAGGCCTGAATAGGGTCTGCCCCTTGAAGGGAATGTTGAGAAGCTTTGACTTTGAAGTAACGTCAGCTGACCAGGATTTAAGCCATAGCGCCCTACGCGCCTGAATGGCAAACCTGAATTCTTAGCCGTTAGCTTAGTTAAATGAAAAACGGCATCAGAAATAAATGAATTGGCTAACTTAAGAGCTTTAAGCCTGTCTAGGATATCATCCAACGGAGTCTCCACCTGAAGAGCCTCTTCAAGAGACTCGAACCAGAAAGCCGCTGCAGCAGTGACTGGGGCAATGCATGCAAGAGGCTGGAGAATAAAACCTTGTTGTATAAAGATTTTCTTAAGGAAACCCTCTAATTTTTTATCCATTGGATCTAGGAAAGCACAACTGTCCTCGACGGGGACAGTTGTATGCTTAGCTAGGGTAGATACTGCTCCCTCCACCTTAGGGACCGTCTGCCACGAGTCCCGTGTAGCGGCATCTATGGGAAACATCCTTTTAAACGCAGGAGGGGGAGAGAACGGTACACCTGGTCTATCCCATTCCTTCGTAATAATTTCTGAAAACCTCTTAGGGATTGGAAAAACATCAGTGTAAACAGGCACTGCAAAGTATTTGTCCATTTTACACAATTTCTCTGGGACTACAATGGTGTCACAGTCGTCCAGAGTTGCTAAAACCTCCTCGAGCAACAAGCGGAGGTGTTCAAGCTTAAATTTAAATGCTGTCATTTCAGAGTCAGACTGGAGTAACGCCTTCCTTCCCTGAATCAGAAATGTCACCCACAGATAGAAGCTCTCCTGCTTCGGCTTCTGTACATTGTGAGGATATATCAGACATAGCTACTAAAGCGTCAGAAAGCTCTGTATTTGTTCTAGCCCCAGAGCTGTCTCGCTTTCCTTGTAACCCTGGCAGTTTGGACAATACCTCTGTGAGGGTATGATTCATAACTGCCGCCATGTCTTGTAAGGTAAACGCATTGGACGCGCCATATGTACTTGGCGTCACTTGCGCGGGAGATATAGGCTCTGACACATTGGGAGAGCTAGGTGGTTTAACCTCCCTTTTGTCAGTCTGAGAAACCTCTGGTGATAAATCCTTAAAACCCATAATATGGTCTTTATAACTTATAGAAAGGTCAGTGCATTTGGCACACATTCTAAGAGGGGGTTCCACAATGGCTTCTAAACATAATGAACAAGGAGTTTCCTCTATGTCAGACATGTTTAACAGACTAGTAATGAGACCAGCAAGGTTTCTAAAACACTTTAATAAATGTGAAAAAGCAATTAAATAAAAATGGTACTGTGCCTTTAAGAGAAAAAAAACTACCTCATAAACTGCAAAACAGTGATAAAAAGTAGTAAACTCTACAAAATTTTTACAGTGTGTATAAGAGACTAAAGCAGCATTGCACCCACTTGCAAATGGATGATTAACCCTTTAGGCCCCAAAACAGATTAGAAAAAATGGAAAACCATTAAAAAACAGTCAAACACACTGCCACAGCTCTGCTGTGGCCCTACCTGCCCTTAAACACAATTTTTTTGCAGGAAAAACACCCTCTATAGTGGTCCTAGATGCCAGAGGACTCATTTAGGGAAGCTGTATGTCTCAGTCTGAAGATCAACTGTGCATAAAGTGCGCGAAAATAGGCCCCTCCCACCATGCACTGAAAGTCAGGGGGCCTTTTTTAGGAGTGATCTAACAAGCCATGTGGAAAACTAGGCCCCAAAATAAAGATTTATCACCCTCAGAGAAAAAACGTTTTTACTCTAAAACATGCAAACATTTTTACACTAAGTAATATGAGTATTAACATGAATATTACCCTTTTTTGCAAGCATAATCCCAGTTGCTGTTAAATCACTGTATCAGGCTTACCTCAAATATACCAGGCACTGTCAGCATTTTCTAGACCTTATCTCTCTAGAAAAAAATATACTGAACATACCTCAAAGCAGGCAATCTGCAGACCGTCCCCCAAACTGAAGTTTTCTTTCCATACTCTTCAGTTATTTGCGGGGAACAGCGATGGACCTTAGTTACAAACCGCTAAGATCATCAAACCTCCAGGCAGAATTCTTCTTCCAATTTCTGCCTGAGAGTAAAAACAGTACAACGCCGGTACCGTTTAAAAATAACAAACTTTTGATTGAAGGTAAAAAAAACTACACTAATTCACCACATCTCTCTTGATACTTCCTTTCTTGTCGAGAGCTGCAAGAGAATGACTGGGGGTGGCAGTTAGGGGAGGAGCTATATAGACAGCTCTGCTGTGGGTGTCCTCTTGCAGCTTCCTGTTGGGAAGGACAATATCCCACAAGTAATGGATTAACCCGTGGACTGGATACACCTTTACAAGAGAAAATAAAACACTAAATTACGAAAAAACAAACCAAATTATCAAAAATAAAAAAGAATTACACCTAATCTAATGGCTCTATCAAAATAACCCCCCCCCAAAAAAAAAAAAAAAAAAAAACCCTAGCCTACAATAAACTACCAATGGCCCTTAAAAAGGCCTTTTGTGGGGCATTGCCCCAAAGAAATCAGCTTTTTCACCTGTTCAAAAAAAATACAAAAACCCAAACAGTAAAACCCACCACCCAACCAAACAACCCCCCTAAATAAAAACCCTATCTACAATAACTTAAGCTCCCCATTGCCTTGAAAAGGACATTTGTATGGCCATTGCCCTTAAAAGGGCATTTAGCTCTTTTAACTGCCCAGACCTTAATCTAAAAATAAAACCCACCCAAAAACCCCTTAAAGAGACATGTAACACATTTTTTCTTTCACAATTTAGAAAGAGCAGGACATTTTAAATAACTTTCTAATTTACTTCTATTATATAATTTGCTTCATTCTCTGTATAGCCTTTGCTGAAAAGCATATTTAGATAGGCTCAGTAGTTGCTGACTGGAGGCTGCCTATGTGATGCCTTGTGTGATTGGATCACCCATGTGCATTGCTATTTCTTCAGCAATGGATATCCAAAGAATGAAGCAAATTAGATAAAAGAAGTAAATTGGAATGTTGTTAAAAAAAATAATTTATGTAAGAACTTACCTGATAAATTCATTTCTTTCATATTGGCAAGAGTCCATGAGCTAGTGACGTATGGGATACACAATCCTACCAGGAGGGGCAAAGTTTTCCAAACCTCAAAATGCCTATAAATACACCCCTCACCACACCCACAATTCAGTTTAACGAATAGCCAAGAAGTGGGGTGATAAAGAAAGGAGTAAAAAGCATCAACAAATGAATTTGGAAATAATTATGCTTTATACAAAAAAATCATAACCACCACAAAAAAGGGGGTGGGCCTCATGGACTCTTGCCAATATGAAAGAAATTAATTTATCAGGTAAGTTCTTACATAAATTATGTTTTCTTTCATGTAATTGGCAAGAGTCCATGAGCTAGTGATGTATGGGATAGCAATACCCAAGAAGTGGAACTCCACGCAAGAGTCACTAGAGAGAGAGAGGGACAAAATAAAAACAGCCATTTTGCAAATTAATCCACAACCCAAATATAAGTTTATTCTCAAAAATAAAAACTTAAATCATAAGCAGAAGAATCAAACTGAAACAGCTACCTGAAGAACTTTCCTACCAAAAACTGCTTCTGAAGAAGCAAATACATCAAAATGGTAGAATTTAGTAAATGTATGCAAAGAAGACCAAGTTGCTGCTTTGCAAATCTGATCAACGGAAGCTTCATTCTTAAAAGCCCAAGAAGTGGAAACTGATCTAGTAGAATGAGCTGTAATTCTCTGAGCTGGGGCCTTACCCGACACCAAATAAGCTTGATGAATAAAAAGCTTTAACCATGATGCCAAAGAAACGGCAGAAGCCTTCTGACCTTTCCTGGAACCAGAAAATATAACAAATAGACTAGAAGTCTTCCTGAAATCTTTAGTGGCTTCAACATAATATTTCAGAGTTCTCACCACATCCAAAGAATGTAAAGATCTCTCCAAAGAATTATTAGGGTTAGGACACAAAGAACGGACAACAATTTCTCTATTAATGTTGTTAGAATTCACAACCTTAGGTAAGAATTTAAAGGGCCACTAAACCCAAAATCTTTCTTTCATGATTCAGATAGAGAATATAAATTTAAACAACATTACAATTTACTTCCATTATTTATTTTGCTTCATTTTTTAAATATCCTTAGTTGAAGAAAAATCAATGCACATGGTGAGCCAATCACACGATGCTTCTATGTTCAGCAACCAATCAGCAGCTAGTGAGCATATCTAGATATGCTTTTCATCAAAGCATATCAAGAGAATAAAACAAATTAGATAATATAAGTAAATTATAAAGATGTTTAAAATTGCATTCTCTTTCTAAATCATAAAAGAAAAAATGTGGGTGGCATGTCCCTTTAAATGAAATCCGCAAAACTGCCTCATCTTGATGAATAATCAAAAAGGAGATTCACAAGAGAGAACAGATAATTCAGAAACTCTTCTAGCAGAAGAGATGGCCAAAAGGAACAACACTTTCCAAGAAAATAGTTTAATGTCCAAAGAATGCATAGGCTCAACTGGAGGAGCCTGTAAAGCCTTCAAAACCAAATTAAGACTCCAAGGAGGAGAGACTGATTTAATGACAGGCTTGATACGAACCAAAGCCTGTACAAAACAATGAATATCAGGAAGTTTAGCAATTTCTCTGTGAAATAAAACAGAAAGAGCAGAGATGTGTCCTTTCAAGGAACTTGCAGACAAACCTTTATCCAAACCATCCTGAAGAAACTGTAAAATTCTAGGAATTCTAAAAGAATGCCAAGAGAATTTATGAGAAGAACACCATGAAATGTAAGTCTTCCAAACTCGATAATAAATCTTTCTAGAGACAGATTTACGAGCTTGTAACATAATATTAATCACTGAGTCAGAGAAACCTCTATGACTTAGTACTAAGCGTTCAATTTCCATACCTTCAAATTTAATGATTTGAGATCCTGATGGAAAAACATACCTTGGGATAGAAGGTCTGGCCTTAATGAAAGTGGCCAAGGTTGGCAACTGGACATCTGAACAAGATCCGCATACCAAAACCTGTGAGACCATGCTTGAGCAACCAGCAGCACAAACAATTGTTCCATGATGATTTTGGAGATCACTCTTGGAAGAAGAACTAGAGGTGGGAAAATATAAGCAGGTTGATAAAACCACGGAAGTGTCAACGCATCCACTGCTTCAGTCTGAGGATCCCTGGACCTGGACAGGTACCTGGGAAGTTTTTTTATTTAGATGAGATGCCATCAGATCTATTTCTGGAAGCCCCCACATCTGAACAATTTGAGAAAACACATCTGGGTGGAGAGACCATTCTCCCGGATGTAAAGTCTGACAACTGAGATAATCTGCTTCCCAATTGTCTATACCTGGGATATGAACCGCAAAAATTAGACAGGAGCTGGATTCCGCCCAAACAAGTATCCAAGATACTTCTTTCATAGCTTGAGGACTGTGAGTCCCACCCTGATGATTGACATATGCCACAGTTGTAATATTGTCTGTCTGAAAACAAATGAACAGTTCTCTCTTCAACAGAGGCCAAAACTGAAGAGCCCTGAGAATTGCACGGAGTTCCAAAATATTGATTGGTAATCTTGACTCTTAAGATTTCCAAACCCCTTATGCTGTCAGAGATCCCCAAACAGCTCCCCAACATTGAAGACTTGCATCTGTTGTGATCACAGTCCAGGTTGGACGAACGAAAAAGGCCCCTAGAATTATACGATGGTGATCTAACCACCAAGTCAGAGAAAGTCGAACATTGGGATTTAAGGATATTAATTGTGATATCCTTGTATAATCCCCATTGGTTTAGCATACAAAGCTGGAGAGTTCTCATATGAAAACAAGCAAAGGGGATCGCGTCCAATGCTGCAGTCATGAGACCTAAAACTTCCATGCACATAGCTACTGAAGGGAATGACTGAGACTGAAGGTTCCGACAGACTGTGTGAGGAATCTTTGTCTGCTTTTCATTCTCACCCTATACCACATGACGTGGGAATTCAACATCAAGAGCCTATATAAATCTTAGCCACACCTTAAACAGGTGCTTAGTAATTGAGCTACATAGCTGAAGGTTGCCACACCTGAGTGTCTCTCTGAATCTGTGTAAACCTAACGGTTTTTCCTACTTAGGATTCATAATTCCGGATTTGCATTACCCTTGTACTCAGTTTGTGTCTCAGACCTCTGCCACACAACACTACCCCTGCTGAAGTCTACGGATTACAAGTTTATCTCATTTATTTCATCAAACCTTGCCTTGATGGTATCTGCTTTCCACCATTTGTTTACCTCAGAAATAATTACCATTCCCGGAACATCTGATAAAGCCAAGCTGGTCCGTGACAGTATCTGAGCTCTGTCACGCCCCCTAAATCCAGCTGAGTCTCTCTCGCTGTATTCACTACTGCCTTGCTGTTACGTGACTGTAACAGAGCTTAGTCACGCCCACCGACATCAGCTGAGACTCCCACGCTACATTCACTTCTGCCAAGCTGATCCGTTACTGAGAGGGAGCTTTGGCACTCACCTTACTCCAGTTTGTCTCTCTCGCTACTGAGCTACTTCAGCCTCCGGCTATAAGGGACTTTCCTGAAACGGGTCACCGCCAGCACCTGATCATACAACTCAGGGTACTCCCTCTCTGCTCAGATCCTTCTCCAGTGGTTAAATCTTCTGGAAGTACTCTGACACTGCTTTCTGCAGTATTGTCGTTATCTCTCTTCAGGGACTTAATTCACATTCCTCTCTTAAAGTTGCAACATCGAATATTGCTTGCTTGCAACTTTGTATTCTTATATTGCTAACAAATTTCACTATAGCACTCCTGGGCTATTTTACTTGTTAGTTCATTTTGTTAAAGTGATACAACCACCATTTTCAAACCTTAAGCCTACAGTTGAAATTCCATATTCTACTCAATCAGATAAAATATAAGTAAACCTTACAGAATTACTAAGCCTAAAAAACAAATGGAACCAGCAGACTTGCCCCAGATTGTTTACAATCTTTCCCAATATGTGGATCAACTCAGCCAGGGGTTGAGGGATTTGCAGGTGGAGAATGAGACTTTGAGAAAAGTTATTAGTGATACCGCTGCAAGCAAACCACCTCTGAGTGAAGGTACCCTAGAGCGTCACATATCAGCCCCGGATCTATTTCATGGGGATAGAACCCTTTATCAACAGTTCAAGAATGCCTGTCTGCTGACATTTACTCTAAAGCCCAGGACTTACCCAAATGATAGGGTTAAGGTTTTAACCTTAATATATTTTCTGAGAGGTGAACCTTGAGTATGGGCGGACACCCTTTACGAAAATGACAACCCAGTTCTAAATTCCCTTATCTCGTTCCTGACATTAATGCATGAACTGTACTCCGACTCAAACCTACAGTTAACTGCAGAAAGCAAAATGAGGAAGTTAAAACAGGGTTCTAGACCTGTAGAGTTATACATAACAGAGTTCAAGCAGTACTCCTCTGATTCACAGTGGAACGCCATTGCCTTGAAGAACCAGTTCAGACTGGGACTCTCAGAAGCAGTAAAAGATGAACTAGCCCGTACTGAGTTACCTCATTCCCTCAAAGCTTTAATGAAGCTAAGTATGCAAATAGACAGGAGACTCTGTGAAAGAAAAACTGAATGCCTACATAGCGAGGCTAGCTGCAAAAGACCCAGTAACCTAGTGAACCCTCCTGTACCTGCAACTCTGTCTCTTCATAACCCAGAACCAATGGATAACAGAATTTATGCTTACCTGATAAATTACTTTCTCTTACGGTGTATCCAGTCCACGGATTCATCCTTACTTGTTGGATATTCTCAATCCCTACAGGAAGTGGCAAAGAGAGCACACAGCAGAGCTGTCCATATAGCTCCCCTCAGGCTCCGCCCCCCCAGTCATTCGACCGACGGTTAGTAGAAAAAGGAGAAACCATAGGGTGCAGTGGTGACTGTAGTTTTACAAAAATAAATTTGAACCTGACTTAATTGCCAGGGCGGGCCGTGGACTGGATACACCGTAAGAGAAAGTAATTTATCAGGTAAGCATAAATTCTGTTTTCTCTTACAAGCTTTAGGACACGGATGAAGGGAGGGAACAAGTCAGGTAACCTAAACGGAAGGCACCACTGCTTGCAAAACCTTTCTCCCAAAAATAGCCTCCGAAGAAGCAAAAGTATTGAATTTGTAAAATTTGGCAAATGTATGCAGTGAAGACCAAGTCGCTGCCTTACAAATCTGTTCAACAGAAGCCTCATTCTTGAAAGCCCACGTGGAAGCCACAGCTCTGGTGGAATGAGCTGTAATTCGTTCAGGAGGCTGCTGTCCAGCAGTCTCATAAGCCAATCGGATGATGCTTTTCAGCCAGAAGGAAAGAGAGGTAGCAGTTGCTTTCTGACCTCTCCTCTTATCAGAATAGACAACAAACAAGGATGATGTTTGTCTGAAAACTTTAGTTGCATTTAAATAGAATTTTAAAGCACGAACCACATCAAGATTGTGTAACAGTCGTTCCTTCTTAGAAACTGGATTAGGGCACAGAGAAGGAACAATGATTTCCTGGTTAATATTCTTATTAGAAACCACTTTTGGAAGGAAACCAGGTTTGGTACGCAAAACAATCTTATCTGCACAGAACACCAGATAGGGTGAATTACACTGTAAAGCAGACAATTCAGAAACTCTTCGAGCAGAAGAAATAGCTACCAAAAACAAAACTTTCCAAGATAATAACTTAATATCTATGGAATGTAAAGGTTCAAACGGAACCCTTTGAAGAACTGAAATAACTAAATTTAGACTCCATGGAGGAGCCACAGGTTTGTAACAGGCTTGATTCTAACTAGAGCCTGTGCAAACGCCTGAACGTCTGGTACAGCTGCCAGACGCTTGTGTAACAAGATAGACAGAGCAGATATCTGTCCCTTTAAGGAACTAGCTGACAAAACTTTCTCCAATCCTTCTTGGAGAAAGGACAATATCCTTGGAATCCTAATCTTACTCCACGAGTAACCCTTGGATTCACACCAACAAAGATATTTCCGCCATATCTTATGGTAAATTTTCCTGGTGACAGGCTTTCTGGCCTGGATCAGAGTATCTATAACTGATTCAGAGAACCTACGCTTAGCTAGAATTAAGCGTTCAATCTCCAAGCAGTCAGTTGCAGAGAAACTAGATTTGGATGCTTGAATGGACCTTGTATTAGAAGATCCTGCCTCGATGGCAGTTTCCATGGTGGAACCGATGACATGTCCACTAGGTCTGCATACCAAGTCCTGTGTGGCCACGTAGGCGCTATCAGAATTACCGAAGCCTTCTCCTGTTTGATTCTGGCTACTAGCCGAGGGAGAAGAGGAAACGGTGGAAAGACATAAGCTAGACTGAATGACCAAGGCGCTACTAAAGCATCTATCAATGCCGCCTTGGGATCCCTGGACCTGGATCCGTAAAGGGGAAGTTTGGTGTTCTGACGGGACGCCATCAGATTCAATTCTGGAATGCCCCATAGCTGGGTCACCTGAGCAAAAACCTCCGGGTGGAGTTCCCACTCCCCCGGGTGAAAAGTCCGCCTCCCAGTTGTCTACTCCTGGGATGTGAATTGCAGATAGATGGCAGGAGTGATCCTCCGCCCATGTGATGATCTTGGTTACTTCCTTCATCACTAGGGAACTCTTTGTTCCTCCCTGATGATTGATGTACGCTACAATCGTGATGTTGTCCGACTGAAATCTGATGAATTTGGCCTCCGCTAGTTGAGGCCATGCCTGGAGCGTATTGAATATCGCTCTCAGTTCCAAAATGTTTATCGGGGGAAGAGATTCTTCCCGAGACCATAGACCCTGAGCTTTCAGGGAGTCCCAGACCGCACCCCAGCCTAACAGACTGGCATTGGTCGTGACAATGATCCACTCCGGTCTGTGGAAGCTCATTCCCTGAGACAGGTGATCCAGAGACAACCACCAGAGAAGAGAGTCTCTGGTTTTCTGGTCCATTTGTATTTGAGGAGACAAATCTGCATAATCCCCATTCCACTGTTTGAGCATGCACAGTTGCAGTGGTCTTAGATGAATTCGGGCAAAAGGGACAACGTCCATTGCCGCAACCCTTAAATCGATTACCTCCATGCACTGAGCCACAGAAGGCCGAGGAATGGAATGAAGAACTCGGCAAGTAGTTAAAAGCTTTGACTTCCAGACCTCTGTCAGAAATATTTTAATTTCTACCGAGTCTATTAGTGTTCCCAGGAAGGGAACCCTTGTGAGCGGGGACAGAGAACTCTTTTCTACGTTCACCTTCCACCTGTGAGACCTTAGAAAGGCCAGAACAATGTCCGTATGAGCCTTTGCTCTGTGAAAAAGACTACGCCTGTATTAAGATGTCGTCTAGGTAAGGTGCTACTGCAATGCCCCGCGGTCTTAGTACCGCTAGAAGGGACCCTAGCACCTTTGTGAAAATTCTGGGAGCGGTGGCCAACCCGAAAGGAAGGGCCACGAACTGGTAATGCGTGTCCAGAAAGGCGAACCTTAGGAACTGATGATGATCTTTGTGGATAGGAATATGTAGGTACGCATCCTTTAGATCCATGGTTGTCATATATTGACCTTCCTGGATCATCGGTAAGATTGTCCGAATGGTTTCCATTTTGAAAGATGGAACTCTGAGGAATTTGTTTAGAATTTTTAGATCCAGGATTGGCCTGAAAGTTCCTTCCTTTTTGGGAACTACAAACAGGTTTGAGTAAAATCACAGTCCTTGTTCTGCAATTGGAACTGGGTGTATCACTCCCATCTTTAGAAGATCTTCTACACAGCGTAAGAACGCCTGTTTCTTTGTCTGGTCTGAAGACAAACGAGAAATGTGTAACCTTCCCCTTGGGGGAGAGTCCTTGAATTCTAGAAGATACCCCTGAGCAACAATTTCTAATGCCCAGGGATCTGGAACATCTCTTGCCCAAGCCTGAGCAAAGAGAGAAAGTCTGCCCCCTACTAGATCCGGTTCCGGATCGGGGGCTACCCCTTCATGCTGTCTTGGTAGCAGGTGCAGGCTTCTTGGCCTGTTTACCCTTATTCCAGCCCTGCAAGGGTTTCCAGGTTGCTTTGGGCTGTGAAGCGTTACCCTCTTGCTTTGTGGCAGCAGAGGTTGAAGCAGGTCCGCTCCTGAAGTTGCGAAAGGAGCGAAAATTAGCCTTGTTTTTGGCCTTAAACGGTCTATCCTGCGGGAGGGCATGGCCCTTCCCCCCAGTGATATCCGCGATAATTTCTTTCAACTCGGGACCAAAAAGGGTCTTTCCCTTGAAAGGAATGTTTAGTAACTTTGTTTTGGACGACACGTCAGCCGACCATGATTTGAGCCAAAGCGCTCTTCGTGCCATAATGGCAAAACCCAAATTTTTTGCCGCTAACTTAGCTAATTGGAAAGCGGCATCAGTGATAAAAGAATTAGCCAGCTTTAGAGCATGAATTCTATCCATGACTTCATCATATGAAGTCTCCCTCTGGAGCAACTCCTCCAGCGCCTCAAACCAAAAAGCCGCTGCAGTAGTTACAGGAATAATGCAGGCAATTGGCTGAAGAAGGAAACCTTGCTGAACAAACATTTTCTTCAGTAAACCTTCCAATTTTTTTATCCATAGGATCTTTAAAAGCACAACTGTTTTCTTTTGGTATAGTTGTACGCTTAGCAAGTGTTGAAACTGCTCCCTCTACCTTAGGGACCGTCTGCCACGCATCCCGCCTGGGGTCATTAATGGGGAACATTTTCTTAAAGATAGGGGGGGAACAAAAGGTACACCTGGTCTCTCCCACTCCCTAGTCACAATATCCGCCACCCTCTTCGGGATCGGAAACGCATCAGTGTATACAGGGACCTCTAAAAACCTGTCCATTTTACACAATTTTTCTGGGACCACCATGGGGTCACAATCATCCAGCGTAGCTAAAACCTCCTTAAGCAGGACGCAGAGGTGTTCCAGCTTAAATTTAAACGCTAAGCAATCTGACTCTGCCCGCTGAGAAACTTTTCCTGTGTCAGAAATTTCTCCCTCGGACAGCCCATCCCTCACTGCCACTTCAGAGTGTTGTGCGGGTACAACAGATAAATCATCCAAAGCTTCTGATTGCTCATCCTCTGTTCTTAAAACTGAGCTATCCTGCTTCTTTGGAAAAACTGGCAGTTTGGATAGAAATGCAGCAAGGGAATTATCCATGACTGCTGCTAATTGCTGTAAAGTAATAGGGCCCAATGCGCTAGAGGTACTAGGCAACGCTTGCGCAGGCGTAACTGGTGTCGACACATGGGGAGAGGAAGGAGGACTATCCTCATTACCTTCCGTCAAAGAATCATCTTGGGCTACATTTTTAAGTGTCACTGCATGGTCATTAAAATGTTTAGATACCTTAGCACACTTTAAACACAAATGCAATGATCCTAATGCTTTGAAATTATTGCACACTAAGTTTCAAGACAATTAACCCCTTATTGCCCAAACCGGAGCAAATTGAAGCAGGCCACCGGTTTAACACACTACAGCACCATGCCACAGTCTCTGTTGTGGCCCTACCTTCCTTGGGGATTAGTTTTGGACGAAAATAAGCCTCCCTGGAGTCCTTCCTGCAATCTCTGGACTCTACACGTGAAGCTGCATGAAGCTGTCTTGCAAAAGAACTGCGCAACTGAGGCGCGAAAATTAGGCCCCCTCCCTCTTCACTCCGGAGTTGTGGGGCCTTCCTAAGCCAAATTAGGTGTCTAAAAATATGCCAGGCGTATAAAACCCCCAAAAAGTGTTCAAAATGTAATAAACACTAGTACAAATATCAGATTATTGTGATAAAATAATCGATCTCCCTTTAACAGTGTCCACCAGCGTTTTAAGCCCTTTTAACTAAGCCATCCTTCTATACTAAGTCTCAGAATATGGCTTACCTTCCCCTCATGGGGATTCTGTCAGTCTTCTAGCATTACCAGGTCTTGACTAGAAAAAAAAGTGACTGAGCATACCTTATAGCAGATAAGCCTGCAAACTGTTCCCCCCAACTGAAGTTCTCCGGTACTCAACAGTCCTGTGTGGGAACAGCAATGGATTTTAGTTACAACATGTTAAAATAGTTTTCCTCTCAGCAGAAATCTTCATCACTTTCTGCCACAGAGTAAATAGTACAAACCGGCACTATTTTAAAATAACAATCTCTTGATTGAAGAAATAAAAACGACAAATCTAACACCACATTCACTTTACCCTCCCGTGGAGATGCTACTTGTTAGAGCGGCAAAGAGAATGACTGGGGGGGCGGAGCCTGAGGGGAGCTATATGGACAGCTCTGCTGTGTGCTCTCTTTGCCACTTCCTGTAGGGATTGAGAATATCCCACAAGTAAGGATGAATCCGTGGACTGGATACACCATGTAAGAGAAATAGGGTTCTTCAGAGGTCCCCTGACTAACCAATAACGACCAAAAACTAAGGGGCTTTGTATGTACTGTGGTAATTCATCCCATTCAGTCAGAGATTGCCCTATTCTGGAAAAGAATAAGAACAGTAAGTCCTCACAGTATGTGACTTCTCTTGATATTCATGATAAGCCTGTTCACTTTACTGTATCTCTCTTATTGCAGTGGGAACAAAAACGACGAGAGAAACTATCGTTGACACTGGCGCACACGGAAACTATATTGATAAATCTGTTGTAATAGATAATAAAATTCCACTCATGCAAAAAAAGTCTCCTGTGTGTATTCGTATGGTAGATGGTTCAGATATATCATCTGGATCAATCACGCATCATATAATTCCCATACTAGTCTCAATCTCTGATAAACATCAAGAATACATCAGTTTCAATGTGATCCTCTCACCACTATTCCCTATTGTCTTAGGCCTACAATGGCTACAACTACATGAACCCACGTTAGAATGGAAAACATTGAGCACAAGTCTGAATTCTTCTTATTGTCAACAAACTTGTTATAACCACACATCTTTATTACAGTTAACGGACGTCCCTCGAACTATTCTAGATGTTCCAAAAGTCTATGCTAAGTTTTCTGATGTTTTCAGTAAGAAAGAGGCTGAGGCTCTACCTCCTCATCGCTCCTATGATTGCCCAATCGACCTTAAACTGGGAACCTCTCCACATTGTGGGCACCTGTACCCATTATCCCAACCAGAATTGGATCATTTAAAATCATACCTCGAAGAGAACTTAATCAGACCCTCCGTCTCCTCTGCAGCGGCCGGAATGTTTTTTGTTACAAACAAGGACCAAAGCCTGCGACCAATTATTGATTACAGGGACCTAAACAGAATAACCATCAAAAATAGATATCCTTTAACCTTAATCCCAGGATTTATAGAACGCTTAAATCAGGCTAAGATTTTCACAAAACTAGATCATAGAGGAGCGTACAATCTTGTACGCATCAGGGAAGGGGACGAGTGGCTCACCGCCTTTAGGACCAGGTACAGATTGTACGAATATCTAGTTATGTCTTTTGTTTTAACAAATGCCCCAGCCACTTAATATACTGATATATTCACAAAATCTAGAGGAACATGTTAAACATGTTAGCTAGGTACTCTCACAACTCCAAGTACATCGACTCTACGCCAAACCTGAAAAGTGTATTTTCCACACGGAAGAAGTTTCCTTTTTAGGATACTTTATAAGCCCAAAAGGGATACAGATGCCGGAAACTAAAGTGGAGGCTGTCAAGCACTAGACACAACCTATAAACCAAAAAGAATTACAACGGTTCTTAGGATTCAATCTTAGGGTTAAATCTTCTGGAAGTACTCTGACACTGCTTTCTGCAGTATTGTCGTTATTTCTCTTCAGGGACTTAATTCACATTCCTCTCTTAAATTTGTAACATCGAATATTGCTTGCTTGCAACTTTGTATTCTTATATTGCTAACAAATTTCACTATAGCACTCCTGGGCTAATTTACTTGTTAGCTTATTTTGTTAAAGTGATACAACCACCATTTTCAAACCTTAAGCCTGCAGTTGAGATTTCATACTCTACTCAATCAGATAAAATATAAGTAAACCTTACAGACTGCAACCAATTTCAAACGTCTCTTGTCTGTTAGAGACAAAGTCATGGATACTGAATCTATCTGGAAACCTAAAAAGGTTACCTTTGTCTGAGGAATCAGTCAACGTTTTGGTAAATTGATCCTCCAACCATGTCTTCAAAGAAACAACACTAGTTGATTTGTGTGAGATTCTGCAGAACATAAAGACTGAGCGAGTACTAAGATATCGTCCAAATAAGGAAACACCCCAATACCCCGCTGTCTGATTACTGAGAGTAGGGCACCTAGAATCTTTGAAAAGATTATTGGAGCTGTTGCTAGGCCAAAACGAAGAGCAACACATTGGTAATACTTGTCTAGAAAAGAGAATCTCAGGAACTGATAGTGATCCGGATGAATCGGAATATGAAGATATGCATCGTGTAAGTCTATTGTGGACATATAATGACCTTGCTAAACAAAAGTCAGAATTGTCCTTATAGTCACCATTTTGAAAGTTGGTACTCTTACATGTCAATTCAAAATCTTTAGATCCAGAACTGGTCTGAATTAATTTTCTTTCTATGGGACAATGAATAGATTTGAATAAAACCCCATACCCTGTTCCTGAAACAGAACTGGCATGATTACCCCTGATAACTCCAGGTCTAAAACACACTTCAGGAAAGCCTGAGCCTTTACTGGGTTTCCTGGAATGCATGAAAGAAAAAACCTTCTCACAGGCGGTCTTACTCTGAATCCTATTCTGTACCCCTGAGAGACAATACTCTGAATCAAATGATTTTGGACCGAATTGATCCAAACATCTTTGAAAAATTTTAATCTGCCCCCTACCAGCTGAGCTGGAATGAGGGCCGCATCTTCATGCGGACTTGGGGGCTGGCTTTGATCTCTTAAATGGCTTGGATTTATTCCAATTTGAGGATGGCTTCCAATTGGAAACAGATTCCTTTGGGGAAGGATAAGGTTTCTGTTTGTCATGATCCAGCCTAGAATTGAACCTGGGACCTGTTTCTATTTCTGCTGCTGTTCTTTCCCAGCCTGTTGTCTTACCTCTTTGATACCAGATGGCTTGATCACAGGATAAGAATATTGGGTTTTTCTGTTTGCTGCAACTTTGGCTCTCTGGCTCCACCTGCTTACCAGCTGAAACAAATCATATAATCATCAGCCTGCTATATTTGGGAGGTTTGCTTGCAGTTCTGGGCCTTGACATTGAGTGTTATACTCTGACAGACCCTCTGGTCCTGTTTTCTGAGTGAAATACAGATTTGTTTGGATTTCCTGGTGTGTGATTTCTGCTTCATTTTGTGACTACTCATCTGGATATTCCATTTGGTACTGTGTTTGTTTCTGGACTGATTTCCTGGCAATTGACCTTGGCTAGGTCTCTGTTATTTCCTAAGGACTGCTTCACAGCATACCTGTCTATTATTATAAGGATCTGCATTCCTGCCTGTTACTACAGAGTTCCAGTCTACAGCATATGCAAGTATCCTGCCTGTTATTACAAATATCTGCATTCCTGCCTGTTACTACAGAGTTCCAGTCTACACCATATGGTTCCAGTCTACAGTCTATAGTTCCAATTTACAGCATATGCAAGTATCCTGCCTGTTATTACAAAGACCTGCATTCCTGCCTGATACTACAGAGTCTACAGTCTATAGACTTTGCCTTATCTAATTTGCATATCTCTGCATTTCTAATTATCCTATCAATAAAACCATCACCTTTATTTCCTAAAACCTTGTACCTGTTTAATTATGCCAAAAAGGAAAGACTCACGCAGACAAAACACAACTTTAACCCCAGAACCTGACACCTTTGCACAACAGCTCCCAACTCCTGAACCTGCTCCCTTGCAGAGTATGACACTGTTCCTTTTTTTATCGAAAGGAACAAAAACGGTTATAAACTTTAGATTTGCCCTTAGGTCTTTAATCCTGAGGCAAAAAAACTCCCTTCCCCCCAGTGACAGTTGCAATTATTGAATCCAACTGAGAACCAAATAATTTATTACCTTGGAAAGAAAGAGATAGCAATCTGGACTTAGAAGTCATATCAGCATTCCAAGATTTGAGCCACAAAGCTCTTCTAGCTAAAAATAGCTAAAGACATATATTTAACATCAATTTGATGATATAAAAAATGGCATCACAAATAAAATTATTAGCATGTTGAATCAACTTAACAATGCTAGACAAATCATGATCCGATACTTGTTGCGCTAAAGTTTCCAACCAAAAAGTTGAAGCAGCTGCAACATCAGCCAAAGAAATTGCAGGCCTAAGAAGATGACCTGAATATAAATAAGCCTTCCTTAGATAAGATTCAAGTTTCCAATCTAAAGGATCTTTAAAAGAAGTACTATCTTCCGTAGGTATAGTAGTATGTTTAGCAAGAGTAGAGATAGCCCCATCAACTTTGGGGATCTTTTCCCAAAACTCCAATCTAACTGCTGGCAAAGGATGCAATTTTTTAAACCTTGAAGAAAGAATAATAGAAGTACCAGGCCTATTCCATTCTTTAAAAATTATATCATAAATAGCATCAGGCACTGGAAAAAACCTCTGGAATAACCACAGGAGGTTTATAAACACAATTTAAATGTTTACTAGTTTTAATATCAAGAGGACTAATTTCCTCCATATCTAATGTAATCAATACTTCTTTTAATAAGGAACAAATATACTCCATTTTAAATAAATAAGAGGATTTGTCATTGTCAATATCTGAGGCAGGATCTTCTGAATCAGATAGATCATCAGAGAAGGATAAATCAGTATGTTGCCGGTCATTTGAAGACCTTTTACGTTTATTAGAAGGCGGAATGGCAGACAAAGCCTTCTGAATAGAATCAGAATAAATTATTTTAAATTTACAGGTATATCTTGTGCATTAGATGTTGAGGAAACGGCAACAGGTAATGAACTACTACTGATGGATACATTTTCTGCATGTAAAAGTTTATCATGACAACTATTACAAACCACAGCTGGAGGTAAAATCTCCACAAGTTTAAAAAAATTCACTTAGCTTTGGTAGAACGGTTATCAGACAGCAGGGTTCCAACAGTGATTTCTGAGACAGGATCAGATTGAGACATCTTGCAAATGTAAGAGAAAAAAAAAACAACATATAAAGCAAAATTATCAATTTCCTTATATGGCAGTTTCAGGAATGGTATAAAAAGCAAACAGCATAGCCCTCTGACATAGAAAATAGGCAAATAGGAATGGGGTCTTAAATAATGAAAATATTTGGCGGCAGGTATGACGCACAACAAACAGAATTTTTTTTTGGGGCTCCAAAAACTTCCGGAAACTACACACTCGCGTCATAGATGACGCAACCTTGACAAGGACTCGGCGTCAACTAAGACGCCGAAAATGACAAATTTGCGTCAACAAACGTAACTTCGCAGCAAAAAATCTTGCACCAAGAATGACACAATAAACTTTGGCATTTTGCGCCCTCACGAGCCTAATTCTGCCCCCAAATTTTAAAAGACAGTCAATTTTAAAAAGGGACTATACCCCAGGTAAGAAATACATTTTCATAAAAAAGCATTTCCCAGATATGAAACTGACAAAAGGAAATATACTGAAAACCTGAATCATGGCAGATATAAGTACAACACATATATTTAGAACTTTATATAAATAAATAAAGTACCAAATCATAGCTGAGAGTGTCTTAAGTAATGAAAACATACTTGCCAAAAGACACCCATTCACATATAGCAGATAGCCAAACCAGTACTGAAACGGTTAACTCCCTTCACATCCCTCTGACATTCACTGTACTCTGAGAGGAATCAGGCTTCAAAAATGCTGAGAAGCGCATATCAACAAAGAAATCTTAGCACAAACTTACTTCACCACCTCCATAGGAGGCAAAGTTTGTAAAACTGAATTGTGGGTGTGGTGAGGGGTGTATTTGAGGTTTGGGAAACTTTGCCCCTCCTGGTAGGATTGTATATCCCATACGTCACTAGCTCATGGACTAGGGTTAGGGTTTTTTAATA
The DNA here is from genome assembly GCF_027579735.1 of Bombina bombina. Classification (NCBI taxonomy): domain Eukaryota; kingdom Metazoa; phylum Chordata; class Amphibia; order Anura; family Bombinatoridae; genus Bombina; species Bombina bombina. The sequence goes on along the minus strand of NC_069504.1, from coordinate 852,214,929 downwards.
TGTAATTTTGTTAATTGAATTGCTAGTTTAATTTAATTGTAGGATAATAGTTAGGGTAGGTTAATTAATAGTTTAAAAATAGTTTATTTTAATTCTACAGTTAAGTTTAAATTTATTATAAGATAGGGATGTCATTTTAATTTAAAGTTAGCGGCTTATTAGGTTTAGGGGTTAATAGCTTAATTTTGTTTATGGCAATGTGGGGGGACTGGCAGTTTAGGGGTTAATAGTATTAGTCAGTGGTAGTGATGTGGGAGGCCAGAGGTTTAGGGGTTAATACATTTATTTAGTGGTGGCGGGGTCCGGGATCGGCGGGCTAGGGGTTAATAACTTTATTTAGGTGGTGGCAGGGTCGTCGAGCGGTGGGATAGGGGTTAAACATTTTAGTATAGTGGTGGTGTTTAGTGACAGGGTATAAAGTTGGTAAAAAGCTGAATAGACACAAGATAGATGACTGCTTGTTAGCAACAGCCCGATGCTCATCGCCCCGTACTTGGTGCACGTCTTTTTGCCGGATATTTTTTTTAAAAATATGGAGAGCGTATTGAGATACATGGACGCGATGTTAGGCAAGCGTATTGATGCCGTTGAATGCAACAAAGTTGACGGCTTGATAGATATACCCCATTGATTCCTTTTTTGGGTACTTTTCTCTGCAAGCAAGGATTTGGGTTTAGCTGTGTCCATGTCAATCTCTTGAGTAAAAGTAGTGGTGTCTTTTAAGCAGTTAGAAAGTAGTGAGGTGGACCTTGCTCAGGTTTCTAACATATTTGCTGCCCTTGGTGTTGAAAGCTAGAGTTGGTTACTATGTTTATTCTTTTTCTACAGGTCTCTGTAAAGAGTATGTGTCCTTTTACACCTTGTGAACTATCTTTCAGCCGGACAGCTGGATTGCAGGTAAGTGCCTTTTTCTTCTAGGTCTTGAGGACTTGCACTTAAGAGGATTATCTGCATTATTGATTGGGACATGCTTAATCCTTAATGAAGGATTTTATTTAGGCAGTGTGCAGGCACAAAAAAACGTATGTGATAACAGAAGACTTAGGGGTTAATTTTCCTTTATGGGTTTGAAAGAGTTAACCTAAAATGTGTGGCTCATTTAATTTTTGGCCCCTGTTGGGGGTCTTATTGGGGCTTCTCTCTGTGTTTTATACACTTTCTTAGCTCAAGAGGGTTAGTCAGAGGGAGACCAGTAGTTTTTAAACTGATAGTGTCATTTTACTGTTTTGGTCTAACACAGCTTCAGAAACGCACGCTTTTACTTTTGATGCACATTTTATGTTCAGCCGGTCACATGACTTCTACTCTTCCGCTCTCAGATCTGATCGGAGCAGCGTCGGCTGTGAGAAGTTTCTGTGAGACCGCCAGTTTTATTCCTGGCAAGATTTTCTTACACCGGTGGGGCAGGTAGGGCACCTCAGTCTCCTGAGGTGTAGAGGTCCTTATTTAGGGGTACATTTTTGAGCGCAAATTCGGTCTTAGTAAATTTAAAGTGACAGTGTCAATTTAAAAATAAATAATAAAAGGATTTTATTTTTTTCTTGCCATTCCTCAATTTCTAGTTTAAGATATGGACATGGAGCAGGATCCTGTCCTTATGGACAAATGTTTGTTGTGTCTAGAGACACAAAATGTGTTACCTATGCTATTTTGTTTCTCATGTCTAGATAAAACATTAAAATGTAAAGATAATTTTATTTTTTCTGAGCCTAATGTCTCTCAGGATGATGCTGTTCAGGCAATGCCACAACTTTCTCATCAAACGTCCCAAGCCTCAATGGTGTCACATACAGTACCCTGCAGTTCTCAGCCTCCTGGAGGAGTTTTTTTGCCGTCAGATTTTGCTGCACAGATATCCTCTGCGGTATCTGCGGCATTATCTGCTTTTCCTATGTTGCGAAATTGCAAGAGGAAATATAAACATTTTTCAGAGGGTAAGGTGTCTGTTCCATCTGCTGCTGTGAAGGTGGACCTTCCTCATAAGTCTGATAAGGAGGGGACTTCCAGAGGGCGGGCATAGGAACCGGCAGCAAGGAGTAAGTGCTCCGCTAACAATTCTAAGTTTGTCGGTACTGCGAGCCCCACATTCAGACTCTGTGACTGTAAATAGCAGTCTGGAGCTGCCAAGAGAGAAAGAGGAGGCAGAAAGTTGTGTGAGGGACTTTCACTTCATCGCCGCAAAGTTAGAAAAGGCAACTGGTCTAGATGTAGAAATTAGCACCCGCGATCTTGGAAAAGAAAACCTGTGCAACAGAGATTTCCAGACGGCAATACTAAAAAGAACAGGAGCAACCCCTGAAAATAGAGTAAGGGGCATTAATAGAAGGCAAAGGCACACAGTTTAATAATCAGCAAGACCCGTTCAGATCTCAGAGTGCAGGGAGACGTTGGTCTGCTCACGAGCCACTTGGAGAAGAAGTTGGTAGCGGTAGGGAGAAATCAGCCACATATACAAGGGTTGATAAGGCAGTCTGTATAGTTATAAGGGCTGATTTGTTGCTGAGTGTTCAAGGACTGTTGGTTGATACAGTACAGGGACACACGTGTAACTGACATTAAGTTAATTGAATCTATTGCTCCATACTGACAACTGCATCAATCATAAAGCCTATAAGTAGACCCTTTTATACTGCTTGTATACCTATATGAATGTGGACCAATATTTTGCAAGCTCACCAAAGACATGCAGAACAGCTATGACCACTAAATCAAAACAAGCAGAAAGTAAAGCAAAACAGGCAGTGGAAGTACATCACAACCCACGCTACCCACTGCTAGATGAGGCGCCTGCAGATGCTACACACCCTATAGTAACGCAGATGACAGCTTTATTTTTGCCTAAGATGGACCAGCTGCAGGGTAGATGCATTAGCAGAACAGCGCATATCGGATATAGAAGACAGGGCTAACGACACGCAGGCCACAGTACAGAGACTGGAGAGACAAGTTAAGTTACTGACGGAGAAAGTGGAAGACCTTGAAAATTGTCTACGCCGCAACAATCTGAGGCTGGTGGGCCTACCGGAATCTTATTAAACAAGGATCTCATGGAGTTTCTGCAGAGGCAGTTACCGAGGCTGCTGGGTCTCCCCCCAGAAACCTTGCCACTGGTGGTGGAGCTGGCACACAGAATTGGTGCAGAGCACTTCGCTGTGGACCGCACAGGCCCCCATCAAGTGATATTCAAACTGCTCAACTACCAAGCTAAAGTGACAATCCTGCAAGTTTACCGCCAAACAAAAGATCTGAAATACCAGGATAAAAAACTGCTCATCTTCCAAGATTTATCTTCAGAAGTCACCCGTAAGCGCTAAGAGTTTGCCCCATATTGTAACAGACTGTACGGAGAGGGGCACAAGGTGGCACTACTATATCCTGCTAGACTCAGGCTACAGACACCTAGCGGTCCAATATTTTTTTCATCTCCCAAAGAGCTGTAGATATTTCTGATTAGAGAAGAGCGATTAAAAGGAAACCAAGAGGCATGAACGGATTCAGCTGCTCTTTAAAGGCTCCTCAAACGGAGGGGCAGGGAAGATGTTCCATACCTGGAGGGACGAAGAAAAGGAGCACTGAGGACTCACGGACATAGAGCACAACAGAGGGTCAGATGGAGCACTACAACTGACCCGGAATTTCGCTCTGGAATGTTAAGTTTATGGTTGATGCTACAGTTTGTGACAGTGTTGTTAAGTGCTATTGTTTTACATTTAGGAATTCTCCGGAGGGTGCTACCTCTTATGAGATTAGGCAACACTAATACCTCTGAGTTGTTGCTGGAAGAGCAGAAGCATAATGGAAGTAAAAGGCTGGACTGTAAACTTAGATCTGGACTTGGGAAGGGGTACCAAGTGGTAAAGTATGATCTGAATGTTACCTTTGTTTATGTGTCTATTTATAACCCTGCTAAGATGGTTACTATGGGTCATGATGTTTGGAGAAAGATGGGGTTGTGGGGCTTGATAGGCATATCTAAAGTTAAAAATTTTAATGGGGTCAAACTGTAAATTAAAGATTGTAGCATGGAATGTGGGGGGGGATCATGTCGCCTGCAAAGAGATCCATGATACTAACCCGTTTGAAAGCAATGCAGGCGAATGTGGCCCTCCTACAGGAGACACATCTTACCGAAAGTGAGCATGCCAAATTGAAGAGAGGCTGGGTAGAGAAAGTGATACATACGCCAGAAACGGGTAGGAAGAGGGGGGTAGCAATTATACTCAGAAAAGGTCTAAACATCTCCATAAACAAGGAATAGATAGAGAGGGATGCTTTATTTTATTAGAAATTATCTTTTTTGGTAATAAATATCATCTGTGTAATGTATATGGGCCAAACAACTGCAAAAAAAAGGTTCTGGCAGCATTTACAGGATACGATCATAGCAGCTGTGGATTCACCAGTCATAATTGGAGGGAATTTCAATATAGCACAGGAGACACCTTTAGATCGTTTTAGGGATCCTACCCTGCCCAAACACGGACTGTCAAAAAGATGTAAAAATGAACGTATAGACCAGATAACTATTGCAAACTTTAAACGCACCTTTAACCTGATAGAAACCCTGACAATAGGGATTACATGTGCCTGTCAAAAACCTTTCACACAATGTCAAGGATAGACTATTTTCTCACTTTCCCAATGATAAATGCAAATTCGCTAGAAGTTGGGATCTCCACAGTGGTTATATCTGACCATGCCCCCATATGGCTAACAATAGGGAAAGCTCCTGATCAATATACCAAAAGACAATGGAGGTTCCCAAAATTCTTGGCTCATAGTCATGATTTTAAAACCCATTTACAAACTGCATGGAATTAGTATTCCTCACATAATGAGGGAGACCGTCTAAGAAGGGATCTGTTTTGGCATGCTTCTAAAGCGGTCATGAGGGGCGAGATTACGTTATATACGGCAAATCACTGTAAAAAGAAAAAGCAAATACTGACTCAACTAACTAATCAGGTGGCGGTCTCTTATAGTAACTACTTGAAAAATCCCACAAATGTGACAAGGTCAGCTTATTACACGAACAAAACGGAAAGAGACACACACCTCCATTCACTAGAAGAGGTATATAACACGCACAGACATGGGGTGTTTTACAGGATGGTGAACAAGTCAGGTAAACTGTTATCTAACGTAGTGAAAAACATACACACCTAAGACATATATCCAAGCATTGCGTACTAAGGGGAATAGAGTGTTCACCACACCTGAAATCTTGAATGTTTTGAGAGATTACTACCAGAAGTTGTACCAGAGTCAAGAGCCAAATGGCCTGGCCCAGGGTCATTTTTGGAATAATGTTAAGTTACCATGCATCACGACAGAACAGGTAGATAAAATCAATGCGCCAATAGATTTAAGGTAAGTAAGGCAGGCCATTAAAAACTCACCGGGAGGGAAGTCACCTGGCCCAGACAGACTCCCTACGGAGTATTACAAATTACTGCAGGTGGAGGTCTCACCGGTACGTAGGGATTTATACAACCAATATCTAAGCACGGATAGCACCCCTAGTCCCCTGTTTACAGACGCACATATCTGTCTGATTCCAAAACCAGAAAAAGATTAAGAACTACAGGGCACTTACAGACCGATATCGCTGTTAAACAGTGACTATAAATTGTTGACCAAGATCATGGCAAATAGAATAGCAAATGTACTCCCCCACGTAATACACCACAACCAAACAGGGTTCATTAAAAATAGATCACTGACCATAACCATAAGAAAAGTACTAGTTGTCATCAATCATTACTGGTTTGAGTGTAAAGAGGGAAGGGGAGTGGAACTGTCTTCTATTGTTAGATGCAGAGAAGGTGTTTGATAGAATAGAGTGGCCCTATTTGTTTGATACTCTTAGCAGGTTTGGTATACAGGGTAACTTACTGAGCCTGCTGCAGAAACTATATAGTGACCCCAAAGTCTCCTTAATTGTCAACGGACAGCTTTCATCCCCATTCCAACTTGACATTGGCATCCGGCAGGGTTGTCCTCTGTCGTCCTTATTGTTTCACTGGCTATCCATTTAAGGGAATTACTAGAAGGCATTCATATATACAACACAAGAGTGCAGATATCGCTTTATGCAGATGACATGCTGTTATTTGTCAACAACCCAGAAGTAACAGTCCCATTGATAATGACGGAAATATAAATATTTGGCAGTTTCTCTGGGTTAAAAAATAATATTGAAAAATCGGAGCTTCTTTGGCTCCGCTGGAAAAGCACAGACTCCACATTAGACTTACAGTTTCAAATAGTGACCCATTCATTTAGATACTTGGGCATTCAAATAGCAGCAAACCCTTCCAGCTGGTACTCACTTAATATCACTCCAGTAATTAAGAAAACAGAAAATGCTGTCTCTCAGTGGCAGGGTTAGTATAATTAAAATTATAGTATTCCCCCGTTTATTGTACGTGCTACAGGCACTTCCTCTGGTACTCAGTCAGAAAGATGTCAAGGCACTACATTCAGCGTACTCAGGTTTTATATGGCAGAATAAAAAGAAAAGGATAGGACTATACAAACTGTTCAACCCTACACATCAAGGAGGGTTAAAGCTACCAAACACGAGATGGTACAATTGGGCAGCACTTTCCAAAATAGAACCGGACTGGATAACTGGGCTAGGTAACTTTACGCATCAGGCACTAAAGGAATGACCTCACCTATAGCATTGAAAGCCCTCCCTTTTCTTCCTATTGCACAACTTCCAGATCATGTAAAAAATAATTTACTATTTAAAGGGCCAATTTTGGCTTGGAAAAAAATATCAAAAGAATGGGAAAAAAAGGGATCAAACACCAAGCTAAAACCGATTAGGGGAAATTTGGAATTAATTCCTGGTATAACAGGGGGTCCATTTAAGCAGTGGGAAGCGAGAGGCCTAGAGTTGGTGGGACAACTATTAGATAAGGTGAATAAATGTGTGATGACTTTTGACCAGCTCAAAGACAAATATCAGATACCACAAAAACAATATTATGCCTACCTGCAAGTTAGACATTATGCTAACACATTAATTAGGTTGGATGACACGATCTGGGATAACACATTGGTACATGCTATACTCATTGGGGAAACCGGGTTATAGATCAATCTCTTTACAATATAACCTTTTAATGATGGCTAGGTCAGACATGGCCCTAGACAAGATAATACAACAATGGAGAGAGGGAGATCAGGTGCATCTGCTGAAGGACAACATAGTTTTGAGTTTTGAGAGAGTTAGGTTGGTCACAATTTCAGCGGATCTTAGGGAGACACAATATAAATTACTACACAGGTGGACAAATCCAGAGGTCAATGTATGTAAGAAGTGTCTGCACCCAGACCCAACTTTTGAGCACCTGGTTTGGCGCTGCCCTAAACTAATAAGGTTCTGGAAATAGACTGAATATTGGATGAAAGTGGTTTTGAAACAGGATCTCAGGTTGGATTGGGAAGGGATTTTACTACTGATGGGGGGAGAGGAGGGAACAGCTCAGTGTAGGTTGATTAATAACATACTGCTGTTAGCCAGAAAACTTATATTGAAGTCATGGTTGAGTGATAAAGCTCCAACCTTACAGAAACTCTAAGTGTCATTGACAAAACAAGTATTTATTAAACAGGCAGATATCAAGGGCGAGGTGACAGCACACATCAGGCAGTTTTTCAAGAAGTGGGAAGCATATGTGCTCACTCTGCCTGTTGGAGTACAAAGACAAGTGGTGGCACCGTTTGCAGCAGTTCCATATATTCTGGAGGAACAATTGAGGGGGGGAATTGGTGTTTTATGTGATGTATGTTGCTTAGCTTCATGTGGGATAGGCCAATGAGAACAGAGTTGGGTTTAGGTTAGTTAGAAGGGGAAGGTTTAAATAAATTGTTTTGTTGTATGACTTAAATAAAACAAAAACGATAGAGAGCATGGAGACAGATACAAGTACACATTTTCAAATGTACAATGTAAAAGTATAATGCATATCTGTAAAAATCTGCACTTTATTGATGTCTGTAATGTCATAGACTTGTTGATGTACTTCAGGTTTCTCTAAAAAAAAGTATTTAAAAAAAAGTCTGATAAGGAGAATAACTTGGTAGCCTCTGAGGGTGAAATCTCAGATTCTGACAGTATAATTTCTTTGTCTGATTCTGAAGAGGTAAACTTCAGATTTAAGCTTGAACACCTCCTTGAACTGCTAAAGGAGGTTTTAGCTACTTTGGCCAACTCCAACGTTTCTGTCGCTGTCAACCCTAAGGAATCTAGTAAACTTAATAAACACTATGATGTTCCTTCAGCTGTGGAAGTATTTCCTGTTCCAGGCAGTGTGTCAGAGATCATTGAACAGGAATAGGATAAACCTGGGATACCTTTAACCCCGTCTCCCGTTTCTAAGAAGATGTTTCCTGTTGCTGACTCCATTCAAGACTCATGGCACACAGTGCCTAAGGTAGAAGGGACTATCTCTACTCTGGCTAAGAGAACCACAATTCCTATTGAGGATAGCTGTTCTTTTAAGGATCCCGAGGACAAAAAGCTGGAGGCTTATCTAAAGAAAATGTATGTTCATCTGGGGCTTCAATGGCAACCTGCAGTTTGTATTGCCACAGTAGCAAGTGCAGCATCTTATTGGTGCAATGCCTTAACAGAACTGATTTTAGAGGACACTCTATTGGAGGAGATCCAGGATAGGATTAAGGCTCTCAAACTAGCCAATTCCTTTATCTCTGATGCTAACATGCGAGTCATTAGACTGGGAGCCAAGATGTCGGGCTTAACTGTCCTAGCCCGCAGGGCTCTGTGGCTAAAATCATGGTCAGCTGATGTTACCTCCAAGTCTAAGCTTCTGTCGCTACCTTACAAGGGTAAGACCCTGTTTGGTCCTGGTCTGGCGGAGATAATTTCTGAAATTACAGGTGGAAATGGGTCCTTTCTACCACAAGACAAGAAGAATAGACCTAGAGGACATCAAATTAATTGTCGCTCCTTTCGTAACTTCAAAGGTCAAAAGTCTTCCTCTCCTTCCTCCAAGCAGGAGCAGCCTAAGTCTTCTTGGAAACCCAATCAGTCTTGGAATAAGGGAACACAATCAAAGAAGCCCTCTGCTGAGACTAAGTCAGCATTAGGGTCTGCCCCGGACCGGAATCGGATCAAGTGGGGAGCAGACTTTCCTTTTTTCGTCAAGTGTGGATACGAGATGTCCCAGATCCTTGGGCTGTGAACATAGTATCTCAGGGGTACAAAATATAATTCACATCTCATCCTCCCAGGGGCAGATTTCTCCACTCAAGGTTATTTGCGGATCAGGTAAAAAAAAAAGACATTCTTAAAGTGTGTTCAGGACCTTTCCTCCCTGGGAGTGACTGTTCCAGTTCAAGTAAGAGAACAGGGTCTAGGATTTTATTAAACTCTGTTTGTGTTTCCCAAAAAAGAGGGAACTTTTCGACCCATTTTAGACTTAAAGTGTCTCAACAAGTTTCTCAAGATCGTGTCCTTCAAAATAGAAACCGTTTGTTCCATTCTTCCTTTGGTCCAAGAGCTTCGGTTCATGACGACCATAGACCTGAAGGACGCATATCTTCATGTTCTCATCCACAGGGATCATCACCAGTTCCTGAGATTCACTTTTCTAGACATACACTTTAAATTTTTGGCTATTTTGTTTGGCCTTGCCACAGCTCCCAGAATCTGCTCAAATGTTCTGGGGGCTCTCTTGGAAGTTCTCAGGGAATTGTGGTGGCATATTACCTGGTTCAGGCACCATCTTTTCAACAAGCAATCTCTCATACAGAGACCTTGTTGTCTTTTCTACGTTCCCACGGCTGAAGAAGAGTTCCCTTGTTCCAGCTACAAGGGTAGTTTTCTTAGGAACCGTCATCGATTGCCTATCTATGAAAATTTTTCTGATTGAGGTCAGAAGATCCAAGCTTCTCACTACTTGCCTCTCTCTACAGTCTACTGTTCGGCCATCAGTGGCTCAATGTATGGAGGTAATTGGTCTGATGGAGACCATTCAGATCTATCTCAGAGGATAGATTTAGACCAGTTGACAAGAGACTCTCTCTCGTGGTGGACTTCTCAGGATCATCTGCCTCAGGGCACATGTTTGCGGAGACGTTCCTGGGTGATCGTGACCATGGATGCCAGCCTGCTAGGCTGGGGAGCAGTCTGGGACTCGTTAAAGTGTCGGGACCTATGGACTTGGGAGGAGTCTTCTATTCCAATAAACATCTTGGATTCAAGAGCGATCTTCAATGCTCTGATGACCTGGCCTCAGTTGTCCTCAGCCCGGTTTATCAGGTTCCAGTCGGACACCATCACCTCAGTGGCTTACATCAACCACCAGGGAGAAACTCAGAGTTTCTTGGCCATGAAGGAGGTGACTCATTCTGCAGTGGGCGGAAGCTCACAATTGTCTTCTATCTGCCATTTAAATTCCAGGAGTGGATAACTGGGAGGCAAATTTTCTGAGCAAACAGACCTTTCATCCTGGGGAGTGGGCTCTCCATCCGGAAGTGTTCTCCAGGTTATCCCTCAAGTGGGGGTTGCCGGAGTTGGATCTGATGGTGTCTTGTCAGAACGCCAAGCTTCCAAGATATGTTACAAAGTCAACAGATACTCAGGCCACACTGATAGATGCTCTGGCGGTTGCTTGGGACTTCGGCCTAGTATACCTGTTTCATTCATTTGCTCTCCTTCCACGAGTCATTGCTCGTATCAAACAGGAGAGAGTGTCTGTAATTATAATAGCTCCTGCATGGCTTCGCAGGATCTAGTTTGCAGACCTAGTGAAGATGTCATCTCTTCCGCCTTGGAGGTTACCTCTGAGGAAGGACCTTCTAACTCAGGGTCCTTCCGTCATCCAAATCTTGTTTCTCTGAAGCTGACTGCTTGAAGATTGAACGTTTAGTTCTGGCTAAGCATGAGTTTTCTGAGTATGTTATTGATACTATGATTCAGGCCCGCAAGCCTGTTACTTATAATATTTACCATAAGGTATGGTGTAAATACCTTTATTGGTGTGAATCAAAGGGCTACTCTTGGAGTAGGGTCAGGATTCCTAAAATTTTGTCTTTTCTTCAAGATGGTCTGTTCTCTGAAAGGTCATATTTCTGCAATATCTATTCTTTTACATAAGTGTCTGGCGGATGTGCCAGATGTTCAATCCTTTTGTCAGGCCCTGGTTAAAATCAGGCCTCTGTTTAAATCTGTTGCTCCTCCTTGGAGCCTTTACCTAGTTCTTAGAGTTTTGCAGCAGGCTCCGTTTGAGCCAATACATTCCATAGATATTAAGCTGTTATCGTAGAAGGTTTTGTTTCTCATCGCTATTTCTTTCGCTCTGAGAGTTTCCAAACTCTCGGCTTTGCAGTGTGATTCGCCTTACCTTATTTTTCATGCGGATAAGACGGTACTTTGTACTAAATTGGGGTTTCTCCCTAAGGTGGTTTCAGATAGAAATATTAATCAGGAGATTTTTGTTCCTTCTCTCTGTCCTAATACTTCCTCTCATAATGAACGTCTGTTGCACAATTTTTGCCAGTCTTCTGCCTGTTTATTTGTTTCTCTGGAAAGTGTAAGGGTCAGAAGGCTACTTCTACTTCTCTTTCCCTCTGGTTGAGAAGTATGATTTGTTTTGCTTATGAAACTGCTGTACAGCAGCCCCCTGAGAGACTTACAGCTCATTCCACTAGGGTTGTCTCCTCTTCTTAGGCTTTCAAAAATGAAGCTTCTGTGAAACAGATTTGCAAGGCTGCAACTTGGTCCTCTCTGCATACCTTTTCCAAATTCTACAAATTTGATAATTTTGCCTCGGCTGAGGCTTCCATTGGGAGAAAGGTTCTTCAAGCGGTGGTGCCTTCTGCTTACGTCTGCCTGTCTTATTCTCCCTTTCTATTCATTCCATGTCCTCTAGCTTGGGTATTGGTTTCCACTAGTAATTGGAATGACGCTGTGGAATCTCCATGTCTTAGGAAAGAAAAAATGTATGCTTACCTGATAAAATCTAACATTAGAGAAAATAACAAACAAAATTATCTGAAATATAAAAGTTAATCCTAATCTAATACCCTATTTAAAATAAAAAGCCACCCCAAAATAAAAACACCCCCTAATCTAACAAACTACCAATAGCCCTGAAAAGGGGCTTTTGTAGGGCACTGCCCTAAAGAAATCAGTTATTTTACACAAAAAATACAGAGTCCCCCCTAACAGTACAACCCCCCACCCACCCCCACAAATTAAAAAAAGACCTAATTTAACCCCCCCACACTAATCTACCCATTGCCCCTAAAGGGGCATTTGTATGGGCATTGCCCTTAAAAGGGAAATCAGCTCTTTTAGAGCCCATGAAAATAAAAAAAAAGCCCTAATAAAAAATAAAAAAAATAAACAGCAAAAATTAAAAAATAAACCTAACGCTAACCCCAAAATAGGTACTCACCATTCCTGAAGTCCGGTGGTAAAGGTCTTCTTCCAGGCGGCTCCATCTTTATCGAGCGAAGGAACATCTTCAATCTTCATCCCAGTGTCGTGGAGCGGAGGCGGATCGGCGGGGCTACCAGCAAGAGCAAGCTACATTGAGTTTAAATGCGTGATCGGGAAGGCTGTGAGTAGACAGCTGCCCAGATGCGCTGAAAAAAAACAAAAACAAAACAAAAAAAAACAACAAAAAAAAAAAACACACCCGCTCAGCAGAGCAAGGAGCGGCAGTCTGAAAAACTAGACTTTATCGTAAAATACTTAATACTTTAATGTATAATGTTTACACTAATAAAATGTTATATAATTTTGCACTATGTGCAGAATTATATAACATTATTTTTTAGGTTTACTGCCCCTTTAAACTTAGGGGGTGTTAGGTTTAGGGGTTAATAGCTCAATTTATTTTGTCGCAATGTGGGGGGGGATCGTTTAGGGGTTAATAGGTTGAGGGAAGGCGGATTAGGGGTTAATACATAAATTTAGGTAATCACAATGTGGGTGGGCAATGGATTAGGGGTTAATAGAATTATTGTAGTATTTACGATGCAGGGTCGGCGGTTTAAGGGTTAATAGGTAGTTATGGGTGTTAGTGCAATTTGTGAAATATATTTTATGAGTTTTGTGAAACATTTTGTTTCGCAAAATCCATAACTACGGGTCTTTGCTTGTGGAATGGATAGTTGCAGTATAGGCTATAACGCTAGTGGTAAAGCCATAACGCATGACTAGTAATATCATGTGATAACCAAAAGTTATCTAATAGTGTAATGATTTAAATATGGAAAAATAAAGGTTTTGTTGCTCTTTTCTTAAAATAAGCAAGAGAAAATGATTTATTAAACTTACTTATTTAAGGTGAGTCATTAATTTTGTAATTGATAGAATATTATGAAACTTCACTAAGGTAAGAATATATAAATATTCAGGAAATATTATGAGTAACTGAGTTTTAAGTTCAGAGAGAGTCATATGTGTTACAAAATTATGCAACAGTAAATGCTGATTAAAGCAGATAAAGCAAAGCAAAGGATTAGACTGCTTGATAAAGTAAAGGTAATTTCTTCACGCACTCACACTTTCATGCAATAAAATATATACACAGTCCAGACATACTAGCTTGAATACCAAACCGCAATCTACTGAGTCAGATGAGAATCACAATAAAGGTTATAGGAATCTCCAATAACAAACAATGGTGTCTAAGGTTTAACCTTTATGAATGAATAAATTGTAGCGTGGAGAGCGGTACTTATCTTAACAGTAGCGGTGGTATGAAGCGTGGGGAGCGGTAATGCCTTTTGGATATACAGGTTGAGAGGTAAGTTGCAGCTCTTAGGTTCAGCGTCTGTTTGGTGTGAGCGCGACTTCGGCGTGGTGAAAGAAGTTCCGTTTGGCGGATGAATCCGGAAGATGGTCCCGGTCAGGATAGAGGCAAAAGTAGATACCCAGCGGGTATCGAAGGCGATGTAAAAGACCTGAAGGTTATGCAACAAATGCACAATGTGGTAGTAGCTCCTCAGAGGAGCAAGGAGAAGTGAGAAACAACTTCAATTTTCAGGCCCTGATTAATGGGTAAGCACTTCCTTAAATAGGAAGGAAGTGCTAATGCAGGGTTTAGATTTAAAGGGATATCACATGCCCCCCTCCTCAGGGAATCACCCCTGGGGATTCTGCGTGAGGTTTAAGTGGATATTTCTTATGGAAGAACTTGATCAATCGGGGCGAATGGACTTCGGAATGAATGAGCCAGGAGTTTTCCTCAGGGCCGTAACCTTTCCATTTAATGAGATATTCCAGTTTATTTCTGTGTATCCTAGAATCCAGTATGGATTCAACCTCGAATTCTTCTTGATGATCAACCATCACAGGTGGTGGCGGAATAGAAGAAGGATGGTTTTTGGTTGGGAATGGTTTCAACAATGAGATATGGAAAGAAGGATGTATTTTGTAGTCTTTTGGCAGTTTAAGTCTAACCACATTGGAATTTATCACATGTTCTATTGGAAATGGACCCAAGAATTGATTCGCAAGTTTCTTGCTAGGAACTTTGAGTTTAAGATTTTTTGTTGAGACAAGTACTAAGTCCCCAACCTTATAATCAGGACCCTTACGATGTTTTAAGTCATAATATGATTTTTGATATTGCTTGGCTTCATGTAGATGTCTTTTCAGGACAATTAACCTTTCGTGGAGGTTAGATGTAAATTCAGTTGCTGTAGGAGAGTTTACAGATTTGTTAGAAAGAGATATAGTGTTTGGGTGGTAACCATATGTTGCAAAAAAGGGGGAAGTTTTGATAGAAGTATTTATGGAATTGTTATATGTGAATTCGGCCATGGGAAGATAAACTGTCCAATCATCTTGGAGATGTGATATGTAACATCGTAAGAATTGTTCTATGGTCTGATTAAGTCTCTCTGTGAGTCCATTAGTCTGGGGATGGAAAGCAGTGGTATAAAGGTGGTCAATCTTTAGCAATTTACACAGAGATCTCCAGAAGGATGAGGTAAATTGCGTTCCCCTATCTGTAATTATGTTGGAGGGTAAACCATGTAGTCTGACTATATGATCGATAAATACCTTAGCCGTAGTCATAGCTGAGGGTAATCCCTTAAGTGGGATAAAATGAGCTAGTCTGGTTAAATGGTCAATTATTACCATGATAGTATTATATTGTTGAGTGAGTGGGAGTTCAACAATAAAATCCATGGCTATGGTACTCCATGGTTTATCTGGGATAGGCAGAGGTGTAAGTAGACCAATTGGTCTCTTATGAACTAATTTATTTCGGGCACAATTTTCACATCCTGATACATAGTCATATATATATTTGTTCATGCCAGGCCACCAGAAATTACGTCGGGTTAGTTCAATGGTCTTTTTAATTCCAGGATGACCAGACATTGTATCATCATGAGTGTGTGTGAGTATTGATGATCTCATGCTCTTGGGAATATACAATTGACTGTTATGATAGTACAATCCAGATTGAGAGTCTTTAACACAAGTTTGGTGGGGTATTGAATCTTGTTTTAAAGCCTTGTGAACCTCTTGTTCTATAGGGGTCAGGACGCCTATGATTTTTTCAGGAGGGATAGTAAAATTAGGTGGTTCATGAGTTAAGCTTTCGTTTATACGTGATAAAGCATCAGCCTTAGTATTTTGACTGCCTGGTTTGTAGGTAATTATAAAGTTAAAACGGTCTAAAAATAGAGACCATCTCGCTTGTCTGGCTGTCAAAGTCTTGTTCTTTTTTAAATATTCAAGATTCTTATGGTCAGTAAAAATAATGAATGGAAGTTTAGATCCTTCTAGGAGGTGTCTCCATTGTTCAAGGGCACTCTTTATTGCTAACAATTCTTTGTCCCCCACACTATAATTACTTTCTGCACTAGTTAAGGTTCTTGAATAAAATGCAATGGGGTGAATTTCCCCATTCTCAACTTGTTGTTGGGAGAGTACTGCTCCTATGCCAGTATTAGAGGCATCTGCTTCAAGTTGGAATTGTAGATCAAAGTTGGGTAGTGATAAGATTGGTGCTGTAGAAAATAACTCTTTAAGTTTTTCGAAGGTTTCTTGAGCTTTTTGAGACCATTTAAATTTTTGATTAACACTAGTCAGTTGTGTCAGTGGTCTTACTATTGAAGAAAAGTTTTTAATAAACTTTCGATAAAAATTAGCGAAACCGATAAAGCGTTGTAACGCTTTTACAGTAGTGGGAGCTGGCCAATCTTTAATGGCAGACACTTTGTCAGGATCCATTTGTACATGGTTAGGAGTTATTATATAACCTAAAAATTTTATCTTAGAGACATGGAATACACATTTTTCTAATTTAGCATATAATTTGTGCTCCTTGAGACGGGTGAGTACCCATCTTACATGCTTTTCGTGATCAGAGGGTGTTTTGGAGTATATTAGAATATCATCTAAGTAAATTATAACACAGATGTCCATAAGGTCGTGGAATATTTCATTAATAAAATGCTGGAATGTTGCAGGAGCATTGCTTAAGCCGAAGGGCATTACATTATATTGAAAGAGCCCATAACGGGTTCTAAAGGCGGTTTTCCACTCATGACCTTCTTTCATACGGATAAGATTGTAAGCCCCCTTAAGATCAAGTTTTGAATAAATTGTAGCTTCGTTTAAACGTTCCAATAATTCGGGTATGAGGGGTAGAGGATATCTGTTTTTAACAGTAATTTCGTTTAAAGCTCTATAATCAATAATGGGTCTTATTGTACCGTCCTTATTGCGTACTAGGAACATTCCAGCAGCAGCTGGAGATGTTGAGTGGGATATAAAACCTTTTCGGAGATTGTCGTCTAAATAGGAACGTAAGTAAGTAAGTTCCTCTTGTGAAAGTGGGTATATTTTTCCGTGAGGAATTTGAGAGCCCGGTATCAGATCAATTGGACAATCAAACTCCCTATGAGGGGGGAGGTTTTCTGCCTCTTTTAGATCAAACACCTCTGCCAGATCCTGATAAATTTCTGGTAGTTCAGATTCAATAGCAGAGATTAACTGATATGGATAACATGTTTTTAAACAGAATGGTGATGCTAATGATACCTGTGGAGTGGACCAGTCAATGCTGGGGTTATGTTTTTTTAACCATGAAAAGCCAAAAATAAGTGTATGCATGTGGATGGAAATTAAGTCAAAAGTAAGATATTCAGTATGTCCATTGTCAGTTGTCACTAGTAAAGGTATTGTTTGATGAGTAATGGGACCATGTTGTATGAGGGAACCATCAATAAGTTTAACTGAGACTGGTTGTGCCTTGCAAACAGTAGGAATTTTATTTAAATCAACAAAAGATATATCGATATAATTTCCTGCTGCCCCAGAATCGATCAATGCATTAGACTGCACGTTTTTCTGATCCCACTGTAAAGAAAGGTTAAGAGTCAATTGAGGGTTTTGAGTGAAGTATAAAATATTATGTTTTGAATGAATCTTACCCTTCTTTTGCTTTTGAAGAATTGGGCAATTATTAACTGAGTGTTCTTTTTGCCCACAATATAAGCATAGATTCTCAGATCTGCGTCTGGCCTTTTCTTCAGGTGTTAAAGGTCCTTTTATGGCTCCAATCTCCATTGGGGTCTGATTAGAATTACCCTTTTCCTGGTTGGGTGTGTAAAGATACGGACGTCTAGGTGGTACGTCACAGGTAGCTCTCTCAGCCTTCCTTTCACGTATTCGCCGATCCAGGGTAGTACTTAATTTCATCAGTCCATTCAGGGTTTCGGGCATCTCCAAACGGGACAACTCATCTTTTAACAATTCTGAAAGGCCCAGTCTGAACTGGTTCTTCAAACTAATTTCATTCCATTTAGAATCATCTATCCACATTTGGAATTCAGTAATATAATCTTCTATATTCCTCTTACCCTGTTTTAGGGATCTCAGTTTCGTTTCTGCCGTCATCTGTGAATGAGAGTCCTCATATAAGGATGTCATAGCTAAAAAAAATTCTTCCAAGGAATCTAAGATAGGATGGTTATTCTCAAAATATCTATTAGCCCATGAGCGAGGCTCCCCCTGGAGGAAGGAGATGGTAGTACAAACCTTGATTCTCTCAGAGTGATAAGTTTTAGGCCTTAATGAAAAAAGTAATTTGCAAGCATTTTTAAAGTCTCTATATTCACTTCGTTTACCAGAAAAGGGTTGAGGATAGTTAATGTGAGGTTCAGGGACTTCTGAGCTCTTGGCTGGTAAACATTCTTTTACTAGAGTTTTAAGTGCTTTATTTTCTGATTGTACCTCAGTTAAGGCCCTGGCTAGATATTCTAATTTTTGATGGATGTTGGTGAATTCATTTTTTATTTCACTAGGATCCATCCTATATTTTACAGGTTATAACCTTATAGGCCTGAAAATTCTGTGATAACCAAAAGTTATCTAATAGTGTAATGATTTAAATATGGAAAAATAAAGGTTTTGTTGCTCTTTTCTTAAAATAAGCAAGAGAAAATGATTTATTAAACTTACTTATTTAAGGTGAGTCATTAATTTTGTAATTGATAGAATATTATGAAACTTCACTAAGGTAAGAATATATAAATATTCAGGAAATATTATGAGTAACTGAGTTTTAAGTTCAGAGAGAGTCATATGTGTTACAAAATTATGCAACAGTAAATGCTGATTAAAGCAGATAAAGCAAAGCAAAGGATTAGACTGCTTGATAAAGTAAAGGTAATTTCTTCACGCACTCACACTTTCATGCAATAAAATATATACACAGTCCAGACATACTAGCTTGAATACCAAACCGCAATCTACTGAGTCAGATGAGAATCACAATAAAGGTTATAGGAATCTCCAATAACAAACAATGGTGTCTAAGGTTTAACCTTTATGAATGAATAAATTGTAGCGTGGAGAGCGGTACTTATCTTAACAGTAGCGGTTGTATGAAGCGTGGGGAGCGGTAATGCCTTTTGGATATACAGGTTGAGAGGTAAGTTGCAGCTCTTAGGTTCAGCGTCTGTTTGGTGTGAGCGCGACTTCGGCGTGGTGAAAGAAGTTCCGTTTGGCGGATGAATCCGGAAGATGGTCCCGGTCAGGATAGAGGCAAAAGTAGATACCCAGCGGGTATCGAAGGCGATGTAAAAGACCTGAAGGTTATGCAACAAATGCACAATGTGGTAGTAGCTCCTCAGAGGAGCAAGGAGAAGTGAGAAACAACTTCAATTTTCAGGCCCTGATTAATGGGTAAGCACTTCCTTAAATAGGAAGGAAGTGCTAATGCAGGGTTTAGATTTAAAGGGATATCACATATCAAGTAGCTGACCATTCCGCACTCAAAGGCAATTTTTCAAACGGTAAAGCCATACCGCACAACTTGTTATCTGGGTCTAATTTTGCACTATTCCATAGTTCATGATTATATAATTGGACCAATGTCAGGAATGTGTATAAAAATAAAAAAATACAAGTTTGTGACATCATAACAACGCGTTGAGGAACCCAGAAAAACCCACAGTCCTGATCTTGCTAGTGGTGACAACATTAGACCACAGTGATCCTGTGAAGATACGTAGCAGGGACAATACAGAACCGTAGAGTGGCATGCATAAATATCCCCAGGAGGTCACTGGACTTCAATTTATTACAAGCTTTTAACTATTGTTTTTTAGTGCATATAATACAGCGCTTATTGTGTGTCAAAAATAAACTTCACTTGAGTCGGAGTTTGCACTCTTGTTGTTTCTTATAAAGATAACAACAAGTTGTACTTTGTCCTTTTTAATGTATTAATGTACACACAAGCAGACACGCATGGGCGAGTAAATTTTCTTGCGGGCTGGTCATTTTTTTCAGGTACTCGCCGGCTGGGCAAGTGCAAAGGGCTCTAATGCACACACACACACACACACACATATATATATATATATATATATATATATATATATATATATTTATATACACACACATACATTATTGTTAAAGTCTGTGTACACGGGTCCATGCAGAGTATTGTGGGGGATATAGTGCTCATTACTACATTCCCCTTAACCCCATCCCTCACCCCCCCCAACAGCTCTCTAACCCTCCGTCCTCTAATCATTACCGCCATCTTAGGTACTGGCAGCTGTCTGCCAATTTTTTATAATTATTTATTTTTTATGTAGTGTAGTGGTCCCACCACCTCCCCTCTCCCGTGATCACCATTTAGTACCCCCCCACACACACACCCAAACCCATTTTCTGTAGTGTAGCTGCCCCATACCTCCTTGTTCCTTTAAAAAAAAAAAAATTCTGTAGCATAGGGCCCTCTCAATTCCTCCCCTTCTGCCGCTGAGCCGCCCACCAGCAGAAGATCATTACAGATGGTGACACACACAGTGTCACCGTCTGTAACCATCAGGCATCTGCCCTCATATGGAGGCGGATCACTTAATAGCCGAGAGTGCTGGAGCCTCCTGAAGCTATCTAGCACCAGATATGTTTTTTTCTCACTGCGGTTGGCCAGGTATGTTTGTCTTGCGCAGTCTTTACTGTGCATTCTTGCATCGGACAAACATACTTGGCCTTTTAATATCTAGGATTAGCTGTCTGAAGACTTTTTCTATTTTTTTTTTTTTTTGTTGTTATCCTTATTTCCTTCTTAATACAAGGAGAATCCACGGCATCATTCCTTACTGTTGGGAAATACTGAACCTGGCCACCAGGAGGAGGCAACGACACCACATCCAAAGGCTTAAATACCTCTCCCTCTCCCCCTATCCCCCAGTCATTCTTTGCCTTTCGTCACAGGAGGATGGCAGAGAAGTGTCAGAAGATTTTGGAGTGTTCTTCAGGAGGGATAGGATATATGCCTTTCGTTATGGAACTGGAGTTTTAAGTAGTCTTGTCAGCCTCTCAGTGAGAGCATTGACAAAAGTTAGAGTCTGGAGATGCAGGGAGAGTCTTTCTGCTAACCCATCCAGACTGCCTGCTAACAGCTCCTTAAGCAACCAGTGTTGATGAGTTTCACTATCCGCTTCTTCACTCAAGTCCATGTCAGGAGCGATGCTACAAGACTGTCACACTTGAGAGGCTGTGTTTCTGGTGGTGAGAGCCCCAGTCATTGGGGGTATTTAGGTGCCATTAAAAAAAAAATAAAAGTTTATTATTTGTATCCTACTGTTGTTAGCGCAAGCTATGGAGGATCCTCATATGCTTGAGGGTACTCCCTCTATTCCTAATAGTAATAACTGTCTTTATTGTGAGGAGGCCTTGGTGTGCCCGCCCACTCAACTATGTTCCATATGCATAAACAAGGTGGTTTTGTCTAAGAAGGTTAACCCCTTTAGTACGACTGAGCCGTCCATCTCTGAGGACTCACCGTCCTGCGAAGTGCGTACCCATCAATCATCTCCTTTGTCTCATGCAGCTTCCCATAGCACGCCTGATCCTCCGTCTGGAGGGAGCCTTTTACCATCAGACTTTACCGTACAGTTAAAGACAGCAGTGTCTGAGGCCTTTAGTGCTTTACCTCGCCCTGCTAAGCGCACACAAAAGGTTAAACCTAGCTCTCCGGTCCAAGGGACATCCAGTGATTTGCTTGATTTGTCTGCTTTTCAGGTATCTCAGGATGGGTCACACTCTGAGTCTTCAGAGGGTGACATTTCTGTATCGGAATCTGCTACCTATAGGCCTCCAGCTGCGGAGGAGCCAGTCTTTAGATTTAAAATTGAACACATGTTTTCTTCTAATGGAGGTTCTTTCTACTTTAGAGGTTCCAGAGGCCAAGCTGCCTGATGAACCTTGGATTCTAAAATTAGACAGAGTGTACAAGGATAGGGTAGCACCGCTAACTTTTCCTGTACCTGTAAAAATGGTGAATATTATTAAGAACGTATGGGAAAGAATTGGATCTTACTTTTCTCCTTTGTCTGCCTTTAAAAAATTGTTCCCGGTCCCAGTCTCTCAGCCAGGGTTGTGGGGTTCCGTCCCTAAGGTGGATGGTGCTAACTACATGTTAGCTAAGCGTACTACTATCCCTCTTGAGGATAGCTTGTCTTTCAGAGATCTGATGGATACGAAAATTTAAACTTTTCTCAGGAAAATGTTTCAGCATACAGGATATTTATTTCAACCGGCAGCGTCTGTTGTCTCGGTTGCTGGAGCTGCAGCCTACTGGTGCGACTCCTTAGCGGAATTGATCGAGGTGGAGGGTCCCCTTGAAGTTATCCAGGAAAGAATTAAGGGTTTGAGAATTGTTAATTCTTTTATATGTGTTAAAGATATCATTCCAGAAAAGAGTCATCTTATCTATAAGAAAGATCAATCGATAAAAAACATGGTTGCTCAAGTAAGCTAAGAAAAAAAGAGGGAAGTTCTAATTGGTTGAAACAACATGTAAAGGAATTTTATAAATGCAGAGTGCACTTGTTATACCCATTTGCACTCGAAGAAAAAACATTTTCACTCCAGTAAAGATGGCAAACAACATGAAATACAAGAATTAATGAATTGTAAATCTAATTATGTTGTTTACCTCCTGGAGTGTTCATGTGGGAAAAAGTATGTGGGGAGAGCAAAAACATAATTTATGCTTACCTGATAAATTTATTTCTCTTGTAGTGTATCCAGTCCACGGATCATCCATTACTTGTGGGATATTCTCCTTCCCAACAGGAAGTTGCAAGAGGATCACCCACAGCAGAGCTGCTATATAGCTCCTCCCCTCACTGCCATATCCAGTCATTCGACCGAAACAAGACGAGAAAGGAGAAACCATAGGGTGCAGTGGTGACTGTAGTTTAATTAAAATTTAGACCTGCCTTAAAAGGACAGGGCGGGCCGTGGACTGTATAAACTACAAGAGAAATAAATTTATCAGGTAAGCATAAAACAGAATTTATGCTTACCTGATAAATTACTTTCTCCAACGGAGTGTCCGGTCCACGGCGTCATCCTTACTTGTGGGATATTCTCTTCCCCAACAGGAAATGGCAAAGAGCCCAGCAAAGCTGGTCACATGATCCCTCCTAGGCTCCGCCTTCCCCAGTCATTCGACCGACATAAAGGAGGAATATGCATAGGAGAAATCATATGATACCGTGGTGACTGTAGTTAGAGAAAATAATTCATCAGACCTGATTAAAAAACCAGGGCGGGCCGTGGACCGGACACACCGTTGGAGAAAGTAATTTATCAGGTAAGCATAAATTCTGTTTTCTCCAACATTGGTGTGTCCGGTCCACGGCGTCATCCTTACTTGTGGGAACCAATACCAAAGCTTTA
Organism: Bombina bombina; assembly: GCF_027579735.1. Lineage (NCBI taxonomy): Eukaryota > Metazoa > Chordata > Amphibia > Anura > Bombinatoridae > Bombina > Bombina bombina. Next base: position 852,191,708 of record NC_069504.1, on the reverse strand, counting down.
GGACACGGATGATGGGAGGGAGCAAATCAGGTCACCTAGATGGAAGGCACCACGGCTTGCAAAACCTTTCTCCCAAAAATAGCCTCCGAAGAAGCAAAAGTATCAAATTTGTAAAATTTGGTAAAAGTGTGCAGTGAAGACCAAGTCGCTGCCTTACATATCTGATCAACAGAAGCCTCGTTCTTGAAGGCCCATGTGGAAGCCACAGCCCTAGTGGAGTGAGCTGTGATTCTTTCAGGAGGCTGCCGTCCGGCAGTCTCATAAGCCAATCGGATGATGCTTTTAAGCCAAAAAGAGAGAGAGTTAGAAGTTGCTTTTTGACCTCTCCTTTTACCAGAATAAACAACAAACAAGGAAGATGTTTGTCTGAAATCCTTTGTAGCCTCTAAATAGAATTTTAGAGCACGAACTACATCCAAATTGTGCAACAAACGTTCCTTCTTTGAAACTGGATTCGGACACAAAGAAGGCACAACTATCTCCTGGTTAATATTTTTGTTAGAAACAACTTTCGGAAGAAAACCAGGTTTAGTACGCAAAACCACCTTATCTGCATGGAACACCAGATAAGGAGGAGAACACTGCAGAGCAGATAACTCTGAAACTCTTCTAGCAGAAGAAATTGCAACCAAAAACAAAACTTTCCAAGATAATAACTTAATATCTACGGAATGTAAGGGTTCAAACGGAACCCCTTGAATAACTGAAAGAACTAAATTGAGACTCCAAGGAGGAGTCAAAGGTTTGTAAACAGGCTTGATTCTAACCAGAGCCTGAACAAAAGCTTGAACATCTGGCACAGCCGCCAGCTTTTTGTGAAGTAAAACAGATAAAGCAGAAATCTGTCCCTTCAAAGAACTTGCAGATAATCCTTTCTCCAAACCCTCTTGTAGAAAGGATAGAATCTTAGGAATCTTAATCTTGTTCCATGGGAATCCTTTAGATTCGCACCAACAGATATATTTTTTCCATATTTTATGGTAAATTTTTCTAGTTACAGGCTTTCTAGCCTGAATAAGAGTATCAATGACAAAATCTGAGAACCCACGCTTTGATAAAATCAAGCGTTCAATCTCCAAGCAGTCAGTTGGAGTGAGGCCAGATTCGGATGTTCGAACGGACCTTGAACAAGGAGGTCCTGTCTCAAAGGTAGCTTCCATGGTGGAGCCGATGACATATTCACCAGGTCTGCATACCAAGTTCTGCGTGGCCACGCAGGAGCTATCAAGATCACCGAAGCCCTCTCCTGATTGATCCTGGCTACCAGCCTGGGAATGAGAGGAAACGGTGGGAATACATAAGCTAGGTTGAAGGTCCAGGGCGCTACTAGTGCATCTACTAGAGTCGCCTTGGGATCCCTGGATCTGGACCCGTAGCAAGGAACCTTGAAGTTCTGACGAGACGCCATCAGATCCATGTCTGGAATGCCCCATAATTGAGTTATTTGGGCAAAAATTTCCGGATGGAGTTCCCACTCCCCCGGATGAAATGTCTGACGACTCAGAAAATTCGCTTCCCAATTTTCCACTCCTGGGATGTGGATTGCAGACAAGTGGCAGGAGTGAATCTCCGCCCATCAAATTATTTTTGTCACTTCTTCCATCGCCAGGGAACTCCTTGTTCCCCCCTGATGGTTGATATATGCAACCGTCGTCATGTTGTCTGATTGAAACCTTATGAATTTGGCCTTTGCTAGTTGAGGCCAAGCCTTGAGAGCATTGAATATCGCTCTTAGTTACAGAATGTTTATCGGGAGAAGAGATTCTTCCCGAGACCATAGACCCTGAGCTTTTAGGGGTTCCCAGACCGCGCCCCAGCCCACCAGACTGGCGTCGGTCGTGACAATGACCCACTCTGGTCTGCAGAAGCTCATCCCTTGTGACAGGTTGTCCAGGGTCAGCCACCAACGGAGTGAATCTCTGGTCCTCTGATCTACTTGGATCGTCGGAGACAAGTCTGTATAATCCCCATTCCACTGTCTGAGCATGCACAGTTGTAATGGTCTTAGATGAATTCGCGCAAAAGGAACTATGTCCATTGCCGCAACCATCAAACCTATTACTTCCATGCACTGCGCAATGGAAGGAAGAAGAACAGAATGAAGTACTTGACAAGAGCTTAGAAGTTTTGATTTTCTGGCCTCTGTCAGAAAAATCTTCATTTCTAAGGAGTCTAATATTGTTCCCAAGAAGGGAACTCTTGTTGACGGGGATAGAGAACTTTTTTCTACGTTCACTTTCCACCCGTGAGATCTGAGAAAGGCTAGGACAATGTCCGTATGAGCCTTTGCTTGTGGCAGAGACGACGCTTGAATCAGTATGTCGTCCAAGTAAGGTACTACTGCAATGCCCCTTGGTCTTAGCACCGCTAGAAGGGACCCTAGTACCTTTGTGAAAATCCTTGGAGCAGTGGCTAATCCGAATGGAAGAGCCACAAACTGGTAATGCTTGTCCAGAAAGGCGAACCTTAGGAACCGATGATGTTCCTTGTGGATAGGAATATGTAGATACGCATCCTTTAAATCCACCGTGGTCATGAATTGACCTTCCTGGATGGTAGGAAGAATTGTCCGAATGGTTTCCATTTTGAACGATGGAACCCTGAGAAATTTGTTTAGGATCTTGAGATCCAAAATTGGTCTGAATGTTCCCTCTTTTTTGGGAACTATGAACAGATTGGAGTAAAACCCCATCCCTTGTTCTCCTAATGGAACAGGATGAATCACTCCCATTTTTAACAGGTCTTCTACACAATGTAAGAATGCCTGTTTTTTTATGTGGTCTGAAGACAATTGAGACCTGTGGAACCTTCCCCTTGGGGGTAGTTCCTTGAATTCCAGGAGATAACCTTGAGAAACTATTTCTAGCGCCCAAGGATCCTGAACATCTCTTGCCCAAGCCTGAGCGAAGAGAGAGAGTCTGCCCCCCACCAGATCCGGTCCCGAATTGGGGGCCAACATCTCATGCTGTCTTAGTAGCGGTAGCAGGCTTCTTGGCCTGCTTACCCTTGTTCCAGCCTTGCATCGGTCTCCAGGCTGGCTTGGTTTGAGAAGTATTACCCTCTTGCTTAGAGGATGTAGAATTTGAGGCTGGTCCGTTTCTGCGAAAGGGACGAAAATTTGGTTTATTTTTAGCCTTAAAAGACCTATCCTGAGGAAGGGCGTGGCCCTTTCCCCCAGTGATGTCTGAAATAATCTCTTTCAAGTCAGGGCCAAACAGCGTTTTCCCCTTGAAAGGGATGTTAAGCAATTTGTTCTTGGAGGACACATCCGCTGACCAAGACTTTAGCCAAAGCGCTCTGCGCGCCACAATAGCAAAACCTGAATTTTTCGCCGCTAATCTAGCTAATTGCAAAGTGGCGTCTAAGGTAAAAGAGTTAGCCAATTTAAGTGCGTGAACTCTGTCCATAACCTCCTCATAAGAAGATTCTTTATTGAGCGACTTTTCTAGTTCTTCGAACCAGAAACACGCTGCTGTAGTGACAGGAACAATGCATGAAATTGGTTGTAGAAGGTAACCTTGCTGAACAAACATCTTTTTAAGCAAACCCTCTAATTTTTTATCCATAGGATCTTTGAAAGCACAACTATCTTCTATAGGGATAGTAGTGCGTTTGTTTAGAGTAGAAACCGCCCCCTCGACCTTGGGGACTGTCTGCCATAAGTCCTTCCTGGGGTCGACCATAGGAAATAATTTCTTAAATATAGGGGGAGGGACAAAAGGTATGCCGGGCCTTTCCCATTCTTTATTTACAATGTCCGCCACCCGCTTGGGTATAGGAATAGCTTCGGGGGGCACCGGGACCTCTAGGAACTTGTCCATCTTACATAGTTTCTCTGGAATCACCAAATTGTCACAATCATCCAGAGTAGATAACACCTCCTTAAGCAGAGCGCGGAGATGTTCCAATTTAAATTTGAATGTAATAACATCAGGTTCAGCTTGTTGAGAAATTTTTCCTGAATCTGAAATTTCTCCCTCAGACAAAACCTCCCTGGCCCCTTCAGACTGGTGTAAGGGCGTGTCAGAACCATTATCATCAGCGTCCTCATGCTCTTCAGTATCTAAAACAGAGCAGTCGCGCTTTCGCTGATAAGTGGGCATTTTGGCTAAAATGTTTTTAATAGAATTATCCATTACAGCCGTTAATTGTTGCATAGTAAGGAGGATTGGCGCACTAGATGAACTAGGGACCTCCTGAGTGGGCAAGACTTGGGTAGACATAGAAGGAGATGATGCAGTACCATGCTTACTCCCCTCACTTAAGGAATCATTTTGGGCAACATTATTATCAGTGGCATCATTGTCCCTACTTTGTTTATCACATTCATCACATATATTTAAATGGAGAGGAACCTTGGCTTCCGAACATACAGAACATCGTCTATCTGATGGTTCAGACATGTTAATAGGCATAAACTTGATAACAAAGCACAAAAAACGTTTTAAAATAAAACCGTTACTGTCACTTTAAATTTTAAACTGAACACACTTTATTACTGAATATGTGAAAAAGTATGAAGGAATTGTTCAAAATTCACCAAAATTTAACCACACTGTCTTAAAGCCTTAAAAGTATTGCACACCAAATTTGAAAGCTTTAACTCTTAAAATAAACCCAACCAAGCCCAGAGGGGAATACAATACCAAATGACGCCTTCAATAAGCTTTTTCAGTGGATCCGAGCTCCTCACACATGCATCTGCATGCCTTGCTTTCCAAAAACAACTGCGCATTAGTGGCGCGAAAATGAGGCTCTGCCTATGACTAGCAAAGGCCCCCAGTGAAAAAGGTGTCCAATACAGTGCCTGCCGTTTTTTTTTAATGCAATTCCCAAGATTAAAATAACCCTTCAAAGTTATAATCCATTAAATATGCTTATAAAGTAATCGTTTTAGCCCAGAAAAATGTCTACCAGTCTTTAAAGCCCTTGTGAAGCCCTTTATTCTTATATTTAAACTAAGAAAATGGCTTACCGGATCCCATAGGGAAAATGACAGCTTCCAGCATTACCAAGTCTTGTTAGAAATGTGTCATACCTCAAGCAGCAAAGTCTGCCCACTGTTTCCCCCAACTGAAGTTACTTCATCTCAACAGTCCTGTGTGGAAACAGCCATCGATTTTAGTAACGGTTGCTAAAATCATCTTCCTCTTACAAACAGAAATCTTCATCTCTTTTCTGTTTCAGAGTAAATAGTACATACCAGCACTATTTTAAAATAACAAACTCTTGATTGAAGAATAAAACTACATTTAAACACCAAAAAACTCTAAGCCATCTCCGTGGAGATGTTGCCTGTGCAACGGCAAAGAGAATGACTGGGGAAGGCGGAGCCTAGGAGGGATCATGTGACCAGCTTTGCTGGGCTCTTTGCCATTTCCTGTTGGGGAAGAGAATATCCCACAAGTAAGGATGACGCCGTGGACCGGACACACCTATGTTGGAGAAATTATGTTTTCTCTTGTTAAGTGTATCCAGTCCACGGATCATCCATTACTTGTGGGATACCAATACCAAAGCTAAAGTACACGGATGATGGGAGGGACAAGGCAGGAACTTAAACGGAAGGAACCACTGCCTGTAGAACCTTTCTCCCAAAAACAGCCTCCGAAGAAGCAAAAGTGTCAAATTTGTAAAATTTTGAAAAGGTGTGAAGTGAAGACCAAGTCGCAGCCTTGCAAATCTGTTCAACAGAGGCCGTTCCTTCATGCTGTCTTGGGGGCAGCAGCAGGCTTCCTGGCCTGCTTGCCCTTGTTCCAGGACTGGTTAGGTTTCCAGGCCTGTCTGGAATGAGCAACAGTTCCCTCTTGTTTTGAAGCGGAGGAAGTTGATGCTGCTCCTGCCTTGAAATTTCGAAAGGCACAAAAATTAGACTGTTTGGCCTTTGATTTGGCCCTGTCCTGAGGAAGGGTATGACCCTTGCCTCCAGTAATGTCAGCAATAATTTCCTTCAAGCCAGGCCCGAATAAGGTCTGCCCCTTGAAAGGAATGTTGAGTAATTTAGACTTTGAAGTCACGTCAGCTGACCAGGATTTAAGCCATAGCGCCCTACGCGCCTGGATGGCGAATCCGGAATTATTAGCCGTTAGTTTAGTCAAATGAACAATGGCATCAGAAACAAATGAGTTAGCTAGCTTCAGCGTTCTAAGCTTGTCAATAATTTCATTCAATGGAGCTGTCTGGATGGCCTCTTCCAGGGCCTCAAACCAGAATGCCACCGCAGCAGTGACAGGCGCAATGCATGCAAGGGGCTGTAAAATAAAACCTTGTTGAAAAAACATTTTCTTAAGGTAACCCTCCAATTTTTTATCCATTGGATCTGAAAAAGCACAACTGTCCTCAACCGGGATAGTGGTACGCTTTGCTAAAGTAGAAACTGCTCCCTCCACCTTAGGGACTGTCTGCCATAAGTCCCGTGTAGTGGCGTCTATTGGAAAAAAAATTCTAAATATAGGAGGTGGGGAAAAGGGCACACCGGGTCTATCCCACTCCTTGTTAATAATTTCTGTAAGCCTTTTAGGTATAGGAAAAACGTCAGTACACACCGGCACCGCATAGTATCTATCCAGCCTACACAATTTCTCTGGAATTGCAACTGTGTTACAGTCATTCAGAGCAGCTAATACCTCCCCAAGCAATACACGGATGTTTTCAAGCTTAAATTTAAAATTAGAAATCTCTGAATCAGGTTTCCCAGAGTCAGAGATGTCACCCACAGACTGAAGCTCTCCGTCCTCATGTTCTGCATACTGTGACGCAGTATCAGACATGGCTCTAACAGCATTTGCACGCTCTGTATCTCTCCTAACCCCAGAGCTATCGCGCTTGCCTCTTAATTCAGGCAATCTAGATAATACCTCTGACAGGGTATTATTCATGATTGCAGCCATGTCCTGCAAGGTAATCGCTATGGGCGTCCCTGATGTAATTGGCGCCATATTAGCGTGCGTCCCCTGAGCGGGAGGCGAAGGGTCTGACACGTGGGGAGAGTTAGTCGGCATAACTTCCCCCTCGACAGAACCCTCTGGTGATAATTCTTTTATAGATAAAGACTGATCTTTACTGTTTAAGGTGAAATCAATACATTTAGTACACATTCTCCTATGGGGCTCCACCATGGCTTTCAAACATAATGAACAAGTAGGTTTCTCTGTGTCAGACATGTTTAAACAGACTAGCAATGAGACTAGCAAGCTTGGAAAACACTTTAAAACAAGTTTACAAGCAAAATAAAAAACGTTACTGCGCCTTTAAGAAACACAAATTTTCCCAAATTTTGAAATAACAGTGAAAAAATGCAGTTACACTAACAAAACTTTTACAGTGTATGTAATAAGTTAGCAGAGCATTGCACCCACTAGCAAATGAATGATTAACCCCTTAATACCAAAAACGGAATAACAAATGACAAAAACGTTTTTTAAACAGTCACAACAACTGCCACAGCTCTACTGTGGCTTTTTACCTCCCTCAATACGACTTTTGAAGCCTTTTGAGCCCTTCAGAGAAGTCCTGGATCATGCAGGAAGAAGCTGGATGTCTGTGTCTGTAATTTTTGCTGTGCAAAAAAACGCCAAAATAGGCCCCTCCCACTCCTATTACAACAGTGGGAAGCCTCAGGGAACTGTTTCTAGACAAAATTCAAGCCAGCCATGTGGAAAAAACTAGGCCCCAATAAGTTTTATCACCAAACATATGTAAAAAACGATTAAACTTGCCAGTAAACGTTTTAAAATACACTTTTATAAGAGTATGTATCTCTATTAACCCCTTAATGACCATTTTTCAATTTTCTTACCCTTAATGACAATGGCTATTTTTACATTTCTGCAGTGTTTGTGTTTAGCTGTAATTTTCCTCTTACTCATTTACTGTACCTACACATATTATATACCGTTTTTCTCGCCATTAAATGGAATTTCTAAAGATACCATTATTTTCATCATATTTTATAATTTACTATAAAAAAATATAAAATATGAGGAAAAAATTGAAAAAAACACACTTTTTCTAACTTTGACCCCTAAAATCTGTTACACATCTACAACCACCAAAAAACACCCATTCTAAATAGTTTCTAAATTTTGTCCCGAGTTTAGAAATACCCAATGTTTACATGTTTTTTGCAAGTTATAGGGCAATAAGTACAAGTAGCACTTTGCTATTTCCAAACCACCTTTTTTCAAAATTAGCGCTAGTTGCATTGGAACACTGATATCTGTCAGGAATCCCTGAATATCCCTTGACATGTATATATTTTTTTTAGTAGACATCCCAAAGTATTGATCTAGGCCCATTTTGGTATATTTCATGCCACCATTTCACCGCCAAATGCGATCAAATAAAAAAAATTGTTGACTTTTTCACAAATTTTTCCACAAACTTTAGGTTTCTCGCTGAATTTATTTACAAACATCTTGTGCAATTATGGTATAAATGGTGTTAAATACTTCTCTGGGATCCCCTTTGTTCAGAAATAGCAGACATATATGGCTTTGGCGTTGCTTTTTTGTAATTAGAAGGCTGCTAAATGCCACTGCACACCACGCGTGTATTATGCCCAGCAGTGAAGGGGTTAATTAGGGAGCTTGTAGGGAGCTTTTTGGTTTAATTTTAGCTTTATTGTAGTGTAGTAGACAACCCAAATTATTGATCTAGGCCCATTTTAGTATATTTCATGCCACCATTTCCCCGCCAAATACGATCAAATAAAAAAAAACAGAATTTATGCTTACCTGATAAATTACTTTCTCCAACGGTGTGTCCGGTCCACGGCGTCATCCTTACTTGTGGGATATTCTCTTCCCCAACAGGAAATGGCAAAGAGCCCAGCAAAGCTGGTCACATGATCCCTCCTAGGCTCCGCCTTCCCCAGTCATTCGACCGACGTAAAGGAGGAATATGCATAGGAGAAATCATATGATACCGTGGTGACTGTAGTTAGAGAAAATAATTAATCAGACCTGATTAAAAAACCAGGGCGGGCCGTGGACCGGACACACCGTTGGAGAAAGTAATTTATCAGGTAAGCATAAATTCTGTTTTCTCCAACATAGGTGTGTCCGGTCCACGGCGTCATCCTTACTTGTGGGAACCAATACCAAAGCTTTAGGACACGGATGATGGGAGGGAGCAAATCAGGTCACCTAGATGGAAGGCACCACGGCTTGCAGAACCTTTCTCCCAAAAATAGCCTCAGAAGAAGCAAAAGTATCAAATTTGTAAAATTTGGTAAAAGTGTGCAGTGAAGACCAAGTCGCTGCCTTACATATCTGATCAACAGAAGCCTCGTTCTTGAAGGCCCACGTGGAAGCCACAGCCCTAGTGGAGTGAGCTGTGATTCTTTCAGGAGGCTGCCGTCCGGCAGTCTCATAAGCCAATCGGATGATGCTTTTAAGCCAAAAAGAGAGAGAGGTAGAAGTTGCTTTTTGACCTCTCCTTTTACCAGAATAAACAACAAACAAGGAAGATGTTTGTCTGAAATCCTTTGTAGCCTCTAAATAGAATTTTAGAGCACGAACTACATCCAAATTGTGCAACAAACGTTCCTTCTTTGAAACTGGATTCGGACACAAAGAAGGCACAACTATCTCCTGGTTAATATTTTTGTTAGAAACAACTTTCGGAAGAAAACCAGGTTTAGTACGCAAAACCACCTTATCTGCATGGAACACCAGATAAGGAGAAGAACACTGCAGAGCAGATAACTCTGAAACTCTTCTAGCAGAAGAAATTGCAACCAAAAACAAAACTTTCCAAGATAATAACTTAATATCTACGGAATGTAAGGGTTCAAACGGAACCCCTTGAAGAACTGAAAGAACTAAATTGAGACTCCAAGGAGGAGTCAAAGGTTTGTAAACAGGCTTGATTCTAACCAGAGCCTGAACAAAGGCTTGAACATCTGGCACAGCCGCCAGCTTTTTGTGAAGTAAAACAGATAAAGCAGAAATCTGTCCCTTCAAGGAACTTGCAGATAATCCTTTCTCCAAACCCTCTTGTAGAAAGGAGAGAATCTTAGGAATTTTAATCTTATTTCATGGGAATCCTTTAGATTCGCACCAACAGATATATTTTTTCCAAATTTTATGGTAAATTTTTCTAGTTACAGGCTTTCTAGCCTGAACAAGAGTATCAATGACAGAATCTGAGAACCCACGCTTTGATAAAATCAAGCGTTCAATCTCCAAGCAGTCAGTTGGAGTGAGGCCAGATTCGGATGTTCGAACGGACCTTGAACAAGAAGGTCCTGTCTCAAAGGTAGCTTCCATGGTGGAGCCGATGACATATTCACCAGGTCTGCATACCAAGTTCTGCGTGGCCATGCAGGAGCTATCAAGATCACCGAAGCCCTCTCCTGATTGATCCTGGCTACCAGCCTGGGAATGAGAGGAAACGGTGGGAATACATAAGCTAGGTTGAAGGTCCAGGGCGCTACTAGTGCATCTACTAGAGTCGCCTTGGGATCCCTGGATCTGGACCCGTAGCAAGGAACCTTGGAGTTCTGACGAGACGCCATCAGATCCATGTCTGGAATGCCCCATAATTGAGTTATTTGGGCAAAGATTTCCGGATGGAGTTCCCACTCCCCCGGATGAAATGTCTGACGACTCAGAAAATCCGCTTCCCAATTTTCCACTCCTGGGATGTGGATTGCAGACAAGTGGCAGGAGTGATTCTCCACCCATTGAATTATTTTGGTCACTTCTTCCATCGCCAGGGAACTCCTTGTTCCCCCCTGATGGTTGATATATGCAACAGTCGTCATGTTGTCTGATTGAAACCTTATGAATTTGGCCTTTGCTAGTTGAGGCCAAGCCTTGAGAGCATTGAATATCGCTCTCAGTTCCAGAATGTTTATCGGGAGAATCGATTCTTCCCGAGACCATAGACCCTGAGCTTTCAGGGGTTCCCAGACCGCGCCCCAGCCCACCAGACTGGCGTCGGTCGTGACAATGACCCACTCTGGTCTGCGGAAGCTCATCCCTTGTGACAGGTTGTCCAGGGTCAGCCACCAACGGAGTGAATCTCTGGTCCTCTGATCTACTTGGATCGTCGGAGACAAGTCTGTATAATCCCCATTCCACTGTCTGAGCATGCACAGTTGTAATGGTCTTAGATGAATTCGCGCAAACGGAACTATGTCCATTGCCGCAACCATCAAACCTATTACTTCCATGCACTGCGCTATGGAAGGAAGAAGAACAGAATGAAGTACTTGACAAGAGCTTAGAAGTTTTGATTTTCTGGCCTCTGTCAGAAAAATCTTCATTTCTAAGGAATCTATTATTGTTCCCAAGAAGGGAACTCTTGTTGACGGGAATAGAGAACTTTTTTCTACGTTCACTTTCCACCCGTGAGATCTGAGAAAGGCTAGGACAATGTCCGTATGAGCCTTTGCTTGTGGCAGAGACGACACTTGAATCAGTATGTCGTCCAAGTAAGGTACTACTGCAATGCCCCTTGGCCTTAGCACCGCTAGAAGGGACCCTAGTACCTTTGTGAAAATTCTTGGAGCAGTGGCTAATCCGAATGGAAGTGCCACAAACTGGTAATGCTTGTCCAGAAAGGCGAACCTTAGGAACCGATGATGTTCCTTGTGGATAGGAATATGTAGATACGCATCCTTTAAATCCACCGTGGTCATGAATTGACCTTCCTGGATGGTAGGAAGAATTGTCCGAATGGTTTCCATTTTGAATGATGGAACCCTGAGAAATTTGTTTAGGATCTTGAGATCCAAAATTGGTCTGAATGTTCCCTCTTTTTTGGGAACTATGAACAGATTGGAGTAAAACCCCATCCCTTGTTCCTAATGGAACAGGATGAATCACTCCCATTTTTAACAGGTCTTCTACACAATGTAAGAATGCCTGTCTATTTATTTGGTCTGAAGACAATTGAGACCTGTGGAACCTTCCCCTTGGGGGTAGTTCCTTGAATTCCAGAAGATAACCTTGAGAAACTATTTCTAGCGCCCAAGGATCCTGAACATCTCTTGCCCAAGCCTGAGCGAAGAGAGAGAGTCTGCCCCCCACCAGATCCGGTCCCGGATTGGGGGCCAACATCTCATGCTGTCTTAGTAGCGGTAGCAGGCTTCTTGGCCTGCTTACCTTTGTTCCAGCCTTGCATCGGTCTCCAGGCTGGCTTGGTTTGAGAAGTATTACCCTCTTGCTTAGAGGTTGTAGAATTTGAGGCTGGTCCGTTTCTGCGAAAGGGACGAAAATTTGGTTTATTTTTAGCCTTAAAAGACCTATCCTGAGGAAGGGCGTGGCCCTTTCCCCCAGTGATGTCTGAAATAATCTCTTTCAAGTCAGGGCCAAACTGCGTCTTCCCCTTGAAAGGGATGTTAAGTAATTTGTTCTTGGAGGACACATCCGCTGACCAAGACTTTAGCCAAAGCGCTCTACGCGCCACAATAGCAAAACCTGAATTTTTTCGCCGCTAATCTAGCTAATTGCAAAGTGGCGTCTAAGGTAAAAGAGTTAGCCAATTTAAGTGCGTGAACTCTGTCCATAACCTCCTCATAAGAAGATTCTTTATCGAGCGACTTTTCTAGTTCTTCGAACCAGAAACACGCTGCTGTAGCGACAGGAACAATGCATGAAATTGGTTGTAAAAGGTAACCTTGCTGAACAAACATCTTTTTAAGCAAACCCTCTAATTTTTTATCCATAGGATCTTTGAAAGCACAACTATCTTCTATAGGGATAGTAGTGCGTTTGTTTAGAGTAGAAACCGCCCCCTCGACCTTGGGGACTGTCTGCCATAAGTCCTTCCTGGGGTCGACCATAGGAAATAATTTCTTAAATATAGGGGGAGGGACAAAAGGTATGCCGGGCCTTTCCCATTCTTTATTTACAATGTCCGCCACCCGCTTGGGTATAAGAAAAGCTTCGGGGGGCACCGGAACCTCTAGGAACTTGTCCATCTTACATAGTTTCTCTGGAATCACCAAATTGTCACAATCATCCAGAGTAGATAACACCTCCTTAAGCAAAGCGCGGAGATGTTCCAATTTAAATTTGAATGTAATAACATCAGGTTCAGCTTGTTGAGAAATTTTTCCTGAATCTGAAATTTCTCCCTCAGACAAAACCTCCCTGGCCCCTTCAGACTGGTGTAAAGGCGTGTCAGAACCATTATCATTAGCGTCCTCATGCTCTTCAGTATCTAAAACAGAGCAGTCGCGCTTTCGCTGATAAGTGGGCATTTTGGCTAAAATGTTTTTAATAGAATTATCCATTACAGCCGTTAATTGTTGCATAGTAAGGAGGATTGGCGCACTAGATGAACTAGGGGCCTCCTGAGTGGGCAAGACTTGGGTAGACAAAGAAGGAGATGATGCAGTACCATGCTTACTCCCCTCACTTAAGGAATCATTTTGGGCCACATTATTATCAGAGTCATCATTGTCCCTACTTTCTTTATCACATTCATCACATATATTTAAATGGAGAGGAACCTTGGCTTCCGAACATACAGAACATCGTCTATCTGATTGTTCAGACATGTTAACAGGCATAAACTTGATAACAAAGCACAAAAAACGTTTTAAAATAAAACCGTTACTGTCACTTTAAATTTTAAACTGAACACACTTTATTACTGAATATGCGAAAAAGTATGAAGGAATTGTTCAAAATTCACCAAAATTTCACCACAGTGTCTTAAAGGCTTAAAAGTATTGCACACCAAATTTTAAAGCGTTAACTCTTAAAATAACGGAACCGGAGCCGTTTTTACATTTAACCCCTATACAGTCCCTGGTATCTGCTTTGCTGAGACCCAACCAAGCCCAGAGGGGAATACGATACCAAATGACGCCTTCAATAAGCTTTTTCAGTGGATCTGAGCTCCTCACACATGCATCTGCATGCCTTGCTTTCCAAAAACAACTGCGCATTAGTGGCGCGAAAATGAGGCTCTGCCTATGACTAGCAAAGGCCCCCAGTGAAAAAGGTGTCCAATACAGTGCCTGCCGTTTTTTTAAAGCAAATTCCAAGATTAAAATAACCCTTCAAAGTTATAATCTATTAAATATGCTAATAAAGTAATCGTATTAGCCCAGAAATATGTCTACCAGTCTTTAAAGCCCTTGTGAAGCCCTTTATTCTTATATTTAAACTAAGAAAATGGCTTACCGGATCCCATAGGGAAAATGACAGCTTCCAGCATTACCAAGTCTTGTTAGAAATGTGTCATACCTCAAGCAGCAAAGTCTGCCCACTGTTTCCCCCAACTGAAGTTACTTCATCTCAACAGTCCTGTGTGGAAACAGCCATCGATTTTAGTAACGGTTGCTAAAATCATCTTCCTCTTACAAACAGAAATCTTCATCTCTTTTCTGTTTCAGAGTAAATAGTACATACCAGCACTATTTTAAAATAACAAACTCTTGATTGAAGAATAAAAACTACATTTAAACACCAAAAAACTCTAAGCCATCTCCGTGGAGATGTTGCCTGTGCAACGGCAAAGAGAATGACTGGGGAAGGCGGAGCCTAGGAGGGATCATGTGACCAGCTTTGCTGGGCTCTTTGCCATTTCCTGTTGGGGAAGAGAATATCCCACAAGTAAGGATGACGCCGTGGACCGGACACACCTATGTTGGAGGAAACTGTTACATTTTTCACAATTTTAGGTTTCTCACTGAAATTATTTACAAACATCTTGTGCAATTATGGCACAAATGGTTGCAAATGCTTCTCTAGGATTCCCTTTGTTCAGAAATAGCAGACATATATGGCTTTGGTGTTGCTTTTTGGTAATAATAAGGCCGTTAAATGCTGCTGCGCACCACACTTGTAATATGCCCAGCAGTTAAGGGGTTAATTAGGTAGCTTGTAGGGTTAATTTTTAGCTTTAGTGTAGAGATCAGCCTCCCATCTGACACATCCCACCCCCTGATAACCCCTGACCCCCCTCACACAGCTCTCTTCCCTCCCCCACCCCACAATTGTCCCCGCCATCTTAAGTACTGGCAGAAAGTCTGCCAGTACTGAAATAAAAAGCATTTTTTTTTTTTTATTATTTTCTTCATACAGTCTGCAGTGATGGATCCCCCTTACCTTACAACCTCCCTGATCCCCCCCATACATCTCTCTAACCCTCCCCACTACCTATTTGCCGCCATCTTGGGTACTGGCAGCTGTCTGCCAGTACCCAATTTGCCCCCCAAAATAGTTTTTTTTTAGTTTTTTATTTAAAACATTAGTTTTCTGTAGTGTAGCTGGCCCCCCTCAATGACCTACATCCCTCCCCCTCCCAGATCCCTTACGTGACAATGGAGATCCCTTCCTTCAACTGCATCTTTATTTTTTTTTAAGAGGAGTGCATAAGTTGCGTGCGCGCGCACGCACCGGCCCCCCCGTCCCCCCCGCCGCAACCACCGAGAGTACTACATTTGAGCCGATCGGGCTAGAAGTTAGAATAAAAAAGAAGCAAGCGCAATTGAAAGGATTTGCTCCCACCCACCAACAAATGTATTAGCCGCAATAGCCGATGCAGAGAGGGCCAAAGAGTGGCCCTCTCTGCATCGGTGGGTAAAATATGGGATTGCAGTGATGGCTCAATGTTGAGGCATCACTACAATACCTTGTAAGCAGCTGGAAGCGATCATGATCGCTTCCAGCACTTCAAACAACAGAGGACGTACCAGGTACGTCAATTGTCATTAAGGGGAGCTTTTCCTATGACGTACCTGGTACGTCCTCTGTCATTGGTCATGGGTTAATAAGCCTGATACCAGTCGCTATCACTGCATTTAAGGCTTTACTTACATTACTTCGGTATCAGCAGCATTTTCTAGCAAATTCCATCCCTAGAAAAATATTTTAACTGCACATACCTTATTGCAGGAAAACCTGCACGCCATTCCCTCTCTAAAGTTACCTCACTCCTCAGAATATGTGAGAACAGCAAAGGATCTTAGTTACTTCTGCTAAGATCATAGAAAACGCAGGCAGATTCTTCTTCTAAATACTGCCTGAGATAAAACAGAATTTATGCTTACCTGATAAATTACTTTCTCCAACGGTGTGTCCGGTCCACGGCGTCATCCATTACTTGTGGGATATTCTCCTCCCCCACAGGGAAAGGCAAGGAGAGCACACAGCAAGAGCTGTCCATATAGTCCCTCCCAGGCTCCGCCCCCCCAGTCATTCGACCGACGGTTAGGAGAAAAAAAGGAGAAACTATAGGGTGCCGTGGTGACTGTAGTGTATAGAGAAAACATAATTTATGCTTACCTGATAAATTCCTTTCTTCTGTAGTGTGATCAGTCCACGGGTCATCATTACTTCTGGGATATTACTCCTCCCCAACAGGAAGTGCAAGAGGATTCACCCAGCAGAGCTGCATATAGCTCCTCCCCTCTACGTCACTCCCAGTTATTCGACCAAGGACCAACGAGAAAGGAGAAACCAAGGGTGTAGAGGTGACTGGAGTATAATTTAAAAATATTTACCTGCCTTAAAAAACAGGGCGGGCCGTGGACTGATCACACTACAGAAGAAAGGAATTTATCAGGTAAGCATAAATTATGTTTTCTTCTGTTAAGTGTGATCAGTCCACGGGTCATCATTACTTCTGGGATACCAATACCAAAGCAAAAGTACACGGATGACGGGAGGGATAGGCAGGCTCTTTATACAGAAGGAACCACTGCCTGAAGAACCTTTCTCCCAAAAATAGCCTCCGAGGAAGCAAAAGTGTCAAATTTGTAAAATTTGGAAAAAGTATGAAGCGAAGACCAAGTTGCAGCCTTGCAAATCTGTTCAACAGAGGCCTCATTCTTGAAGGCCCAAGTGGAAGCCACAGCTCTAGTAGAATGAGCTGTAATTCTTTCAGGAGGCTGCTGTCCAGCAGTCTCATAAGCTAAACGTATTATGCTACGAAGCCAAAAGGAAAGAGAGGTAGCAGAAGCCTTTTGACCTCTCCTCTGACCAGAGTAAACGACAAACAGAGAAGACGTTTGTCAAAATTCCTTAGTTGCCTGTAAGTAAAATTTTAGGGCACGAACTACGTCCAGATTGTGCAGTAGATGTTCCTTCTTCGAAGAAGGATTTGGACACAAAGAAGGAACAACAATCTCTTGATTGATATTCCTGTTAGTGACTACCTTAGGTAAGAACCCAGGTTTAGTACGCAGAACTACCTTATCCGAATGAAAAATCAAATAAGGAGAATCACAATGTAAGGCTGATAACTCAGAGACTCTTCGAGCCGAGGAAATAGCCATTAAAAACAGAACTTTCCAAGATAACAACTTTATATCAATGGAATGGAGGGGTTCAAACGGAACGCCCTGTAAAACGTTAAGAACAAGGTTTAAACTCCATGGCGGAGCAACAGTTTTAAACACAGGCTTAATCCTGGCCAAAGCCTGACAAAAAGCCTGAACGTCTGGCACTTCTGACAGACGTTTGTGTAACAGAATGGACAGAGCTGAGATCTGTCCCTTTAATGAACTAGCAGATAAACCCTTTTCTAAACCTTCTTGTAGAAAAGACAATATCCTAGGAATCCTAACCTTACTCCAAGAGTAACCTTTGGATTCACACCAATATAGGTATTTACGCCATATCTTATGGTAAATCCTTCTGGTAACAGGCTTCCTAGCCTGTATTAAGGTGTCAATAACTGACTCAGAAAACCCACGTCTTGATAAAATCAAACGTTCAATTTCCAAGCAGTCAGCTTCAGAGAAGTTAGATTTTGATGTTTGAAAGGACCCTGTATCAGGAGGTCCTGTTTCAGAGGTAGAGACCAAGGTGGACAGGATGACATGTCCACCAGGTCTGCATACCAAGTCCTGCGTGGCCATGCAGGTGCTATTAGAATCACTGATGCTCTCTCCTGTTTGATTCTGGCAATCAATCGAGGAAGCATCGGGAAGGGTGGAAACACATAAGCCATCCTGAAGGTCCATGGTGCTGTCAGGGCATCTATTAGGACTGCTCCTGGATCCCTGGATCTGGACCCGTAACGAGGAAGCTTGGCGTTCTGTCGAGACGCCATGAGATCTATCTCTGGTTTGCCCCAACGTCGAAGTATTTGGGCAAAGACCTCCGGATGAAGTTCCCACTCCCCCGGATGAAAAGTCTGACGACTTAAGAAATCCGCCTCCCAGTTCTCCACTCCCGGGATGTGGATTGCTGACAGGTGGCAAGAGTGAGACTCTGCCCAGCGAATTATCTTTGATACTTCCATCATTGCTAGGGAGCTTCTTGTCCCTCCCTGATGGTTGATGTAAGCTACAGTCGTGATGTTGTCCGACTGAAACCTGATGAACCCCCGAGTTGTCAGCTGGGGCCAAGCCAGGAGGGCATTGAGAAATGCTCTCAATTCCAGAATGTTTATTGGCAGGAGACTCTCCTCCTGACTCCATTGTCCCTGAGCCTTCAGAGAATTCCAGACGGCACCCCAACCTTGAAGGCTGGCGTCTGTTGTTACAATTGTCCAGTCTGGTCTGCTGAATGGCATCCCCCTGGACAGATGTGGCCGAGAAAGCCACCATAGAAGAGAATTTCTGGTCTCTTGATCCAGATTCAGAGAAGGGGACAAGTCTGAGTAATCCCCATTCCACTGACTTAGCATGCACAGTTGCAGTGGTCTGAGGTGTAAGCGAGCAAAGGGTACTATGTCCATTGCCGCTACCATTAAGCCGATTACCTCCATGCATTGAGCCACTGACGGGTGTTGAATGGAATGAAGGGTGCGGCAAGCACTTTGAAGTCTTGTTAACCTGTCCTCTGTCAGGTAAATCTTCATTTCTACAGAATCTATAAGAGTCCCCAGGAAGGGAACTCTTGTGAGTGGAACAAGAGAACTTTTCTTCTCGTTCACCTTCCATCCATGTGACCTTAGAAAAGCCAGTACTAACTCTGTATGAGACTTGGCAGTTTGAAAGCTTGAAGCTTGTATCAGAATGTCGTCTAGGTACGGAGCTACCGAGATTCCCCGCGGTCTTAGTACCGCCAGAAGAGCACCTAGAACCTTTGTGAAGATTCTTGGAGCTGTAGCCAATCCGAATGGAAGAGCTACAAACTGGTAATGCCTGTCTAGAAAGGCAAACCTTAGATACCGGTAATGATCTTTGTGAATCGGTATGTGAAGGTAAGCATCCTTTAAATCCACTGTGGTCATGTACTGACCTTCTTGGATCATGGGTAAAATTGTCCGAATAGTCTCCATTTTGAACGATGGAACTCTTAGGAATTTGTTTAGGATCTTTAAATCCAGGATTGGTCTGAAAGTTCCCTCTTTTTTGGGAACCACAAACAGATTTGAGTAAAACCCTTGTCCCTGTTCCGATCGTGGAACTGGATGGATTACTCCCATTAACAAAAGTTCTTGTACGCAGCGTAGAAACGCTTCTTTCTTTGTTTGGTTTGTTGACAACCTTGACAGATGAAATCTCTCTCTTGGAGGAGAGTATTTGAAGTCCAGAAGGTATCCCTGAGATATTATCTCTAGCGCCCAGGGATCCTGGACATCTCTTGGCCAAGCCTGGGCGAAGAGAGAAAGTCTGCCCCCCACTAGATCCGATCCCGGATCGGGGGCCCTCAATTCATGCTGTTTTAGTGGCAGCAGCAGGTTTCCTGGCCTGCTTGCCCTTGTTCCAGGACTGGTTAGGTCTCCAGCCTTGTCTGACGCGAGCACCAGATCCTTCTTGTTTTGGAGCAGTGGAAGTTGATGCTGCTCCTGCTTTGAAATTCCGAAAGGAATGAAAATTAGACTGTCTAGCCTTAGGTCTGGCTTTGTCTTGAGGCAGGGCGTGGCCCTTACCTCCTGTAATGTCAGCGATAATTTCTTTCAAACCGGGCCCAAATAAGGTCTGCCCTTTGAAAGGTATATTAAGTAATTTGGACTTAGAAGTTACATCAGCTGACCAGGATTTTAGCCACAGTGCTCTGCGCGCCTGAATGGCGAATCCGGAATTCTTAGCCGTAAGTTTAGTTAAATGTACTACGGCTTCCGAAATGAATGAATTAGCTAGCTTAAGTATTCTAAGCCTGTCCGAAATGTCGTCCAGCGTAGCTGAACTAAGGTTCTCTTCCAGAGACTCAATCCAGAATGCCGCTGCAGCCGAGACCGGCGCAATGCATGCAAGGGGTTGCAATATAAAACCTTGTTGAACAAACATTTTCTTAAGGTAACCCTCTAACTTTTTATCCATTGGATCTGAAAAGGCACAGCTATCCTCTACCGGGATAGTGGTACGCTTAGCTAAAGTAGAAACTGCTCCCTCCACCTTAGGGACCGTTTGCCATAAGTCCCGTGTGGAGGTGTCTATTGGAAACATCTTTCTAAATATCGGAGGGGGTGAGAACGGCACACCGGGTCTATCCCACTCCTTAGTAATAATTTCATTTAGTCTCTTAGGTATAGGAAAAATGTCAGTACTTGTTGGTACAGCAAAATATTTATCCAACCTACACATTTTCTCTGGTATTGCAACTGTGTTACAATCATTCAGAGCCGCTAACACCTCCCCTAGTAATACACGGAGGTTTTCCAGCTTAAATTTAAAATTTGAAATATCTGAATCCAATCTGTTTGGATCAGAACCATCAGCCGCAGAATGAAGCTCTCCGTCCTCATGCTCTGCAAGTTGTGACGCAGTATCTGACATGACCCTAGCATTATCAGCGCACTCTGTTCTCACCCCAGAGTGATCACGCTTGCCTCTTAGTTCTGGTAATTTAGCCAAAACTTGCGTCAGAACAGTAGCCATATCTTGTAGTGTTATTTGTAATGGCCGCCCAGATGTACTGGGCGCCACCATATCGCGCACCTCCCGAGCGGGAGATGCAGGTACTGTCACGTGAGGCGAGTTAGTCGGCATAACTCTCCCCTCGTTGTTTGGTGAAATTTGTTCAATTTGTACAGATTGACTTTTATTTAAAGTAGCATCAATACAGTTAGTACATAAATTTCTATTGGGCTCCACTTTGGCGTTATTACAAATAGTACAGGTCTCATCCTCTGAATCAGACATGTTTAACACACTAGCAACTAAACTTGCAACTTGGAAATATTATTCAAGTAAAATACAATGAAAAAACGTACTGTGCCTAAGAAGTACAGAAAGATATATAACAGTTGAAGTCAATAAACTTTGCAAAACAAAACACAATTTTAGCAAAGGCTTGTTCCCATTAGCAAAGAATAACTAACCCTGATGGCATAAAAAAGTTAAAGAATAAACGTTTTTTATCACAGTCAACTACAATCTCACAGCTCTGTTAGATTACTTCCCTCAAACAAGCTTTGAAGACCCCTGAGTTCTGTAGAGATAAACCGGAACATGCAGGAAAAAACAATGAGCTTCTGACTGAAATTTTTGATGCGTAGCAAAAAGCGCCAAAAAAAGGTCCCTCCCCCTCACACACAACAGTGAGAGAGATCAGTAAACTGTCATAATTAGATAAAGCAACTGCCAAGTGGAAAAATAGTGCCCAAACATTTTATTCACCCAGTACCTCAGAAAATGAAAACGATTTTACATTCCAGCAAAAACGTTTAACATAAATTAGTAAAAACCAAATAGGCTAAAGTTTATATACACAGTGTAATTCCAGTGAAGTACCATTCCCCAGAAAACTCAAATGTAAAAAATACATACATGATATTATGTCGGTATGGCAGGATTTTCTCATCAATTCCATTGTCAGAAAATAAAAACTGCTACATACCTCTTTGCAGATTAAACTGCCCGCTGTCCCCTGATCTGAAGTTTACCTCTCCTCAGATGGCCGAGAAACAGCAATATGATCTTAACTACTCCGGCTAAAATCATAGTAAAAACTCTGGTAGATTCTTCTTCAAACTCTACCAGAGAAGGAATAACACACTCCGGTGCTATTAAAAAATAACAAACTTTTGATTGAAGAAATAAAACTAAATAAAATCACCATAGTCCTCTCACACATCCTATCTAGTCGTTGGGTGCAAGAGAATGACTGGGAGTGACGTAGAGGGGAGGAGCTATATGCAGCTCTGCTGGGTGAATCCTCTTGCACTTCCTGTTGGGGAGGAGTAATATCCCAGAAGTAATGATGACCCGTGGACTGATCACACTTAACAGAAGAAAGAAATTCTTCAAACCTGATTAAAAAAACCAGGGCGGGCCGTGGACCGGACACACCTTTGGAGAAAGTAATTTATCAGGTAAGCATAAATTTTGTTTTCTCCAACATTGGTGTGTCCGGTCCACGGCGTCATCCATTACTTGTGGGAACCAATACCAAAGCTTTAGGACACGGATGAAGGGAGGGAGCAAATCAGGTTACCTAAACAGAAGGCACCACGGCTTGCAAAACCTTTCTCCCAAAAATAGCCTCCGAAGAAGCAAAAGTATCAAATTTGTAGAATTTGGCAAAAGTGTGCAGAGAAGACCAAGTCGCTGCCTTACATATCTGATCAACAGAAGCCTCGTTCTTGAAGGCCCATGTGGAAGCCACAGCCCTAGTAGAGTGAGCTGTGATTCGTTCAGGAGGCTGCCGTCCGGCAGTCTCGTAAGCCAATCGTATGATGCTTTTCAGCCAAAAGGAAAGAGAGGTAGCAGTAGCTTTTTGACCTCTCCTCATGCCAGAATAAAACGACAAACAGAGAAGACGTTTGTCTGAAATCCTTTGTTGCTTCTAAATAGAACTTTAAAGCACGGACTACATCTAAATTGTGTAACAAGCGTTCCTTCTTTGAAACTGGATTCGGGCACAAAGAAGGCACAACTATTTCCTGGTTAATATTCCTGTTGGAAACAACCTTTGGAAGGAAACCAGGTTTAGTACGCAAAACAACCCTATCTGAATGGAACACCAGATAGGGCGGATTACACTGCAGAGCAGATAATTCAGAAAATTCTTCTAGCAGAAGAAATAGCAACCAAAAACAGAACTTTCCAAGATAACAACTTGATATCTATGGAATGTAAGGGTTCAAACGGAACCCCTTGAAAAACTGAAAGAACCAAATTTAGACTCCAGGGAGGAGTCAAGGGTCTGTAAACAGGCTTGATCCTGACCAAAGCCTGAACAAAAACCTGAACATCTGGCACAGCTGCCAGTCGTTTGTGTAACAAGACAGATAAAGCAGAAATCTGTCCTTTTAGAGAACTCGCTGATAATCCCTTATCCAAACCTTCTTGGAGAAAGGAAAGGATCCCAGGAATTTTAATCTTACTCCATGAGAATCCCTTGGATTCACACCAACAGATATATCTTTTCCATATTTTATGGTAAATCCTTCTAGTCACAGGTTTTCTGGCTTGTACCAGAGTATCTATCACAGAATCCGAAAACCCACGCTTAGACAAAATCAAGCGTTCAATTTCCAAGCAGTCAGCTGGAGAGAAACTAGATTTGGATGTTCGAATGGACCTTGTACTAGAAGATCCTGTCTCAAAGGTAGCTTCCATGGTGGAGCCGATGACATATTCACCAGGTCTGCATACCAAGTCCTGCGTGGCCACGCAGGAGCTATCAAAATCACCGAGGCCTTCTCCTGTTTGATCCTGGCTACCAGCCTGGGAATGAGAGGGAACGGTGGAAACGCATAAGCTAGGTTGAAAGTCCTAGGCGCCACTAATGCATCCACTAGAGTCGCTTTGGGATCCCTGGATCTAGACCCGTAGCAAGGAACCTTGAAGTTCTGACGAGACGCCATCAGATCCATGTCTGGAATGCCCCATAATTGGGTCAACTGGGCAAACACCTCCGGGTGGAGTTCCCACTCCCCCGGATGAAAGGTCTGACGACTCAGATAATCCGCCTCCCAGTTTTCTACTCCTGGGATGTGGATCGCAGATAGGTGGCAGGAGTGATCCTCCGCCCATTTGATGATCTTGGTCACCACCCTCATCGCCAGGGAACTCCTTGTTCCCCCCTGATGGTTGATGTAAGCAACAGTCGTCATGTTGTCTGATTGGAATCTTATGAATCTGGCCTTTGCTAGTTGAGGCCAAGCCCGGAGAGCATTGAATATCGCTCTCAGTTCCAGAATGTTTATCGGTAGAAGAGACTCTTCCCGAGACCATAGACCCTGAGTTTTCAGGGAATCCCAGACCGCGCCCCAGCCTAATAGACTGGCGTCGGTCGTGACAATGACCCACTCTGGTCTGCGAAAGCTCATTCCCTGGGACAGGTGATCCTGGGTCAGCCACCAACGGAGTGAGTCTCTGGTCTTCTGATCTACTTGAATCACTGGAGACAAGTCTGTATAGTCCCCATTCCACTGTTTGAGCATGCACAGTTGTAATGCTCTTAGATGAATTCGCGCAAAAGGATCTATGTCCATTGCTGCAACCATCAACCCTACTACTTCCATGCACTGAGCTATGGAAGGCCGTAGAACAGAGTGAAGAACTTGACAAGCGTTTAGAAGCTTTGTCTTTCTGACATCTGTCAGGAAAATCTTCATTTCTAAAGAATCTATTATTGTTCCCAAGAAAGGGACTCTTGTTGACGGAGACAGAGAACTTTTTTCTATGTTCACCTTCCACCCGTGAGATCTGAGAAAGGCTAGAACAATGTCTGTGTGAGCCTTTGTCTTTGAAAGAGACGACACTTGAATTAGGATGTCGTCCAAGTAAGGTGCCACTGCAATGCCCCTGGGTCTTAGAACCGCTAGAAGGAACCCGAGCACCTTTGTGAAAATCCTTGGAGCAGTGGCTAGTCCGAATGGGAGAGCCACAAATAGATAATGTTTGTCCAGAAAGGCGAACCTTAGGAACTGATGATGATCTTTGTGGATAGGAATATGTAGATACGCATCCTTTAGATCCACGGTAGTCATAAATTGACCCTCCTGGATTGAAGGTAAAATCGTTCGATAGTTTCCATTTTGAACGATGGCACTCTGAGAAATTTGTTTCGAATTTTTAAATCCAGAATTGGTCTGTAAGTTCCCTCTTTTTTGGGAACTACAAACAGATTTGTGTAAAACCCCCGACCTTGTTCCACAGTTGGAACTGGGTATATCACTCCCATCTTTAACAGGTCTTCTACACAATGTAAGAATGCCTGTCTCTTTACTTGGTTTGAAGATAAGTGAGACATGTGGAACCTTCCCCTTGGGGGTAGTTCCTTGAATTCTAGAAGATAACCCTGAGAGACTATTTCTAGTGCCCATGGATCCTGAACATCTCTTGCCCAAGCCTGAGCAAAGAGAGAGAGAGTCTGCCCCCTACTAGATCCGGTCCCGGATTGGGGGCTACCCCTTCATGCTGTCTTGGTAGCAGCAGCAGGCTTCCTGGCCTGTTTACCCTTGTTCCAGCCTTGCATTGATTTCCAAGCTGGTTTAGTCTGGGAAGCGTTACCCTCTTGTCTAGAGGCTGCTGAGTTGGAAGCCGGTCCGTTCCTGAAATTGCAAAAGGAACGAAAATTGGACTTATTCTTAGCCTAGAAAGGTTTATCTTGTGGGAGGGCATGGCCCTTTCCCCCAGTGATGTCTGAAATAATCTCTTTCAAATTTGGCCCAAAAAGGGTCTTACCTTTGAAAGGGATATTAAGCCAGAGCGCTCTGCGCGCCACAATTGTAAACCCTGAATTTTTCGCCGTTAACCTCGATAACTGCAAAGCGGCGTCTAAAATAAAGGAATTAGCTAACTTAAGTGCGTGAATTCTGTCCATGACTTCCTCATACGGAGTCTCCCTACTGAGCAACTTTTCCAGTTCCTCGAACCAGAACCACGCCGCTGTAGTGACAGGAATAATGCACGAAATAGGTTGAAGGAGGTAACCTTGCTGTACAAAAATTTTTTTTAAGCAAACCCTCCAATTTTTTATCCATAGGATCTTTGAAAGCACAATTGTCCTCAATAGGAATGGTTGTGCGCTTGGTTAGAGTAGAAACCGCCCCCTCGACCTTAGGGACTGTTTGCCATGTGTCCTTCCTGGGGTCGACCATAGGGAACAATTTCTTAAATATAGGAGGAGGGACAAAAGGTATGCCTGGCTTCTCCCACTCCCTATTCACTATGTCCGCCACCCGTTTAGGTATCGGAAAAGCATCAGGGTGCACCGGGACCTCAAGGAACTTGTCCATCTTGCACAATTTTTCTGGGTTGACCAGATTGTCACAATCATCCAGAGTAGATACCACCTCCTTAAGTAATGCGCGGAGATGCTTTAATTTAAATTTAAATGTCACAACATCAGGTTCTGCCTGCTGAGAAATTCTTCCTATATCAGAAATTTCCCCATCTGACAAACCCTCCCTCACTGCCACTTCCGATTGGTGTGAGGGTATGACAGAAAAATTATCATCAGCGCCCTCCTGCTCTATAGTGTTTAAAACAGAGCAATCGCGCTTTCTCTGAAATGCTGGCATTTTGGATAAAATATTAGCTATGGAGTTATCCATTACTGCCGTCAATTACTGCATAGTAACAAGCATTGGCGCGCTAGAAGTACTAGGGGTCGCCTGCGCGGGCATAACTGGTATAGACACAGACGGAGATGATGTAGAACTATGTCTACTTCCTTCATCTGAGGAATCATCCTGGGCAACTTTACAATTTGTGACAGTACTGTCCTTACTTTGTTTGGACGCTATGGCACAATTATCACACATATTTGAAGGGGGAACCACATTGGCTACCATACATACAGAACATGATCTATCTTAAGGTACAGACATGTTAAACAGGCTTAAACTGGTTAATAAAGCACACAAACAGAATTTATGCTTACCTGATAAATTACTTTCTCCAACGGTGTGTCCGGTCCACGGCGTCATCCTTACTTGTGGGATATTCTCTTCCCCAACAGGAAATGGCAAAGAGCCCTGGCAAAGCTGGTCACATGATCCTTCCTAGGCTCCGCCTTCCCCAGTCATTTGACCGACGTAAAGGAGGAATATGCATAGGAGAAATCATATGATACCGTGGTGACTGTAGTTAGAGAAAATAATTCATCAGACCTGATTAAAAAACCAGGGCGGGCCGTGGACCGGACACACCGTTGGAGAAAGTAATTTATCAGGTAAGCATAAATTCTGTTTTCTCCAACATAGGTGTGTCCGGTCCACGGCGTCATCCTTACTTGTGGGAACCAATACCAAAGCTTTAGGACACGGATGATGGGAGGGAGCAAATCAGGTCACCTAGATGGAAGGCACCACGGCTTGCGAAACCTTTCTCCCAAAAATAGCCTCCGAAGAAGCAAAAGTATCAAATTTGTAAAATTTGGTAAAAGTGTGCAGTGAAGACCAAGTCGCTGCCTTACATATCTGATCAACAGAAGCCTCGTTCTTGAAGGCCCACGTGGAAGCCACAGCCCTAGTGGAGTGAGCTGTGATTCTTTCAGGAGGCTGCCGTCCGGCAGTCTCATAAGCCAATCGGATGATGCTTTTAAGCCAAAAAGAGAGAGAGGTAGAAGTTGCTTTTTGACCTCTCCTTTTACCAGAATAAACAACAAACAAGGAAGATGTTTGTCTGAAATCCTTTGTAGCCTCTAAATAGAATTTTAGAGCACGAACTACATCCAAATTGTGCAACAAACGTTCCTTCTTTGAAACTGGATTCGGACACAAAGAAGGCACAACTATCTCCTGGTTAATATTTTTGTTAGAAACAACTTTCGGAAGAAAACCAGGTTTAGTACGCAAAACCACCTTATCTGCATGGAACACCAGATAAGGAGAAGAACACTGCAGAGCAGATAACTCTGAAACTCTTCTAGCAGAAGAAATTGCAACCAAAAACAAAACTTTCCAAGATAATAACTTAATATCTACGGAATGTAAGGGTTCAAACGGAACCCCTTGAAGAACTGAAAGAACTAAATTGAGACTCCAAGGAGGAGTCAAAGGTTTGTAAACAGGCTTGATTCTAACCAGAGCCTGAACGAAGGCTTGAACATCTGGCACAGCCGCCAGCTTTTTGTGAAGTAAAACAGATAAAGCAGAAATCTGTCCCTTCAAGGAACTTGCAGATAATCCTTTCTCCAAACCCTCTTGTAGAAAGGAGAGAATCTTAGGAATTTTAATCTTATTCCATGGGAATCCTTTAGATTCGCACCAACAGATATATTTTTTCCAAATTTTATGGTAAATTTTTCTAGTTACAGGCTTTCTAGCCTGAACAAGAGTATCAATGACAGAATCTGAGAACCCACGCTTTGATAAAATCAAGCGTTCAATCTTCAAGCAGTCAGTTGGAGTGAGGCCAGATTCGGATGTTCGAACGGACCTTGAACAAGAAGGTCCTGTCTCAAAGGTAGCTTCCATGGTGGAGCCGATGACATATTCACCAGGTCTGCATACCAAGTTCTGCGTGGCCACGCAGGAGCTATCAAGATCACCGAAGCCCTCTCCTGATTGATCCTGGCTACCAGCCTGGGAATGAGAGGAAACGGTGGGAATACATAAGCTAGGTTGAAGGTCCAGGGCGCTACTAGTGCATCTACTAGAGTCGCCTTGGGATCCCTGGATCTGGACCCGTAGCAAGGAACCTTGAAGTTCTGACGAGACGCCATCAGATCCATGTCTGGAATGCCCCATAATTGAGTTATTTGGGCAAAGATTTCCGGATGGAGTTCCCACTCCCCCGGATGAAATGTCTGACGACTCAGAAAATCCGCTTCCCAATTTTCCACTCCTGGGATGTGGATTGCAGACAAGTGGCAGGAGTGATTCTCCGCCCATTGAATTATTTTGGTCACTTCTTCCATCGCCAGGGAACTCCTTGTTCCCCCCTGATGGTGGATATATGCAACAGTCGTCATGTTGTCTGATTGAAACCTTATGAATTTGGCCTTTGCTAGTTGAGGCCAAGCCTTGAGAGCATTGAATATCGCTCTCAGTTCCAGAATGTTTATCGGGAGAATCGATTCTTCCCGAGACCATAGACCCTGAGCTTTCAGGGGTTCCCAGACCGCGCCCCAGCCCACCAGACTGGCGTCGGTCGTGACAATGACCCACTCTGGTCTGCGGAAGCTCATCCCTTGTGACAGGTTGTCCAGGGTCAGCCACCAACGGAGTGAATCTCTGGTCCTCTGATCTACTTGGATCGTCGGAGACAAGTCTGTATAATCCCCATTCCACTGTCTGATCATGCACAGTTGTAATGGTCTTAGATGAATTCGCGCAAACGGAACTATGTCCATTGCCGCAACCATCAAACCTATTACTTCCATGCACTGCGCTATGGAAGGAAGAAGAACAGAATGAAGTACTTGACAAGAGCTTAGAAGTTTTGATTTTCTGGCCTCTGTCAGAAAAATCTTCATTTCTAAGGAATCTATTATTGTTCCCAAGAAGGGAACTCTTGTTGACGGGAATAGAGAACTTTTTTCTACGTTCACTTTCCACCCGTGAGATCTGAGAAAGGCTAGGACAATGTCCGTATGAGCCTTTGCTTGTGGCAGAGATGACGCTTGAATCAGTATGTCGTCCAAGTAAGGTACTACTGCAATGCCCCTTGGCCTTAGCACCGCTAGAAGGGACCCTAGTACCTTTGTGAAAATTCTTGGAGCAGTGGCTAATCCGAATGGAAGTGCCACAAACTGGTAATGCTAGTCCATAAAGGCGAACCTTAGGAACCGATGATGTTCCTTGTGGATAGGAATATGTAGATACGCATCCTTTAAATCCACCGTGGTCATTAATTGACCTTCCTGGATGGTAGGAAGAATTGTCCGAATGGTTTCCATTTTGAACGATGGAACCCTGAGAAATTTGTTTAGGATCTTGAGATCCAAAATTGGTCTGAATGTTCCCTCTTTTTTGGGAACTATGAACAGATTGGAGTAAAACCCCATCCCTTGTTCTCCTAATGGAACAGGATGAATCACTCCCATTTTTAACAGGTCTTCTACACAATGTAAGAATGCCTGTCTTTTTATTTGGTCTGAAGACAATTGAGACCTGTGGAACCTTCCCCTTGGGGGTAGTTCCTTGAATTCCAGAAGATAACCTTGAGAAACTATTTCTAGCGCCCAAGGATCCTGAACATCTCTTGCCCAAGCCTGAGCGAAGAGAGAGAGTCTGCCCCCCACCAGATCCGGTCCCGGATCGGGGGCCAACATCTCATGCTGTCTTAGTAGCGGTAGCAGGCTTCTTGGCCTGCTTACCTTTGTTCCAGCCTTGCATCGGTCTCCAGGCTGGCTTGGTTTGAGAAGTATTACCCTCTTGCTTAGAGGTTGTAGAATTTGAGGCTGGTCCGTTTCTGCGAAAGGGACGAAAATTTGGTTTATTTTTAGCCTTAAAAGACCTATCCTGAGGAAGGGCGTGGCCCTTTCCCCCAGTGATGTCTGAAATAATCTCTTTCAAGTCAGGGCCAAACAGCGTCTTCCCCTTGAAAGGGATGTTAAGTAATTTGTTCTTGGAGGACACATCCGCTGACCAAGACTTTAGCCAAAGCGCTCTACGCACCACAATAGCAAAACCTGAATTTTTCGCCGCTAATCTAGCTAATTGCAAAGTGGCGTCTAAGGTAAAAGAGTTAGCCAATTTAAGTGCGGGAACTCTGTCCATAACCTCCTCATAAGAAGATTCTTTATCGAGCGACTTTTCTAGTTCTTCGAACCAGAAACACGCTGCTGTAGCGACAGGAACAATGCATGAAATTGGTTGTAAAAGGTAACCTTGCTGAACAAACATCTTTTTAAGCAAACCCTCTAATTTTTTATCCATAGGATCTTTGAAAGCACAACTATCTTCTATAGGGATAGTAGTGCGTTTGTTTAGAGTAGAAACCGCCCCCTCGACCTTGGGGACTGTCTGCCATAAGTCCTTCCTGGGGTCGACCATAGGAAATAATTTCTTAAATATAGGGGGGGGGGAACAAAAGGTATGCCGGGCCTTTCCCATTCTTTATTTACAATGTCCGCCACCCGCTTGGGTATAGGAAAAGCTTTGGGGGGCACCGGAACCTCTAGGAACTTGTCCATCTTACATAGTTTCTCTGGAATCACCAAATTGTCACAATCATCCAGAGTAGATACCACCTCCTTAAGCAAAGCGCGGAGATGTTCCAATTTAAATTTGAATGTAATAACATCAGGTTCAGCTTGTTGAGAAATTTTTCCTGAATCTGAAATTTCTCCCTCAGACAAAACCTCCCTGGCCCCTTCAGACTGGTGTAAAGGCGTGTCAGAACCATTATCATTAGCGTCCTCATGCTCTTCAGTATCTAAAACAGAGCAGTCGCGCTTTCGCTGATAAGTGGGCATTTTGGCTAAAATGTTTTTAATAGAATTATCCATTACAGCCGTTAATTGTTGCATAGTAAGGAGGATTGGCGCACTAGATGAACTAGGGGCCTCCTGAGTGGGCAAGACTTGGGTAGACAAAGAAGGAGATGATGCAGTACCATGCTTACTCCCCTCACTTAAGGAATCATTTTGGGCCACATTATTATCAGAGTCATCATTGTCCCTACTTTCTTTATCACATTCATCACATATATTTAAATGGAGAGGAACCTTGGCTTCCGAACATACAGAACATCGTCTATCTGATTGTTCAGACATGTTAACAGGCATAAACTTGATAACAAAGCACAAAAAACGTTTTTAAAATAAAACCGTTACTGTCACTTTAAATTTTAAACTGAACACACTTTATTACTGAATATGCGAAAAAGTATGAAGGAATTGTTCAAAATTCACCAAAATTTCACCACAGTGTCTTAAAGGCTTAAAAGTATTGCACACCAAATTTGAAAGCTTTAACTCTTAAAATAACGGAACCGGAGCCGTTTTTACATTTAACCCCTATACAGTCCCTGGTATCTGCTTTGCTGAGACCCAACCAAGCCCAGAGGGGAATACGATACCAAATGACGCCTTCAATAAGCTTTTTCAGTGGATCCGAGCTCCTCACACATGTATCTGCATGCCTTGCTTTCCAAAAACAACTGCGCATTAGTGGCGTGAAAATGAGGCTATGCCTATGACTAGCAAAGGCCCCCAGTGAAAAAGGTGTCCAATACAGTGCCTGCCGTTTTTTTTAATCCAAATCCCAAGATTAAAATAACCCTTCAAATTTATAATCTATTAAATATGCTAATAAAGTAATCGAATTAGCCCAGAAATATGTCTACCAGTCTTTAAAGCCCTTGTGAAGCCCTTATTCTTATATTTAAACTAAGAAAATGGCTTACCGGATCCCATAGGGAAAATGACAGCTTCCAGCATTACCAAGTCTTGTTAGAAATGTGTCATACCTCAAGCAGCAAAGTCTGCCCACTGTTTCCCCCAACTGAAGTTACTTCATCTCAACAGTCCTGTGTGGAAACAGCCATCGATTTTAGTAACGGTTGCTAAAATCATCTTCCTCTTACAAACAGAAATCTTCATCTCTTTTCTGTTTCAGAGTAAATAGTACATACCAGCACTATTTTAAAATAACAAACTCTTGATTGAAGAATAAAAACTACATTTAAACACCAAAAAACTCTAAGCCATCTCCGTGGAGATGTTGCCTGTGCAACGGCAAAGAGAATGACTGGGGAAGGCGGAGCCTAGGAGGGATCATGTGACCAGCTTTGCTGGGCTCTTTGCCATTTCCTGTTGGGGAAGAGAATATCCCACAAGTAAGGATGACGCCGTGGACCGGACACACCTATGTTGGAGAAAACCGTTTTAAAACAAAACCGTTACTGTCTCTTTAAATGTTAAACAGGGCACACTTTATTACTGAATATGTGAAAAACTATGAAGGAATTATCCAATCTTTACCAAATTTTCACCACAGTGTCTTAATGCATTCAAAGTATTTCAAGCTGTTAACTCTTAAAATATGGAAACCGGAGCCGTTTTTAATTTTAACCCCCTTACAGTCCCAGCCACAGCCTTTGCTGCGACTTCACCAATCCCAGGGGGGTATATGATACCAAATGAAGCCTTCTAGGAACATTTTTAGTGGATTCCAGACCCTCACACATGCAGCTGCATGTACTGTACTCAAAAGTAACTGTGCAGTAATGGCGCGAAAATGAGGCTCTGCCCACTACAGAGAAAGGCCCTTCCTGACTGGGAAGGTGTCTTAACAAGTGCCTGGTGCTAAAAACATTCCCCAATGTTATAAAAGTGTGAAATTCAACTTCAAACTGCATATAATACTTAAATAAAGCAATCGATTTAGCCCCTAAAAGTGTCTACCAGTTTATAGCCCATATTAAGCCCTTTATTCTGTTTGAGACTAAGAAAATGGCTTACCGGTCCCCATGAGGGGAAATGACAGCCTTCCAGCATTAAACAGTCTTGTTAGAAATATGGCTAGTCATACCTTAAGCAGAAAAGTCTGCCAACTGTTTCCCCCAACTGAAGTTATCTCATCTCAACAGTCCTATGTGGAAACAGCAAACAATTTTAGTTACTGCTGCTAAAATCATACTCCTCTCACAAACAGAACTCTTCATCTTTTTCTGTTTCAGAGTAAATAGTACATACCAGCACTATTTTAAAATAACAAACTCTTGATAGTAGAATAAAAAAACTACAACTAAACACCACAAACTCCTCACCATCCCCGAGGAGATGCTACTTGTTCAGAGCGGCAAGGAGAATGACTGGGGGGGCGGAGCCTGGGAGGGACTATATGGACAGCTCTTGCTGTGTGCTCTCCTTGCCTTTCCCTGTGGGGGAGGAGAATATCCCACAAGTAATGGATGACGCCGTGGACCGGACACACCAATGTTGGAGAAACAGTACACTCCGGTACCATTTAAAAATAACAAACTTTGTTTTTTTTTTTTTGTTAAATAGTTTTTATTGAGGTTAAAATAGCATACTGACAACAGTCTCATCAACAGGATACACTTTACAACATAAATTATGCTGGCATGACATAACACTTTAGGCACCTCATTTTTAAATCTTATAGGTTTGCAAAGTCCTCAGACAAGCAGGTCCAATCGTGGGACCAAAAGTTAAACAAAGCAATTGAGGACATGCCAATGCAGACAATAGTAAAAATTGCAGTTTCAGCGTATATGGGATAAACATAAATTATGGAAAGCATATACAATATCAATATAAAGAAGCATAATGAAGGCACCAAGGTAACTCTGTATAATTCGTCTGTTGAGAAAATTAGGAGCATAGCATCCCTCAATTGTTATTTTAATCCAGTAACCCCTTAACACTGAGCTTTAATTAGAACATAAACAATATTAAGACTATTATCTTGAATAAACTTCAGGAAAGCAGGAAATCACAAACAAAATTGATATTCCTGTGTTAGAACCCCGTGAGCCATTCTACAATAGTGCAGGGGGAGACTAAGTCATGGCTCTACGGGTTGGGCAGAGACTACTAAACTCTGCCAAAAGGGTGTGCAGAGAAAAGGGAATCATCCCTAACCGCACAAAAATGGTGGGGGGGGGGGGCGCGGAGGGAAGGCCGAAAATAACATATCTTTCTATTGTTAATTTTATATTTCTAACATTTAAAACCAAAAATATTGATAGAGCAACTTAACTTCATTGAAAACTGAACATAAAGGAAATGATTAAGTAAGACTCGTAATTCTGTATGCTGGTGTCTGAGTCAAGTTAACAGTGTATCACTAAAGACATCTCCCCCTGCTGTACATTTATGCATTGCCAGGGGCTAGGTTTAAAAAAGGATACAATACTCAGGCATAGTTTCACCTCATCAACTTACCCTCCAGCTAGTAGGGTATACTCCAGGATCAACAAATATGTGTGAAAAGCAGCCCATGTTATCTATCTATGAAAAATATATACACCTGATGTAGATACTCTCCTCCTCAAAAAAAACCCTGCATTATTGTGTGTGGGAAGGAGACCCAGAAATTTACAAAACAAGGACTCTGTGGGCGCTAGGTCTAGCAGATGTCTAATCACATGATAAAATTCTGTTTAAACAAATTAACCTATTGACAGGTAGAGACCAATCCGTAACTGCAGTGACCCTATCCAAATACTCACTTGTGAATAACAATATTTATAAGCATTGCATTATAGCAGCCGCCGATTGATATCGTACGGCAAGCATTATAGAAACAGGAGCAATTTAAATATTAAAGATAAACATGCAGTTATGGCTTACTATCCACCGCTACCAACAGGACACAGCAAAGTTTTAAATGTAGGATTCCTATACTAGGCAACTAAAATCTTAAAAGACAAATAAGCATATGGACAGTTTAGAAGAGAATATACATTTCAGACAAGAGCTCTAGGTTAATCATACATGGCAATATAGAAATATTAATAACACTCTGGAGCATTCACATAGATTTAAACAGCATAGGGGCTCACTAATCTAGAAAAGGGAGATAGCAAATATAGGACTATCAGCTTGCAGGTCTAGTGGCAAATTACAGCACAATTGAGAGAATATATGATAATAGACCATTAACTATTAAGAAGGCTAACGCTCCCAGGCAAATATCTGATGTGGTTATGAAAATAATATAGGATGGGGCCACAATTCTCATATGCGTCAGCATCAGTAGGGAATAACCTGACTATGAAATTGAAAGACTCCCAACTCAAGCAGGTTTATGGGGTATGATCGTAAGGCATAATATCTCAAATATAGTCCAGAGTCTAGATTTTTGAGCTGTGAGGCAGCACAACAAAGGGAGTCCTAAAGCTGTTGGAGAGTCTTGGTGGGTATGTTGTGCCCAAAACCACCTTCCTCCACACACTCCCTTCACCCAATACCTGCTCTAAGGGATCGTAACAGTTTATAGATGACCCGCACTTCAGTCCACGGATCACATGGGGAATAGTGGCTCATAGCCCAATACATCTGTAGTGACTGACGATACTTCCAGCAGGGATGTTGTATCAATCGTGCCATGCTGCTGACTGGGAGGAGCATGCCTGGGGATGCGTGAGCGCTGCAGCGCTCTGTGGTGCCCGCTTCTATGTGCGAGCGGCAAAATTTTGACCCCCTCCATGCGTGTAAGCTACCTATGTCGGCAGAAAGGGAGCAAAGCTCTGACCCTAGGCCCGCATCTACTGGCGCCAATGACAAGGAGCACACCTGGAGAGCTGCAGGCCCTATGTCTCTTTGTGTATCCAGTGTTTCTGCACACTCCTCTTCTATGTTACCACTCCGTGTGCGCGCCAGTTGAATTTTGTTAATAAAGGCATCAAGCCTCTCGCAGATCCTCCTCCCATGCTCCTCCAGCAAGTCTCTGATAGCAATATAGGGTACTTGGGCCTCCATGCCGGGCGGCGGTGCATCATAGCCCTCCTTAGGCATTATAATACAGGAGATGCTTGGAGGATGTTAATACGCTCTTAAGTGCTGCAGTGATTCCTCCTGTTAGGTGTGCAAGTCCACCAAGGTAGCGCTCGAGTGCGTGGCAGGCAGTTCCACCTCACCTTTCTTCTCTGTCAGAGTCGCTCTAACCTCTCTCTTCACAAATCCCTTTGTTGTTTAGGCCACCATCTTTAGTGTCTCTGACTCCATGGTCCCCGCTTGGATTACTCGTGGCCCGTAGTAGGTCTTACATTAGAAGAAAAGAGGCTCTTGCATGCTCCCAAACTCAAGCACACAGTAACCCCTCTAGGTAGGACTCAAATATTAAATACTTTAGGCTGGCAAATTAGGTAGATAAATCTCTTTTTGTGAGTCCTGAGTCGGGAGCTCTGCAAAAATGCAGCCATCCACATCGGCGGTTAG
The DNA here is from genome assembly GCF_027579735.1 of Bombina bombina. Taxonomy (NCBI): domain Eukaryota; kingdom Metazoa; phylum Chordata; class Amphibia; order Anura; family Bombinatoridae; genus Bombina; species Bombina bombina. The sequence goes on along the minus strand of NC_069504.1, from coordinate 852,155,091 downwards.
CTCCGCCCCCAACAAACTTTTGATTGAAGAAATAAACTAAGTATAAAACACCACAGTCCTCTTACGACCTCCATTTTAGTTGAGAGTTGCAAGAGAATGACTGGATATGGCAGTGAGGGGAGGAGCTATATAGCAGCTCTGCTGTGGGTGATCCTCTTGCAACTTCCTGTTGGGAAGGAGAATATCCCACAAGTAATGGATGATCCGTGGACTGGATACACTTAACAAGAGAAAAGGAGAGTGAAAATATAGATTGACTGAAAATCTTAGGAACATAGATATAGGACTTACCACCCATGGAGTGTCAGCCCATTTCTTGGAGGTACATGGAAAAGACAGTAGGGATCTAAAAATTAAAGCAATTTAACAGGTAAAGAGGAATGAAGGGGGCGGTGATTGCCTGAGACTATTAAGACAGAGAGAGACATTTTGGATCTACACATTGGGTACACTAGAACAGCATGGAAGAAGTGGATCTAGCAGCTTTTATAGATTCATAATGTGTGGTTCCATCTACTCTGTATCAACAACACCACCTCTTTGGTTGGTTATTTTAGGGGTATAGATGCAAATACTTTTACAGATTGATTTGTATGAACCTTTTTTTTTTAAAATATACTCTATGTGAGCATAAAAGAATTGACATGGGTAAGGGGAATGTGGCATAGAGGTGGATAAGGTATAAATACATACAAATAATAATAAAAAAAATAATATATATATATATATATATATATATACACACACAAATAAATGGATATTAGTTGTCCACTCAAGTATATGCCAGTATTATGTCCACTGTCGTTCCTCCTTTTTTATTTTTTGTATATTTTACATTGTATGCACTATGAATGTTTATTATTATTATGATTATAAAAAAAATGGGGTTTTTACAAATTCATATAAATCAACATAAATTTGAGCACACAAAGTATCATTTTAGGCAAACTAGCATGTACTCAAGTATACAAATAATGAATTAGAGCACACATATTTAGTCAATTGGTAAAAAACAATTTTAATATATTTATTCATTTTTCAGAAGTTATTAATTGATGCATCTATTTTTAGTGTATATTTTATTTTTTTATAACATATGTGAACATATATATGTTTGGTAGATAATTAAATGTTTTACTAATTATTAAATATTAACTATTAAGTATTAATTCTATTTTTAATATGTTTTTATGTGTCTATGTAATATATAAAGAGTCATCATATATATTTTTACATAAATATAGTCTGTGAAATATTCTGGCAACATAAGCATTCCATATGAAACATATAAACACCTTTATAAATGTATTTACCTGGCAGCCACTGGAATACACTACAATCAATAAATAATTACATATGTGCTATTCAACCTTAACACTATTGCTCAGATAACAGGGAAGTCCTATAAAAGGTAGTTGTCAAGGTATGTGGGCATGCCTCTGACGAAGTGGGGAGGAGCACCACAAAACAGGTCAAGCCACGCCCACATTGACATACGCTTGGAGCTATCAGACACACAGCGTTCTAGCCGGCTTGTGAACGACTGTAGCAGACTGGTAGTGATTAGCGGTTTGTACACTCTTGTGTATTTTGAATAACTATTCAAAGGGGGCATTGTTAGCAGCCAGAGACTCAGATTTTGTGCCAATTCCTTGGGGAATCACCACGGAGATACAAATACAAAGGTAAGCAGCACAGCTGTTACTGCTGACACACCAATAGTGAAGGGATCCGAGAAACAGATTGGGACTCTGTACATAGCTGCATTGGTCCTCCTTTTGATGTGCTGTTTACATACCTCACGTGTTAGAGGTCAAAGAGTGTGAGTGCATTTTTATTGTGTGTAATTAAATTTGTTTTTAATAATACTACTCTTAGATCAGTCCCTTGAACTCCAGTCTCCATTTTTTTCTTTTATATGTGATGCAAACATGCAGATTATTCGCCTGAATGCTAAGATATCTGTTTTCTCAGTACAGATGCGTAGGACACTCTAGCTGAAGTCTTGGTCTGCGGACATGACTTCTAAGTCTAGACTACTTTCCCTTTGCTTTAAGGGAAACATTTTATTTGGTCCAGGCTTGGACTCCATTATCTCCACGGTGACTGGGGGCTAGGGTGCCTTCCTACTGCAGGATAAAAAGAACAAGTCTAAGGGACAAGGATCTAATTTCCGTTCCTTTTGTTCTGAGAAGTCCCAACGTCAGCAGTACTCCTCTAAACCCGAGCAAACCAAGAGCACTTGGAAGCCGGCCCAATCCTGGAATAAATCCAAGCAGAACAAGAAGCAAGCGGATAACAAGCCAGCATGAAGGGGCGGCCCCCGATCCAGGGCTGGATCGTGTAGGGGGCAAATTTGTCGCTGTTTTCAGACACTTGGTCCAGGGATGTGCAGGATCTGTGGGTCCTGGAGGTCATAGCTCAGGGATACAAGATAGGTTTCAAATCTCATCCACCCAAGGACAGATTTCTCCTCTCAAGCCTGTCTTTAAAACCAGAGAAGAGGGAAGTCTTTCTGTGGTGTGTGCGGGATCTGTCCTCCTTACCGGTCATTTGTAGAGGTCTATAGTGAGCATTAGAATGTGCAATTTGAAAGTCATACATTGCATCACTTGGCGGCCATTTTGTTTCGTATGCACTGTTTTTAAAAACTACAAAAATCTTCTTCTCCAAAACCGCTTATGGGACAGACTTGAAATTTTGTTTATAGAGTTATCTTATGACTAACTTTCAGATTTGTTCAAGAGAAGTTGATAGGTCATGTGGTTCTGCAGCCATTTTGAATTCTTCAAAAATGCTTAAAGGGACACTGTACTCAAAAATTTTCTTTTGTGATTCAGATAGAGCATGCATTTTTAAGCAACTTTCTAATTTACTCATATTATCAAATTTTCTTCATTCTCTTGGTATGTTTATTTGAAAAGCAAGAATGTAAGTTTAGATGCCGGCCCATTTTTGGTGAACAACCTGGGTTGTCCTTGCTGATTGGTCAGCACCAATAAACAAGTGCTGTCCATGGTCCTGAAGCAAACATTTGCTGGCTCCTTAGCTGAGATGCCTTCTTTTTCAAATAAAGATAGCAAGAGAATGAATTAAAATTGATAATAAAAGTAAATTAGAAAATTGCTTAAAATTGCATGCTTTATCTGAATCCTGAAAGAAAAAATTTGGGTTCAGTGTCCCTTTAATGATATTTTTTAATTAATAATAATAATAAAAAAAAAATGTTTTATAAAAATGCTTTATTTTTGCCAAGTTTATTGACATCTATGGTACAAACTATTGTGCATAATATGGAGGCTGTATATCATATGATCTGGCTGCCATTTTGTTTTATGCGAAAATTTCAAAAATCTATTTTCTCTGCAACCGCTTATGTTAGAACTGTGAAACTTGCTGTATAACCTTATATTGTGACCTAGAGTCACAGTTGTTCATGTTGAATGGATTAGTCACAAGCTGTGGCAGCCATTTTATTTTACGCAAAAAATGTGAAAATCTATTTTCTCTGCAACCGCTTATATTAAAACTGTGAAACTTGATGTATAACCTTATATTGTGACCTAGAGTCACAGTTGTTCATGGTGAAGGAATTTGTCACAAGCTGTGACAGCCATATTAGTTTACACAAAAATTTCGAAAATGTCTTTTCTTTCCAACTGCTTATGTTAATGTTTTGAAATTTGCAGTATAACCATATATTTTCACCTAGAGTAACATCAGTTCATGTTGGTGTGGCAGCCATTTTAAAAAAATGCAAAAAATTTGAAAATGTGTTTTTTTTTTCTTCAAATGCTTATGTTAGAACTGTAAAAACTTGTTATGTAGCTTTATATTGTGACATAGCTGCTTGTATGCCATTGCAAAAGTGATGCACTTGGCCACCTATATTGCTGCTTGCAGCTATATTTATGCTTGTTACTAAATATACTTTGCTAAGTGTTTTCTGCTAAATATGCCGTTTAGTGTTTTCTTGTCGCTATTATTATATCCCCTTAAACAACATTAATTTAATTTGTTGTTAATTTGTTGTAAATGTATAATTAATGTACATTTTATATATATATATATATATATATATATATATATATATATATATATATATATATATATATATATATATATGTATATACAGTTCACGTTTGAATTGTAACTATCTTAATTTAACAATGCAATTTAAAAAAATCCAATCTTTAGTTCTTTCAGATTGGCTATTGCATTGTCTTGAAGAGTATATAAAGCGGCAAGATCCTACTAGTCTTAGAGTTTGAAAAAAAGCCCTGTGTGGGCTGAAACACGTTACTCTTTGAACTGTCTATTTTGGGCTTCAGTAGTGAACATCATAGTGCCGTTCAGGCACTTTTTTACTTCACACTGTGAAATTTGAAACTGCTTCAAAGACGCCAGGAGGTGTTTGTTCCAGTCTTTCAAGGATCCCAATCTGCTTTCACAGACGCTGTGTGGTGTCCAACTACAGGAATGACTATCTAGCGGAGACTTCTTAAACATCTGGTGTAAGTAAGACTTGTCACCTTTGTTTTTGGTCCCGTTTTCGCTCCTGATTGGAATCTTCTTATATTCCAGCGTTCCCGATTTCCACAACATCAGAAGAAATTTGTCATAGACTCTCTGGCTTCCCCACTGAATAATTGTTTGGACGCCTTTTCTTTGTAACAACGTCATTTGTCACGTTTTATAATTTGATTCAAATGTATCAATCTCTTGCTGATACTACATGTACATGAGATATTTTAGATGATATGTACGTGAGATATTTTAGAGTTTTTGGGAGACAATCTTTCAACATATTTTTGTCTGTTAGGAATATCTTCATGGCAATGAAGTCTATTATCGTGCCCAGGAACTCCACTCTGGTACTGGGAACCAGAGAACTCTTTCCTGAGTTTACCATTCATCCATGAGATTGCAGAAGGAGCAGAGCACTCGAGTGGTCCTCTACCAGCTGGCAGGACGGAGCCTGAACCAGAATGACGTCCAGATAAGGAGCCACTGCTATCCCTCTGGATCTCGCCACCACGAGTAGAGCTCCCAGATCCTTTGTGAAGATTCTTGGAGCAGTAGTCAGCCGAAGGGAAAAGCTACAAACTGGAAGTGCTGATCCAGAAAGGCGAACCTTAAGAACCTGAAGTGATCCTTGTGTATTGGCACATGAAGGTAAGCGTCCTTCAAGTTTATCGTTGTCATAAACTGAACCTCTTGAACTAGGGGCAGTATAGACCTTATTGTCTCCATTTCGAACGATGGAACTGACAGAAACTTGTTTAAGCACTTTAGGTCTAGAATTGGGCGAAACATGCCCTCCTTCTTTGGTACCACGAAAAGGTTTGAATAGTACCCTAGACCCCTTTCTGCTAGAGGTACCGGTACAATTACTCCTAGAAAGGAGAGATCCCTCATGCACTCTAGAAAGGCAATCCGTTTCTCTGGATTTGATGAGAGATTTGACAAAAGGAATCTGCCCCTGGGAGGATGAGTTTTGAAACCTATCCTGTAACCCTGGGTAACAACTTCCAGAAACCAAGGATACTGTACGTCTCTCAACCAAACCTCTGCGGAAAAAAAAGAGTCTGCCCCCTATGAGATCCAGAGACGGATCGGGGGCCGCTCCTTCATGTTGATTTTGTCTCGGCGGGCTTCTTGCTCTGCTTGGCTTTATTCCAAGACTGAGAGGGTTTACAAGATCCCTTGGATTGCTCGGTCTTTGCGGCAGATTGCTGTAGTTTGGACTTGCCCGGACGAAAGGGCAGAAAATTAGGAACCTTAGGTTTGTTCTTATCCTGCGGGAGAAAGGCACCCTTGCTCCCCGTGACCGTAGATATAATCGAGTCCAAGCATGGACCAAAAATAATCTTTCATTTAAACGGAAGGGGAAGCAATCTAGATTTGGACGTCATGTCAGCAGACCACGGCTTCAACCACAGTGCCCTCTGGGTCAGCACAGAAGAGCCTGATGTCTTGGCATTCAAGCGAATAATCTGCATATTAGCATCACAAATAAACCAATAAGCTACCCTCAGGGCCTTAATTCTTTCATGTATCTCATCTAGGGGTGTCTCCACCTTGATCATTTCTGACAGAGAGTTGCACCAATAGGTAGCGGCTCCCGCAAGCGCGGCTGCAGGTTGAAAAACTAAACCCTGTGTGCTGAAACATTTTTCTTAACAGGGTCTCTAATTTATTATCCATGGGTTCCTTAAACAACAAACTGTCCTCAAGCGGGATAGTGGTGCGTTTAGGGAGCGTGGAGATAGCTCCACCCACCTTAGGCACAGATCCCCACAACTCTAGCTGAGAATCTGGAACCAGGAACATTTTTTTAAAGAAAGAAGAAGGGGAGAAAGACGAGCCAAGTCTCTCCGGCTCATTCTTAATAATATTGACCATCTTTACGGGAACCAGTTCCTCCGCACCCAGAGAGAGAGTCCTTCGAAGTATTGGAATACTCAGCATTAGAAAATAGTCTAGTCTCAGATACATCCAACAGAGTAAATGACCCCTGGGAAGGATAGCAATGTTTAACCTTTCCTTGCGCTTGGCCTGGCGAGGTAAAGACCTAATGACCGCAGATACCGCAGTTTGTAACTGTTCAACAAAATCGGGAAGCAATGTGGCCCCTCCCGCAGGAGGATTAGAAGTGCACTGGGGAGCTGCATGTGCAATCTGAGATGAATGTAGGGAACACACCTCACAGGACGGAGACCCCTCAGAGGTGGGCGGCACAGTGGCACTAAACATCTTGTTTCTTTTAGATATCAGTATTTTATCGAGGCATGTGGAACATAGTTTAGTCTTCACACCAGAATAAGTAGGTTCTCCACACTTTATGATAAATGTGATGAGTAACCGGCTTACAAGCTTGAATGAGAGTATTAATGACTCTGAACCTCCAAGGCACCACTAATGCATCTATTAGCTCCGCCTGAGGATCCCTGGATTCCGACCCATATCTGGGTAGCTTGGTATTGAGACGGGACGGCATGAGATCTATCTCCGGAGTCCCCCACTTGTTGCATATCTCCACAAACACCTAGGGAGAGAGAGCCCATTCCCCTGAATGAAAGGATTGTCTGCTGAGAAAATTTGCTTCCCAGTTGTGCACACCCGGGATGTGGATTGCTGACAGCAAACAGTTGTGGGCCTCTGCCCACTGCAGAATCCGAGATACCTCCCTCATTGCAAGGGAGCTCCTCGTTCCTCCCTGGTGGTTGATGTAAGCCACCAAGGTGATATTGTCTGATAGTAATCTGATAAACTGAACAAACCCAGATGGGGCCAAGCCTTTAGAGCAGTGAAGATTGCTCAAAGTTAAAGAATGTTGATCCGAAGAACGCTCTCCTCCCGAGATTAAAGGCCCTGAGCATTATTGGCTCCCCAAACTGCTCCCCATCCTAAGAGACTCAAATCTGTAGTCACAATCTCCCAGGATGGTCTTAAAAAGGATGTCCCAAGGGACAGGTGATCTGGACAGAGTCACCAAGAGAGCGATTCTCTCGACCGGTTGTCCAGAGAGATCTGTTGAGACAGATCCGAATGATTGCTGTTCCACTGTCTCAGCAGGCACAGTTGTAACGGTCTAAAACAGAACCTGGCAAAGGGAATTATGTCCATGCTGGACACCATGGGAGCAATCACCTCTATACACTGCCCCACAGAGGGCCTTGAGGAGGTCCTGAGGGCAAGACATGCCGAAGCCAGCTTGCAGCGTCTCTGGTCTGAAAGAAATATCCTCATGACTAGTGAGTCTATTATAGTGCCCAGGAATTCTACCCTGGTGCTTGGAATAAGATAACTATTTTCTAAGATTATCTTTCATCCATGGGATCGAAGAAGAGAGAGAAGAGATTCTGAATGTTCTTCCGCTAGACGAAAGGATGGTGCTTGTAGCAGAATATCGTCCAAGTAAGGTGCTACTGCAATGCCCTGGGTTCTGGCCACAGCCAAGAGAGCCCCCAGAACCTTTGTGAAAATTCTTGGGGCAGTAGCTAGGCCAAACGGAAGAGCAATAAACTGAAAGTGCTGGTCCAGGAAGGCAAACATTATGAACTGAAAATGTTCCCTGTGGATTGGGACATGAAGGTAAGCATCCTTCAGATCTATAATGGTCATGAACTGTCCCTTCTGGACTAAGAGAAGTATAGACCTTATTGTCTCCATCTTGAACGAGGGGGCATTCTAAAACTTGTTTAAGCACTTTAGGTCCAGAATCAGGCGGAAAGTTTCCTCCTTTTTTAGGACCACAAAAAGGTTTGAGTAGCATCACAAACCTTGTTCCTCTATGGGAACCGGGACAATGACTCCTAAGGAGGACAGATCCCAAACACATACCAGAAAGGCCTCCTTCTTCTTTGGTTTTGATGACAGATTTGAGAGATGAAATCTGTCCTTGGGTGGAAGAGACTTAAACCCAATTATGTAACCCTGAGCAAAGACCTCCACGACCCAAGGATCCTGCACATCCCTGAACCAAGCTTCTGAGAAGAGCGAAAGTCTGCCCCCTATCTGATCCATAGATGGATCAGGGGCGACCCCTTCATGCTGATTTAGTCTTAGCGGGCTTCTTGTTCTGCTTAGACTTATTCCAGGACTGAGCCGGCTTCCAAGTCTTAGGTTGCTCGGTCTTAGAGGAGGATTTCTGGCTCATAGGCTGAGGTTGGAGCATGCAGGTTACTTTAGAGGCACAACTTTACAAGCTTGGCATGCTTTCCTTAAAAGAGGTGGTCCTAGGTTGCGCTCCATGTGACCGGGTGTGGTCGTAGCTTCACTTACTACTTTCTGACCGCGCTGGTTATCGGAGAGAAGCAGTTTTCTCTGTGTGCCTGGGTCATCTCACTCATAACACAGTATAATCAAATAAAAATATATGAGATTAATCCTCACTGTTCAATAATCTCCCCTCAGGAGATATTAACCCTTGATTCCATACAGATAAAAGGAGCCACACTGTGACCCTGTCTTCTTCCGTTATCATATGTGTATAAATACATTAAACAATCTAAGCTGTGAAACAGAAACACAGTCTCTCAAGTTTGACAGTCCTGTAGCATCGCTCCTGACATGGACTTGAGTGATGGAAGCAGGCAGTGAAACTCGTCAACACTGATTGCTTAGGAGCTGTTAATATGAATCTGGATGGGTTCACAGAAAGACTCCAACTGCATTTCCAGAATCTAACTTTTGTCAATGCTCTCACTGAGAGGCTGACAAGACTACTTAAAACTCCAGTCCCATTTCGAAGGGTAGATACCCTTCATAAGGAACTACTCCGAATCTTGACACTTCTCTGCAAAACTTCTGTGACGAAAGGCAAAGAATGACTGGGGTATGAGGGAAGTGAGGGAGGTATTTAAGCCTTTGGCTGGAGTGTCTTTGCCTCCTCCTGTTGGCCAGGTTCTGTATTTCCCACAAGTAAGGAATGATGAAGTGGACTCTCCCCATATTAAGAAGGAAAAATATATATATATATATATATATATATATATATATATATATATTTATATGTCTATGTATGTGTATATATATATATACATATATACACAAATAAATATAAAAATACTTACGTACACTGTTACCCTAACACTGCGCTAACTGACCACCGCTGCAGAGACTGATACCCACTATTTTGTATCAGGCTGTACTCTGCACACTTGACTGGTTAAAAGATTAAAAACAAAACAAAATTCACAATGAAAAATTGTCTAGGTGAGCTGAACACTAAGCACTCCTTGTTACATAGATATACTCTCTGTACCAATATCAATTGTGTCTATTCAACTTTACATATACATTTCAGGCAAAAAATATATCATTTCAGGCACAGAGTATTACCTATTTTATGTCAATAATACCTATAAATCACACCTATAAATAAATAACATTCACAATAAACAATATTAAAAATCAATTAAATTCTAATTTTTACACGGTACTGAAAAATTATTGACACAAACAAACTAAATACGATAGCATTAAAAAATGCTACCTATCTCACCTCGATGTCCCCAGGAGTATGGTAAAATCTGTTATGTGTTCTGGTGCTTGAATGAGAACCCTCCTGTCTCTGTAGCTGAGAGCGGTGCTGCTTTACTGATCGTTGGACGCTGAAGAGCGCCCAAACAACTGGTAGCTGTGAACACAAGAAAAGAACAGAGCGCAACCACAACTCAAGGTAAAAGTTTTATTACTTTTTCGAGCGCTAAAAACAAATTGCACTTACAAGAAATTGGCAATATTCAAGCAATTAGAATTAACAATCCACTGGACCGCAATCTCTCTGACAGCCCTCCACGCTGGAATCAGATATGGCGTCTCCGGGAAGTCCGTAGGCTTAGGTGTTAATGACCAAATAGTTAATGGTAAAAAGTACTTGCAAAAGCAATAAGTATCGATGTCTTCAACAGTGTCCCTTTGTACAGTCTACGCGTTTCGTCCTCTTTAACGGGACTTTCTCAAGACTCAGGGTTTAATGTCCTAGTTCGCGGGGATCCTCTTCTTAAAACTCCAGCTACATTTCTATAGGCTGGAATATGGACCAATCACGAGCGCCAATCTGACACACCCACTCTCAATCCATTTCTCTTTGCTACGGTGAGTCAGACTGGAGCCGCCGGTCTCCACACTAATAATTTCATTCAGAACAACTGTATGATTAATACACATTTTACTATTATGCCGAATAAATATACATAAAAAAAATACATGAATAAATGCATACCTATAAACACAAACTCATCATAATATCATGCTTAAACATAGCGGCTGTGAGGCTCCTACCTAAAATACACATTGCTAAATGTTCTTAAAGGGATATTAACATTTTCTTAAAGGGATATTAACATTACCTTCTCCCTTCTACTACCTCCTATTACTGGTAATAGTGATGTACCAACACCAATCTTGATACTTAAGTAATATATATTAACCTAAAATTTTAAAACATTGATTTACAAGATTAAAAATTAATAATAATAGATATTGTCTAAAAAATTAATAATTATTATTTTATTCTAATTAAATTCATTACTACTTAAATTGATCTATTCTACGTTTGTAGGAATTATCTTATCTTATTCATTTCACGAAATTAAATCATGAATGCTTGGAGGTCCAAATCTATATTTAACCCTTTTGGGGCCAAGCAATCTAGAGATTGGATCCACTTTGTTTCTCTTTTCCTCAATTCTGTTAATCTTTGATGAGGGTTAGTAGTCACAGAAACTGTTTCTAAAATACTAATTCTAAGGCTACTGGGGTCATTCTTATGAAACACTCGAAAGTGATCGGACACACTATGTGTCTTGAGGCCTTGTTCTATGTTGTAAATGTGCTCATAACATCTACGTTTCACTTTCCTTTTCGTCCTCCCTACATAGACACACCCACATTTGCACGTTAAACTATATACCACATATGTGGATTGACAGGTACCTCGTTAATTAATGGGAAATGTTTTTGAATGACTAGTGTCCTTAATAGAATCCCTATTCCAAATTAAGGGGCACATGCAACAGTTTTTTCGACCACATTTAATGGTCCCTGGTTTCCCTTTAGCCCAATGGTCTAATGTTCCCAGTCCTCGTTGTTTATTACTTTCTAACATAGGCAATTTGGAGGGGGCAAGGATATTCTTGAGGTTCCTATTTTTCTTGTAGACAATATTGGGTTTGTCTTTAATTGCATCCCTAAGTAGGGGGTCTGCCTGCAGAATACCCCAATGTTTGTTCAGGATTCTCTTAAAAAAACCAGCACCTTCATTGTACGTAGTTATAAACCTGATTGTATTATGCTCAGACCCTTCACTATTTGTTCTCTCTTTTGGGCATAAAAGTGCATCCCTACTGCACACTGTATTTCTATTTCTTGCTTCTATTATCAGATTCTTGTCATACTCCTTCTCTAAGAACTTCTTTTCTAACACATCAGCTTCCTTACTGAAATCCTCTATTTTGGTACAATTTCTACGTACCCTACGAAACTGCCCATAGGGGATATTTTGTATCCACGATCTCTTATGGCCACTATTGGGATTTAAGAATCCGTTACTATCGGTGGGTTTGCAGAAATTTTTCACCATTATAGTGTTCGGAGTACCCTCACTAAAAAATTCCACGTCCAAAAATTCAATACTAACTTTTGACATTTTACTGGTAAATAATAAATTAAACGTATTGGTATTCATATAATTGATAAATTCTGTAGCCAATATTTCATCTCCTTGCCAAATAATAATAATATCGTCAATGTATCTCAGATACTTGACGATATACTTTGCAAAGGGATTATTGTTCCATATTTTCACATCCTCAAACTGGGCCATATAAATATTGGCATAAGAGGGCGCCATTGGAGTACCCATGGCCGTCCCTTGGGTCTGTCTGAAGAAATTACCTTGGAAGTTAAAGTAATTCTTACTTAATATAAAGTCTATCACTTTAATTAAAAACTCCAGATGTTTGCTTGATATGCCACTATTTGCACCAACGATATTAAAAGCTTCTATTCTGTTTTTATGGGGAATACTAGTGTACAAAGATGATACGTCGCATGTTATCCACACATAGTCCTCTTTCCATCTTAAACCTTCTAACTGTGTGATAACATCCAACGTATCCTTAATATAAGATTTGATCTTTTTCACAATTGGCTGCATAAAGAAATCAATATAAGTCGATAAATTACTAGTAATAGACTCTACCCCTGAAATGATGGGGCGACCAGGGGGATTGCTGGGGTCTTTATGTAATTTGGGAATATGATAAAAGATAGGTATTTTTGGATGGGGATTATATATAAATCCAAATTCATCATTGTTCAGGATTGATTCATTTTTGGCTTCACTCAAGATGTTTAACAGCTGTTTATTGTATTCGACTGTGGGATCTCTACTTAATTTTTCATATGTTTGTGTATCTCCCAAAAGTCTAAAAGCTTCATTTAAATATGCAATTAAAGACAAACCCAATATTGTCTACAAGAAAAATAGGAACCTCAAGAATATCCTTGCCCCCTCCAAATTGCCTATGTTAGAAAGTAATAAACAACGAGGACTGGGAACATTAGACCATTGGGCTAAAGGGAAACCAGGGACCATTAAATGTGGTCGAAAAAACTGTTGCATGTGCCCCTTAATTTGGAATAGGGATTCTATTAAGGACACTAGTCATTCAAAAACATTTCCCATTAATTCACGAGGTACCTGTCAATCCACATATGTGGTATATAGTTTAACGTGCAAATGTGGGTGTGTCTATGTAGGGAGGACAAAAAGGAAAGTGAAACGTAGATGTTATGAGCACATTTACAACATAGAACAAGGCCTCAAGACACATAGTGTGTCCGATCACTTTCGAGTGTTTCATAACAATGACCCCAGTAGCCTTAGAATTAGTATTTTAGAAACAGTTTCTGTGACTACTAACCCTCATCAAAGATTAACGGAATTGAGGAAAAGAGAAACAAAGTGGATCCAATCTCTAGATTGCTTGGCCCCAAAAGGGTTAAATATAGATTTGGACCTCCAAGCATTCATGATTTAATTTCGTGAAATGAATAAGATAAGATAATTCCTACAAACGTAGAATAGATCAATTTAAGTAGTAATGAATTTAATTAGAATAAAATAATAATTATTAATTTTTTAGACAATATCTATTATTATTAATTTTTAATCTTGTAAATCAATGTTTTAAAATTTTAGGTTAATATATATTACTTAAGTATCAAGATTGGTGTTGGTACATCACTATTACCAGTAATAGGAGGTAGTAGAAGGGAGAAGGTAATGTTAATATCCCTTTAAGAAAATGTTAATATCCCTTTAAGAACATTTAGCAATGTGTATTTTAGGTAGGAGCCTCACAGCCGCTATGTTTAAGCATGATATTATGATGAGTTTGTGTTTATAGGTATGCATTTATTCATGTATTTTTTTTATGTATATTTATTCGGCATAATAGTAAAATGTGTATTAATCATACAGTTGTTCTGAATGAAATTATTAGTGTGGAGACCGGCGGCTCCAGTCTGACTCACCGTAGCAAAGAGAAATGGATTGAGAGTGGGTGTGTCAGATTGGCGCTCGTGATTGGTCCATATTCCAGCCTATAGAAATGTAGCTGGAGTTTTAAGAAGAGGATCCCCGCGAACTAGGACATTAAACCCTGAGTCTTGAGAAAGTCCCGTTAAAGAGGACGAAACGCGTAGACTGTACAAAGGGACACTGTTGAAGACATCGATACTTATTGCTTTTGCAAGTACTTTTTACCATTAACTATTTGGTCATTAACACCTAAGCCTACGGACTTCCCGGAGACGCCATATCTGATTCCAGCGTGGAGGGCTGTCAGAGAGATTGCGGTCCAGTGGATTGTTAATTCTAAAGGCTTGAATATTGCCAATTTCTTGTAAGTGCAATTTGTTTTTAGCGCTCGAAAAAGTAATAATACTTTTACCTTGAGTTGCGGTTGCGCTCTGTTCTTTTCTTGTGTTCACAAATACTTACGTACACACATTTATACATAAATAAACACATATATACAATACATATACATACTGTATATGTATGTATCTCTATGTTAAAGCCCTTGGCCTGCCTTTTGTTTCCTAAAAATTGAGATCTCGAATCTTTGAGCCTTTAACTGTACTTTGTAAAGTATTTTGGATGTGTTTTGTGACACTTTTTTTTTGTTTCACTAAACAGTTAACAAGAGCTTTGAGGTTGCGGTAATCATTCGAGCATAAATCACAATTGTGTTCATGATTTCACATTAACTTTAAACTTGTAATACAACCGCAATTTAACTTACACGGAAACAAATGTGAAAACCCAATATCACTTGCTCGCAAACACTAGCACTCAACTCATAACCTGGTCCTAAATACATTCTAGTCATAGGCACTGCCATGTTAAAATCTGTCTTTCATTACATTCCAGTGCTGATGTGTTTGCACTTGTGCATCAACTCTCCTTCAGATACCTGCAGTGTAACCTAAGTGCCATAATGGCAGAACCCTTGATTACAGGAAGGTGCATGAAATGTATTTAGGGCTAGATTACAAGTGCAGCACTAGTTTATCGTGCACCCATAGGTCACATTCGCATTGTGGGAACTTCAAATACCAGTGCACAATTGTGTGTGCTGGTATTACGATTGGATCGCAAACATCACACTCGCAAAAGTGCAATATTGCGCTCCACTCGTAATATAGCCCTTAGTGTTTAGTGTCCCTTTAAACTAAAAATAAAGTGAAGATTAGACGAATTAAATGGTATCTAAAAAATGGAAGCAAATAGAAATTTGAAGTTGATAGTAAAAAATCTTACTTTCCTGACTGGAACTCTGCCTACTGGAGACGTTCCTTCCACGGCCTGTCTCATGGCAGATACCATTATTTCAATCACAGCAATCTCTTCCCTATTATCCAGACCTATGAAAAGACCTAGAGTTAAGATCTTGCAAAGACACATGCAAGTTAATAAGTTGTCCATTATCGCCCAAACGTACTTTCAACCACAAGAAGGTCAGTCTGACATTCCCAGTCTCGGAGCTGGGATGCAGCACAGTCCCAGAGGCTGTCTACCAAATAAGCAGCATGTTCATGGAACTAAGAAAATGGGAAAAAAATCAAAGAAAAACAATATGAGCAATAGTCAGAAGGTCAGAGACATTGACAGTGATAAATAACACACAAACAATCTTATTTTTTTAAGCAGCCTCCAAGCACTGACAAGACCTATTAGATAATCTTCCCAGAGTGAAGAACTTTAGACCATCGGGGCCTAATGGAGAGGTTTTTAAAGAGCTATGTCAGGCAATGCTTTAAAGTAACTAAGAGCAAAGAAAACATGAAAATCAAGAGACAGAAAAATAGATAAATATGAAGGGGAAAAGGGCAATAAAAAATTTTGTATTACAGACTACATCATATTAGAAGTGTTTGTATCAAAAATGTTTTTATACCAGACAACTACTCTGTAAATGCAAAATATACAAATGTCCACAGCACCATAAAGGGTCAGCTTCTTTTATTTAGGACATATAACAAATACAGTGACATTTCGGGGTAGATACCCCTTAATCATGCATGGGTTAATGATCTGTATTACAAACTTTTATTCAATAGACTTTGGCGCCAAAGGGCTAATTTTCAAAATGTCATGCCTCTCTACCTCCACCCAGTGGTGAATTCATACAATTATTTAAAATCAAACAAATTGTCTATAAAAATATCAATCTATGGGATACTTAAACATTCTCATATACAATTTAATGATGCTTACTACTAATGGACAATTCATCAAATATTTACATAGATCATTTAAAGATATGGTGATTACAAAATATACTGACATATAATCTGTATTAAGACATTTAGGGACCAAAGTCTCCAGTTTATGAATCCACCATGTTTCTTTTTGTTTAAGCAATGTTTCCCTATCTAGGCCATTTCTTTGTATTTGTATATAATCTATAATTTGCCATCTCATCTGGCTAATATTATGGCCTTTCTCTATAAAGTGGCAAGACACTGGAGCTTCAGTATTGCCACACCATATATTGGAGCGGTGTTGGCTCATCCTATCTCTAGCTTTATGGGTGGTCTCTCCTAAATATACAAGAGAACAGGGACATTTGATTAAATATATCACATGAGTTGTTTCACAAGTATAGAGATATAAAATCTCGGCTAAGAGAACATATCTCAACTATTACTCGGGGGTAGGCCAAATGGTATGTCACTTCGTGGAAAAAACATGATGGGGAAATGTGTACACTAAAATGGTGTGCTATTGAACATGTCAAACTACCTAAGAGAGGTAGAAACATTGACAAATTACTGGCCAATAGAGAGATCTTCTGGATGTTTAAGTTGTGCCCTAGACATCCAGAGGGTCTCAATTCCAGATATGACCTAATCAACTATTGGGAGTAATCTTTCAAACATTTGAAGCATTTATTACATGTACAAATTATGTTCTATAGTTCCCAAATCTGGCTCACGATAAAAACTAAATAATGAAAAAAACGAAATAATTAAAAGGATATTCCCATAACAGATAGCAGAATGACCATTATTACCTTTGTCTACCTTAGCAATAGCACAAACCTTTTAT
Organism: Bombina bombina; assembly: GCF_027579735.1. Taxonomy (NCBI): domain Eukaryota; kingdom Metazoa; phylum Chordata; class Amphibia; order Anura; family Bombinatoridae; genus Bombina; species Bombina bombina. The sequence goes on along the minus strand of NC_069504.1, from coordinate 852,137,960 downwards.
TTAAAAGCAAGTTAAAATCTATTAGTTCACATTAATTCTAGAACCATACAATAACATATTAACTTTTGAAAGAAATAGTTAGTCTAGTTTTGTTTTAATGGGTTATCAGAACTATCGGCCAGATTACGAGTTATGAGTGGCTCGGTAATCATTTGCAAGTTATTTCCACCGCTCACCTCCCTATAGTGCTGCTATTACAGGTTTGCAAAAACCCGGCGTTAGCAGGCAATATGGCAGCGTTGAGCTCCATACCGCACACAAATACCAGTGCTGCTTTGAGCTGGTTTTACGTGCTCGTGCACAATTTCCCCATAGACATCAATGGGGAGAGCCGGATAAAAAAAAGCCTAACATCTGCAATAAAGCTCCGTAACGCAGGCCCACTGATTCCTATGGGAAAAGAAAAGTTATATTTACACCTAACACCCTAACATAAACCCTGAGTCTAAACACCCCTAATCTGCTGCCCCCGACATCGCTGACACCTACATTAAACTTATTAACCCCTAATCTTCCGCCCCGACATTGCTGCCACCTACCCACACTTATTAACCCCAAATCTGCTGCCCCTGACATCGCCGACACCTGCATTACACTTATTAACCCCTAATATGCTGCCCCGACATTGCCGTCACCTACCTACACTTATTAACCCCTAATCTGCTGCACCCGTCACTGCCACTATACTAAAGTTATTAACCCCTAAACCTAACCCTAAGTCTAACCCTAACGTAACCCTAACACCCGATAACTTTAACATAATTAAAATAAATCTAAATAAAAATTACAATACCTAAATAATTCCTATATAAAACTAAATACTTACCTGTAAAATAAACCCTAAGCTGGCTACAATATAACTAATAGTTATATTGTAGCTATCCTAGGTTTTATTTTTATTTCACAGCTAAGTTTATATTTATTTTAACTAGGTAGACTAGTTAGTAAATAGTTATTAACTATTTACTAGCTACCTAGTTAAAATAAATACAAAATTACCTGTAAAATAAAACCTAACCTGAGTTACACTAACACCTAACATTACACTACAATTAAATCAATTACATTAATTAAATACAATTAACTAAATTACAAAAAAATAAACACTAAATTACACAAAATAAAAAAGAAATTATAAAATATTTAAACTAATTACACCTAATCTAATAGCCCTATCAAAATAAAAAAGCCCCACCCAAAAAAAAACAAAAAAACCTAGCCTAAACTAAACTGCCAATAGCCCTTAAAAGGTACTTTTGCGGGGCATTGCCCCAAAGAAATCAGCTATTTTACCTGTAAAGAAAAATACAAACAACCAACCAACAGTAAAACCTACCACCCACACAACCAAACCCCCCAAATAAAATCCTATCTAAAAACCTAAGCTTCCCATTGCCCTGAAAAGGGCATTTGGATAGGCTTTGCCCTAAAAAGGGCATTTAGCTCTTTTTCGTTGCCCAAACCCCTAATCTAAAAATAAAACCCACCCAATAAACCCTTAATAAAACCTAACATTAACCCCCGAAGATCCACTTACAGTATTCAAAGACTGGACATCCATCCTCATCAAGCCGGGAAAAGTCTTCATCCAAGCGGCAAGAAGTGGTCCTCCAGACGGGCATAAGTCTTCATCCAGACGTCATCTTCTATCTTCATACTTCCGACGCGGAGCAGCTTCATCTTCAAGACATCTGGCGCGAAGCATCCATTCTATCGACGGCTACTGAAAAATGAAGGTTCCTTTAAGGGACATTATCCAAGATGGTGTCCCTTCAATTCTGATTGGCTGATAGAACTCTATCAGCCAATCGGAGTTAAAGTTAAAAAAATCCTATTGGGTGATGCAATCAGCCAATAGGATTGAGCTTCAATCCTATTGGCTGATCCAATCAGCCAATAGGATTGAGTTTGCATTTAATTAGCTGATTGGAACAGCCAATAGAATATAAGCTCAATCGTATTGACTGATTGGATCAGCCAATAGGATTTAAGCTCAATCCTATTGGTTGATTGGATCAGCCAATAGGATTTTTTCACCTTTAATTCCGATTGGCTGATAGAATTATATCAGCCAATCAGAATTCAAGGGACACCATCTTGGATAATGTCCCTAAAAAGAACCTTCATTCTTCAGTAGCCGTTGACAGAATGGATGCTCTGCGCCAGATGTCTTGAAGATGAAGCCGCTCCGCGTCGGAAATATGAAGATAGAAGATGTCGTCTGGATGAAGACTTCTGCCCGTCTAGAGGACCACTTCTTGCCGCTTGAATGAAGACTTCTCCTGGCTTCGTTGAGGACTTCTTGCCGCTTGGATGAAGACTTCTCCTGGCTTCGTTGAGGATGGATGTCCGGTCTTCAAAAACTGTAAGTGGATCTTCGGGGGTTAGTGTTAGGTTTTTTTTAAGGGTTTATTGGGTGGGTTTTATTTTTAGATTAGGGGTTTGGGCAAAGAAAAAGAGCTAAATGCCCATTAAGGGCAATGCCCATCCAAATACCCTTTTCAGGGCAATGGGGGGCTTAGGTTTATTTAGGTAGGTTTTTATTTATTTATTATTTTGTGTAATTTAGTGTTTATTTTTTTTTTGTAATTTAGTTAATTGTATTTAATTAATATAAATGATTTAATTGTAGTGTAATGTTAGTGTAAGACAGGTTAGGTTTTATTTTACAGGTAAATTTCTATTTATTTTAGCTAGGTAGCTAGTAAATAGTTAATAACTATTTACTAACTAGTCTACCTAGTTAAAATAAATACAAACTTGCCTGTGAAATAAAAATAAAACCCAAGCTAGCTACAATGCAACTATTAGTTATATTGTAGCTAACTTAGGGTTTATTTTACAAGTAAGTATTTAGTTTTAAATAGGAATTATTTAGTTAATAATATTAATTTTTATTTAGAGTTATTTTAATTATATTAAAGTTAGAGGTGTTAGGGTTAGACTTAGGGTTAGGGGTTAATAGCTTTAGTATAGTGGTGTGACTTTGGGGGCGGCAGATTAGGGGATGATAATATTTAACTAGTGTTTGCAATGCAGGAGTGTGGCGGTTTAGGGGTTGATATGTTTATTATAGTGGCGGTGATGTCCGGAGCGGCAGATTAGGTGTTAATAATTTTATTTTAGTGTTTGTGATGCGGGAGGTCCTCGGTTTAGGGGTTAATAGATAGTTTAAGGGTGTTAGTGTACTTTGTAACACTTTAGTTATGAGTTTTATGCTACAGCTTTGTAACATAAAACTCATAACTACTGACTTTAGATGGTGGTATGAATCTTGATGGTATAGGGTGTACCGCTCACTTTTTGGCATCCCAGGCAAAACTCGTAATACCGGCACTATAGAAGTCCCATTGAAAAATGATTATTATTTTTTTTATGTCATATTGATGTTTTTTTTTTGTTTTGTTTTTAATTATAATTTTTTATTGAAGTCATGGAACTAGGTTACAAACAAAATACGCCCATAGGCCACAATAACACAGGTACAGGATATTCATTGGTATCACACAGATATTACAGACATTATCATAGGCTCCCTTTGTTAACCGAGATGATTTAGCTAGGCGAGTGGTGGGGTCATCACCATAGTGTTTAGAGCTATAGCTGATGATGCAATTATCTGTGAAAGTATATGAAAGTCTACTATATGAAATAAACATGAAGGAGTGAGATCTTCAGACAAGGTTAGTTACCGTGTGACAAATGGGTTGGACTAAGAAAGATGGGACATTTTTTTTTTTTAGTAATGTCACAATACAGATGCTCTCCACAATGATAGAGGGGCCACTCTTGGACCCATGTAAATTAAAGAAATTAGTACGTGGGGAGGAAGCTTATGAGTTGGCCACTCTTGGGCCATAGTATATAGGGGGGGGAGAAAATACAGCACACTAAAGCTGCTTTTATCAGAGTTGAGGGAGGGTAGGGGAGCCTTCAATAATAAAACATAGTAAGGAGGGGAGTGAGAGGTGGACATGTAGTAATAATAGTGGGGGAGTTTTTACCCCAAGGTAGGGATTTACGGGTAGTTATGGGCACTATGAGTCAATTATATTAAGTCTATATACTGTGTCCACATTACTAAAGTCTCCTTCAGGGTAAGAACATTGTAGGCTATTATATATTACGGTGGTATAGATCTAAGATTGAGCAAACCAGACATTCGTTAAAATAGCATTTAAAGTATTATACATATTCACAAAGGTTGTAGTTTAAGAACAATTATAGACATAAAAGAAGTCAAAACTGTGATTCAAAATGTATAGCCATCCGAAACCTCTAAACTATATAACAGTATGGAACACTTTCTTCCGTTAACATAGGAGGCTGCTCTTGTACCGAAGAAAAATTACATAATCAAAATTAGTATATGAGGTTGACATACTTGGGTTTGGTTACCAAGATTAAATTAGCACAATGTGCAACGTAATGGGTAGCGAGCTATGTAATATAAATTACTGTGAGCTTATGGTATCAAGACTAGTATAGAAAGTTTCCTTCCGCTTGGATATTGCAATATTTTGGGTGTCGTCATGGCTCTGGACTGGGCAAGATGTATCTATCTGATCTTACTTATTTAACTCATGTCCAAGTATAGAGAGACCCACAGATAGTGTTATTACCCCAGGGCAATGTATTGTTTACAAAGAAAAGAGTAAGAACAGTCATGAGTATAAAAGATAAGAACTGTATAATATTTGACATTATGTGGAATAAACTCCTACTGCACAAATACTATAATATAAACCATACCTTCCTAAGGTGTTCCATATGCTAAACTTGGGTCACTGCTCTCTGTATTGGATGCAAAATAAATTGCAATAGCATATGAAGAGTCTGGTTGAGATCTAAAAAGTGAAGATACCATGTGCAATTTATGAGCCTTTTCCTCCTGCATATGGACTATGTGTTGAGGTATATATAAACTTAATACTAAGTTCTGGAAGGCAGATGAGGGATACATAAGTAGTCAGGTACTACCCAGCTGCACCCTTATGGATGATAGCAAAGGAGTATAATACTGCTAACAGGGTCCCCTATAGGATTGAAGCATTTATAGTGGATAATATGCAAGCTTTGTGAAGGGGTTGCTCCTTATTTAATTTACTGTGTGAGAGGTGAATTTCTGTTCAGGAGTGAGTATTTAACATTTGTCACAGTGGTCCCCACTGTCTTGGCCGCTGACCGAGGGGCCATGCGTAACAAAGCAAGTATGGAGAATTATTATGTAATAACAGAAAAAAACTATAATTTATGCACAAACATTCAAGCTTAAGGTGTCTTATACAGGAGGGGGTAAAAAGAGTATAGTGTTTTTTTGAGATAAGAATCCTACCCAGGGTTCCCATAATCTCTTCTAAGTGAAGCATCTTACTTTGGCCAGTCTAGAGTTTAGTTTCCTTTATATTAACAAATAAGTGAACTAAGGATATCAAGAAACTGTTATATGAGCTTACTACAGGATAAATAAATATAAAAGGAGAAAAATCAATAACACATTTTGATAAACATTAAACTCCGGTGAACACTGGCTATACTGAGAGTTCTAACCAACTCCAACTCTCAAGGCATTTAGGATATAATCATTGAGACATAGCTGTAGGAGTCTCATGCAGCTTCCGTCAAAAGGACATAATTTATACAATAGTTTTACTACCTATACCCAATTCTAATATTACAGGGGTGTCCTACGATGATCATGAAAGTGCATTAAAGCTTAACAGTTCTGTTCATGAGACCTAGGTCTTAAGTCTCATTTCTTACTTATCCCACTCCATGTCTTTCGTCAGGAAGTGTTCACTTGGTTACACAGACCTGTATAGGTAGAGCGCCAGGCCCATGGGTTAATTCCTTGTGATCGGTCCATTCCTACAGAGCTGTAGTATCTATGTATGTTAGGAGGTTCAAGTGTTGCGTGTCCAATCTGAAACCAACTCAACTTCATTGCAGCTTTAAATGTTGCTTGGGGATCACCTGCAAATATGATCTCTCCTTCCATGTCAATCCGGACTTTCAATGTCATATAGCTCTCTGGTTGGGGCTCCCAATTGAGTAGTGTTCTCTCATCCGCCATCTAGTTGTGGGGAGGGAGGATCCTTATGTTAGGCAGGCCTGTCTCGGTAGGCAATGTCATAGAAGTCGGTTCCTTTGTTCTTGTCTGTAGTGTTTCCGTAGCAGATTGCACTATGAGAAGGAGCTGACTACTCTCCGCCTCCATGCACCAAAAGTGGTCCTGCAGGAGTTGGTCCATCCTAAGCCCCCATCTGCTCACTGCTTCCATGATCAGTATGTGCGGCTTTATACACCCCAATGGAGTATATGGCTGCTTTGCTGAGTTGGGTGGTTTCCTAAAGTTAGCTATATTAGGAGGAGAACCAGCTAGCTTATATAAATGCTACTTACCCCGGCGCACCGGGGGGGTAGATCTTGAAAAGTAGCTATGTCTGGGTTAGATGGTTTCAACAAATTGCAAAAAAGGCTTAATGTGTGTGCGACAGATCAGCTGAAAACCAAGATGGCGATTTGCGCTTCTGCTGTGTGACACCAGCCCCTCTCTAGATATGCATCTGAGAATGCTAGAAAAGTTTGGGTTTCGTGCATCAGTGTTCACAGCTGTAGAATCTGCTAACTTTTTAGTTACTGTTTCCTCACTAATATTACCTTTGTCTTAGGAAATCAGGACGCTGCTTGATGAAATTATTTATTTTATTAGAAAGAAAATAAGTATTTACATTTAAACAAGTTACTGACTAATGTAAGGGTAGGAAAAGGAAGGGGGAGACAGATGGAAGGGAAGAGGTGAGTGAGAAGAGAGCTTAGCCTACATACATACAATGGCAACTAACCTATATAGTCATTCATTATTTCACACAGCCCAGCCCACACTCAGCTGTACATTCCTCAGTCAGAGACAAGATGACTTTAATATATGAGTGGGGGTAGGAGTCAGTTCCTTAGGCTATTGATGATAGGAACAGAAATTTAATCAGAGCCTTGTGGTTTATGACACCACCTGTGAGATGTTAACTGTTTGTAAGGGTTGTAAAATGTGTTTGTGAATTATTTTCTTCTTTTGAGGCATTGTATTGATAGAGAGTTTGTTCAGATCTCCAACTGGTTTTTCCCCAAACTTGTCTTGTCACCTCTGAACTCAAACAAGCTAGTAACTGTAGGTCAGAATCACCAATGCTGTTCTTAATCTGCATTTAACCCTTTAAGTCCTTGATGTTGTAGACAAATGTCCCTTAGCCTTTCAATATCCAATAATGTCCATGGAAAAAACAGTCTGATATTAAAGTTAGGTGTGTTCATAAAAAACAACATTCCCCTCTTTGTTCATTAAATCACTTATGATCATAACGTTGTACTGCTCGCTTTATAGTTTCTTCGGTGAGTGGGGCAACCTGGAATAAAACCATTAATTCACATCCATACTAAATATTAAAATTCAATTCCCTTACAATGTGTAGCACATTCTATCAATCACATTATGAATAGGATGATTAAATCAATTTTACAAATGCAATATATATTTTACCCAGTTAGAATTAACAATAATCTGAGAAGTATATAAAATCATCAGCATATTCAGAATAATTATACATATGATACAAATTAATTGTTACATATCACAACACAATTTTTATGATTACTACTAGGAGTAGTGCTCAAACTTTGCAAATTGTTTTCTGGCATATTGTGAGATTTGAATGTTATACATTTGTGTTATCTGAGGTCATAAACAAAACATGTATATTACTTTCTTTAACATTAAATCATAGTATCATTATCTGTTTCAAGGCATGCACACAGTCTTATAATCTACTGGTCAGCACTTAGAGACCTATAAGTAGACAATGTTATACTATTTAAACATAACTGGCTTATGAAAAAAAATACTGAAAAACATTGCCAAGTGTGGCAAAACAGATTTAAAATAAAAAAAAACTAATACGGAAGCATTTTACAAAAAATGCTACCTATTGTGATAAAAGGCAAAAAGAGATAAAAAATAAAAAACATAATTTATGCTTACCTGATAAATGTATTTCTCTTGTAGTGTATCCAGTCCACGGATCATCCATTACTTGTGGGATATTCTCCTTCCCAACAGGAAGTTGCAAGAGGATCACCCACAGCAGAGCTGCTATATAGCTCCTCCCCTCACTGCCATATCCAGTCATTCGACCGAAACAAGACGAGAAAGGAGAAACCATAGGGTGCAGTGGTGACTGTAGTTTAATTAAAATTTAGACCTGCCTTAAAAGGACAGGGCGGGCCGTGGACTGGATACACTACAAGAGAAATAAATTTATCAGGTAAGCATAAATTGTGTTTTCTCTTGTTAAGTGTATCCAGTCCACGGATCATCCATTACTTGTGGGATACCAATACCAAAGCTAAAGTACACGGATGATGGGAGGGACAAGGCAGGAACTTAAACGGAAGGAACCACTGCCTGTAGAACCTTTCTCCCAAAAACAGCCTCCGAAGAAGTAAAAGTGTCAAATTTGTAAAATTTTGAAAAGGTGTGAAGCGAAGACCAAGTCGCAGCCTTGCAAATCTGTTCAACAGAGGCCTCATTTTTAAAGGCCCAGGTGGAAGCCACAGCTCTAGTAGAATGAGCTGTAATCCTTTCAGGGGGCGGCTGTCCAGTAGTCTCATAGGCTAAGCGTATTATGCTCCGAAGCCAAAAGGAGAGAGAGGTTGTCAAAGCTTTTTGACCTCTCCTCTGTCCAGAGTAAACGACAAACAGGGCAGATGTTTGACGAAAATCTTTAGTAGCCTGTAAGTAAAACTTCAAAGCACGGACTACGTCCAGATTATGCAAAAGACGTTCCTTCTTTGAAGAAGGATTAGGACACAATGATGGAACAACAATCTCTTGATTGATATTCCTGTTAGAAACCACCTTAGGTAAAAACCCAGGTTTGGTACGCAGAACTACCTTGTCTGAATGAAAAATCAGATAAGGAGAATCACAATGTAAGGCAGATAACTCAGAGACTCTTCGAGCCGAGGAAATAGCCATCAAAAACAGAACTTTCCAAGATAAAAGTTTAATATCAATGGAATGAAGGGGTTCAAACGGAACTCCCTGAAGAACTTTAAGAACCAAGTTTAAGCTCCATGGGGGAGCAACAGTTTTAAACACAGGCTTAATCCTAACCAAAGCCTGACAAAATGCCTGGACATCTGGAACTTCTGCCAGACGCTTGTGCAAAAGAATAGACAGAGCAGAGATCTGTCCTTTTAAAGAACTAGCTGATAAGCCTTTGTCCAAACCCTCTTGGAGAAAGGACAATATCCTAGGAATCCTAACCTTACTCCATGAGTAACTCTTGGATTCACACCAATAAAGATATTTACGCCATATCTTATGGTAGATTTTCCTGGTGACAGGCTTCCGAGCCTGTATTAAGGAATCAATGACTGACTCGGAGAAGCCACGCCTTGATAGAATCAAGCGTTCAATCTCCATGCAGTCAGTCTCAGAGAAATTAGATTTGGATGATTGAAAGGACCTTGTATTAGAAGGTCCTGCCTCAGAGGCAGAGTCCATGGTGGAAGAGATGACATGTCCACTAGGTCTGCATACCAGGTCCTGCGTGGCCACGCAGGCGCTATCAGAATCACTGATGCTCTCTCCTGTTTGATTTTGGCAATCAGTCGAGGGAGCAGAGGAAACGGTGGAAACACATAGGCCAGGTTGAAGAACCAAGGAGCTGCTAGAGCATCTATCAGCGTTGCTCCCGGGTCCCTGGATCTGGATCCGTAACAAGGAAGCTTGGCGTTCTGGCGAGACGCCATGAGATCCAGTTCTGGTTTGCCCCAACGATGGACCAGTTGATGATGTTCCCACTCCCCCGGATGAAAAGTCTGACAACTTAGAAAATCCGCCTCCCAGTTCATCCTGGGATGTGGATCGCTGACAGGTGGCAAGAGTGAGACTCTGCCCAGCGAATTATCTTTGAGACTTCTAACATCGCTAGGGAACTCCTGGTTCCCCCTTGATGGTTGATGTAAGCCACAGTCGTGATGTTGTCCGACTGAAATCTGATGAACCTCAGTGTTGCTAACTGAGGCCAAGCTAGAAGAGCATTGAATATTGCCCTTAACTCCAGAATATTTATTGGGAGGAGTTTCTCCTCCTGAGTCCACGATCCCTGAGCCTTCAGGGAGTTCCAGACTGCGCCCCAACCTAGAAGGCTGGCATCTGTTGTTACAATCGTCCAATCTGGCCTGCGAAAGGTCATACCCTTGGACAGATGGACCAGAGAAAGCCACCAGAGAAGAGAATATCTGGTCTCTTGATCCAGATTTAGTAGAGGGGACAAATCTGAGTAATCCCCATTCCACTGACTTAGCATGCATAATTGCAGCGGTCTGAGATGCAGTCGCGCAAATGGCACTATGTCCATTGCCGCTACCATTAAGCCGATTACTTCCATGCACTGAGCCACTGACGGGCGTGGAATGGAATGAAGGACACGGCAAGCATTTAGAAGTTTTGATAACCTGGACTCCGTCAGGTAAATTTTCATCTCTACAGAATCTATAAGAGTCCCTAGGAAGGAGACTCTTGTGAGTGGTGATAGAGAGCTCTTTTCCACGTTCACGTTCCACCCATGCGACCTCAGAAATGCCAGAACTATCTCTGTATGAGACTTGGCAATTTGAAAGCTTGACGCCTGTATCAGGATGTCGTCTAGATACGGAGCCACCGCTATGCCTCACGGTCTTAGAACCGCCAGAAGTGAGCCCAGAACCTTTGTAAAAATTCTCGGGGCAGTGGCCAACCCGAAGGGAAGAGCTGCAAATTGGTAATGCCTGTCTAGAAAGGCAAACCTTAGGAACCGATGATGATCTTTGTGAATCAGTATGTGAAGGTAGGCATCCTTTAAGTCCACTGTGGTCATGTACTGACCCGCTTGGATCATGGGTAGGATGGTCCGATCTCCAACGCCCAGGAATCCTGAACATCTCTTGCCCACGCCTGGGCGAAGAGAGGAAGTCTGTCCCCCACTAGATCCGTTTCCGGATAGGGGGCCGTTCCTTCATGCTGTCTTGGGAGCAGCAGCAGGCTTTCTGGCCTGCTTGCCCTTGTTCCAGGACTGGTTAGGTTTCCAGGCCTGTCTGGAATGAGCAACAGTTCCCTCTTGTTTTGAAGCGGAGGAAGTTGATGCTGCTCCTGCCTTGAAATTTCGAAAGGCACAAAAATTACACTGTTTGGCCTTTGATTTGGCCCTGTCCTGGGGAAGGGTATGACCCTTGCCTCCAGTAATGTCAGCAATAATTTCCTTCAAGCCAGGCCTGAATAAGCTGACCAGGAGTTAAGCCATAGCGCCCTACGCGCCTGGATGGCGAATCCGGAATTCTTAGCCGTTAGTTTAGTCAAATGAACAATGGCATCAGAAACAAATGAGTTAGCTAGCTTAAGCGTTCTAAGCTTGTCAATAATTTCATTCAATAGAGCTGTCTGGATGGCCTCTTCCAGGGCCTCAAACCAGAATGCCGCCGCAGCAGTGACAGGCGCAATGCATGCAAGGGGCTGTAAAATAAAACCTTGTTGAATAAACATTTTCTTAAGGTAACCCTCCAATTTTTTATCCATTGGATCTGAAAAAGCACAACTGTCCTCAACCGGGATAGTGGTACGCTTTGCTAAAGTAGAAACTGCTCCCTCCACCTTAGGGACCGTCTGCCATAAGTCCCGTGTAGTGGCGTCTATTGGAAACATTTTTCTAAATATAGGAGGTGGGGAAAAGGGCACACCAGGTCTATCCCACTCCTTGCTAATAATTTCTGTAAGCCTTTTAGGTATAGGAAAAACGTCAGTACACACCGCCACCGCATAGTATCTATCCAGCCTACACAATTTCTCTGGAATTGCAACTGTGTTACAGTCATTCAGAGCAGCTAATACCTCCCCAAGCAATACACGGAGGTTCTCAAGCTTAAATTTAAAATTAGAAATCTCTGAATCAGGTTTCCCTAAGTCAGAGATGTCACCCACAGACTGAAGCTCTCCATCCTCATGTTCTGCATACTGTGACGCAGTATCAGACATGGCTCTAACAGCATTTGCGCGCTCTGTATCTCTCCTAACCCCAGAGCTATTGCGCTTGCCTCTTAATTCAGGCAATCTAGATAATACCTCTGACAGGGTATTATTCATGATTGCAGCCATGTCCTGCAAGGTAATCGCTATGGGCGTCCCTGATGTAATTGGCGGCATATTAGCGTGCGTCCCCTGAGCGGGAGGCGAAGGGTGTGACACGTGGGGAGAGTTAGTCGGCATAACTTCCCCCTCGACAGAACCCTCTGGTGATAATTCTTTTATAGATAAAGACTGATCTTTACTGTTTAAGGTGAAATCAATACATTTAGTACACCTTCTCCTATGGGGCTCCACCATGGCTTTCAAACATAATGAACAAGTAGGTTCCTCTGTGTCAGACATGTTTAAACAGACTAGCAATGAGACTAGCAAGCTTGGAAAACACTTTAAAACAAGTTTATAAAAAACGTTATTGCGCCTTTAAGAAACACACATTTTCCCAAATTTTAAAATAACAGTGAAAAAATGCAGTTACACTAACGAAATTTTTACAGTGTATGTAATAAGTTAGCAGAGCATTGCACCCACTTGCAAATGGATGATTAACCCCTTAATACCAAAAACGGAATAACAAATGACAAAAACGTTTTTTAAACAGTCACAACAACTGCCACAGCTCTACTGTGGCTTTTTACCTCCCTCAATACGACTTTTGAAGCCTTTTGAGCCCTTCAGAGAAGTCCTGGATCATGCAGGAAGAAGCTGGATGTCTGTGTCTGTAATTTTTGCTGTGCAAAAAAACGCCAAAATAGGCCCCTCCCACTCATATTACAACAGTGGGAAGCCTCAGAGAACTGTTTCTAGGCAAAATTCAAGCCAGCCATGTGGAAAAAACTAGGCCCCAATAAGTTTTATCACCAAACATATGTAAAAAATGATTAAACATGCCAGCAAACGTTTTAAAATACACTTTTATAAGAGTATGTATCTCTATTAATAAGCCTGATACCAGTCGCTATCACTGCATTTAAGGCTTTACTTACATTACTTCGGTATCAGCAGCATTTTCTAGCAAATTCCATCCCTAGAAAAATATTTTAACTGCACATACCTTATTGCAGGAAAACCTGCACGCCATTCCCTCTCTGAAGTTACCTCACTCCTCAGAATATGTGAGAACAGCAAAGGATCTTAGTTACTTCTGCTAAGATCATAGAAAATGCAGGCAGATTCTTCTTCTAAATACTGCCTGAGATAAACAGTACACTCCGGTACCATTTAAAAATAACAAACATTTGATTGAAGAAATAAACTAAGTATAAAACACCACAGTCCTCTTACGACCTCCATCTTAGTTGAGAGTTGCAAGAGAATGACTGGATATGGCAGTGAGGGGAGGAGCTATATAGCAGCTCTGCTGTGGGTGATCCTCTTGCAACTTCCTGTTGGGAAGGAGAATATCCCACAAGTAATGGATGATCCGTGGACTGGATACACTTAACAAGAGAAATATGCTTAATACAAATGTCCTTAAAAATACAAAAATGGTAGTGAATAAAAAAATGTCCTTAAAAATTCAAAAAATGGAGGTAGTGAAGGGATCCCCCATTTGGTTCCTTGATAGAAAAGGAACCGTATTACAAAAAATAACAATAATTCATTTTACACATATAAAACAGAGACAACACAGAACCAACACAACATAAAAACAGTACGTCACACAAAATGTGTTGCTGTTCTCTTTAAATATAACAGCGTTCTTAAATAACTAAATTTGGATTTTGCATTAAATTATTCAATTTAAAATATCTAGTCTTAACAGAACAGGATTTATGCTTCTTTGGGCGATGGTATAGGTTGCTTCTGTAAATAATCAGAATTGTTAGTTCATGACATTAAGTAACATAAACAAAAGAATATAGATATATAAAACTCTTGTGCACATTGAAACCATGACTTAAAAAAAAAAAAAAAAATGGTTATGATCAATTGTTTGCAAACAATTCATTGTGGCTAAATTACATTTATGTAACTGATGAGCTCATCATAAAGTACCACATGGTCTTTAAGAAAAAGGGGGAAATGCATTTATTTATACTATAAACATTTTATTCAAGGATAGCAACCTGTGAATAAAAATAAACAATTACAAAACTCTTAGGCCTAGATTTGGAGTTTGGCGTTAGCCGTGAAAACCAGCGTTAGAGGCTCCTAACGCTGGTTTTAGGCTACCTCCGGTATTTGGAGTCACTCAAAAAAGGGTCTAACGCTCACTTTTCAGCCGCGACTTTTCCATACCGCAGATCCCCTTACGTCAATTGCGTATCCTATCTTTTCAATGGGATCTTTCTAACTCCGGTATTTAGAGTCGTGTCTGAAGTGAGCGTTAGACATCTAACGACAAAACTCCAGCCGCAGGAAAAAAGTCAGTAGTTAAGAGCTTTCTGGGCTAACGCCGGTTTATAAAGCTCTTAACTACTGTACTCTAAAGTACACTAACACCCATAAACTACTTATGTACCCCTAAACCGAGGTCCCCCCACATCGCCGACACCCGATTAAATTTTTTTAACCCCTAATCTGCCGACCGCCACCTACGTTATACTTATGTACCCCTAATCTGCTGCCCCTAACACCGCCGACCCCTATATTATATTTATTAACCCCTAACCTGCCCCCCACAACGTCGCAGCCAGCTACCTACAATAATTAATCCTTAATCTGCCGACCGCAAAGCGCCGCCACCTACGTTATACTTATGTACCGCTAATCTGCTGCCCCTAACACCGCCGACCCCTATATTATATTTATTAACCCCTAATCTGCCCCCCTCAACGTCGCCTCCACCTGCCTACACTTATTAACCCCTAATCTGCCGAGCGGACCGCACCGCTATTATTATAAAGTTATTAACCCCTAATCCGCCTCACTAACCCTATAATAAATAGTATTAACCCCTAATCTGCCCTCCCTAACATCGCCGACACCTAACTTCAAACATTAACCCCTAATCTGCCGACTGGAGCTCACCGCTATTCTAATAAATATATTAACCCCTAAAGCTAAGTCTAATCCTAACACTAACACCCCCCTAAGTTAAATATAATTTAAATCTAACGAAATAAATTAACTCTTATTAAATAAATTATTCCTATTTAAAGCTAAATACTTACCTGTAAAATAAATCCTAATATAGCTACAATATAAATTATAATTATATTATAGCTATTTTAGGATTAATATTTATTTTACAGGTAACTTTGTATTTATTTTAACCAGGTACAATAGCTATTAAATAGTTAAGAACTATTTAATAGCTAAAATAGTTAAAATAATTACAAAATTACCTGTAAAATAAATCCTAACCTAAGTTACAATTAAACCTAACACTACACTATCAATAAATTAATTAAATACAATTCCTACAAATAAATACAATTAAATAAACTAGCTAAAGTACAAAAAATAAAAAAGAACTAAGTTACAAAAAATAAAAAAATATTTACAAACATAAGAAAAATATTACAACAATTTTAAACTAATTACACCTACTCTAAGCCCCCTAATAAAATAACAAAGCCCCCCAAAATAAAAAAAATGCCCTACCCTATTCTAAATTACTAAAGTTCAAAGCTCTTTTACCTTACCAGCCCTGAACAGGGCCCTTTGCGGGGCATGCCCCAAGAAATTCAGCTCTTTTGCATGTAAAAAAAAACATACAATACCCCCCCCCAACATTACAACCCACCACCCACATACCCCTAATCTAACCCAAACCCCCCTTAAATAAATCTAACACTAAGCCCCTGAAGATCATCCTACCTTGTCTTCACCTCACCGGGTATCACACCGATCCGTCTAGAAGAGTTCCTCTGATGTCCTGATCCAAGCCCAAGCGGGGGGCTGAAGAGGTCCATGATCCGGCTGAAGTCTTCATCCAAGCGGGGCAGAAGAGGTCTTCCATCCGATTGAAGTCTTCATCCAAGCGGCATCCATCCGGAGCGAAGCGGCAGCATCCTGAAGACCTCCGACGCGGAACATCCATCCTGGCCGACGACTGAACGACGAATGACGGTTCCTTTAAATGACGTCATCCAAGATGGCGTCCCTCGAATTCCGATTGGCTGATAGGATTCTATCAGCCAATCGGAATTAAGGTAGGAATATTCTGATTGGCTGATGGAGTCAGCCAATCAGAATCAAGTTCAATCCGATTGGCTGATCCGATCAGCCAATCAGATTGAGCTCGCATTCTATTGGCTGATCGGAACAGGTAATTACAGGTAATTTTGTAATTATTTTAACTATTTTAGCTATTAAATAGTTCTTAACTATTTAATAGCTATTGTACCTGGTTAAAATAAATACAAAGTTACCTGTAAAATAAATATTAATCCTAAAATAGCTATAATATAATTATAATTTATATTGTAGCTATATTAGGATTTATTTTACAGGTAAGTATTTAGCTTTAAATAGGAATAATTTATTTAATAAGAGTTAATTTATTTAGTTAGATTTAAATTATATTTAACTTAGGGGGGTGTTAGTGTTAGGGTTAGACTTAGCTTTAGGGGTTAATACATTTATTAGAATAGCGGTGAGCTCCAGTCGGCAGATTAGGGGTTAATGTTTGAAGTTAGGTGTCGGCGATGTTAGGGAGGGCAGATTAGGGGTTAATACTATTTATTATAGGGTTAGTGAGGCGGATTAGGGGTTAATAACTTTATAATAATAGCGGTGCGGTCCGCTCGGCAGATTAGGGGTTAATAAGTGTAGGCAGGTGGGGGCGACGTTGTGGGCGGCAGATTAGGGGTTAATAAATATAATATAGGGGTCGGCGGTGTTAGGGGCAGCAGATTAGGGGTACATAAGGATAATGTAAGTAGCGGCGGTTTACGGAGCGGCAGATTAGGGGTTAAAAATAAAATGCAGGTGTCAGCGATAGCGGGGGCGGCAGATTAGGGGTTAATAAGTGTAAGGTTAGGGGTGTTTAGACTCGGGGTACATGTCAGGGTGTTAGGTGCAGACTTAGGAGGTGTTTCCGCATAGCAAACAATGGGGCTGCGTTAAGAGCTGAACGCGGCTTTTTTGCAGGTGTTAGGTTTTTTTTCCAGCTCAAACAGCCCCATTGTTTTCTATGGGAGAATCGTGCACAAGCACGTTTTTGAGGCTGGCCGCTTGCGTAAGCAGTTGAAGCTGCGTTAAAAATGCTCTACGCTCCTTTTTTGGAGCCTAACGCAGCCTTTATGTGGACTCTCAATAGTTATTTTTATGGTGCGGCCAGAAAAAAGCCGGCGTTAGATTTTCGGGTCGTTACCGACAAAACTCCAAATCTAGCCGTTAATTTCTTGAAGTAGACTGTACAAAGTTCACTTCTCTTCAAGTAATAGCCCTAAAAAAAAAAGAAACATAACATTTATATAGACATATATACAAAGTAAATAAATGAAAAAAATGCATCTCTACTTTCTTAAAGTAATTACCATCACTATACATGGAATACAGGGTAATAGAATGTAGAGAGTAGAGACAAATTTCTGCAATTAATTGGCAATATACACAGGCTGAGCTAAATTGTATATCAATAGATGCATTGCGAATTGTGTATAATTAAACAGTGCCCAAAATGGCCAGTTTATGTAAGGCATATGAAATTGAACCTTTGTCCCTTCTTTTTTAGATGGGGGCTCTTTGCAGTTTTGCTGAGTCTTTTTTAGAAGGGGGCTCTATGCAAGTTTGCTGACATTTATTTTCCTTCTTAGTAGTTTTTTCTATTACTTCAATCTTTGTTAAAGGAGATATATTCTCTTCCTGTTCACCTTCAAATATATTACTGTATTTACCTTCCTTACTTAAATATGATATTTTGTTCTGCCTCCTAATGTAATTTTTATTCCTGATATCTCTCATTGATGTCACACATTCCCTCATGATGTGCCCAAACTTTCCACATTTAAAACAATGTCTCAAAAATCTCTGCTTTCCCTAACTCTCAGTTAGCGTAGATATATTATTATGAGTAGCATTCTTATGCTTTGAGTCTTTAAACCAGTCTTTAAGTATGTTATCAAAGTTTGTATAGGAGCTGGCATTTCTGAGAGCAATTCTTGTACTACAGTCAATTAAAGTGCATTTATTTCCCATAGAATAAAGAAAATCTGCATCATCTGGGGACATGTTAGGGCAGTTATAAGTTATTTTATACAGTGCAAGGTACTCAGTGCAAAACAAAATCGGGTCATCTCCTTCCTTTAAACTTGCATTTGCTATGGCACTGGTACCTCTGGCATCACGACAACACAAATCATTCTGTAATTCCTTTAATCTGTCCCCTGAATTTCCCCAGTTGGTATCAACATCAGGAGAAACTCCTTTATGGGTGCCTACTGGTGCCCTTAGCTGTGCAGCTAATTGTGATGGCAACCAGGCCCTGAACAAAGCACATGCATCTCTGTTGCCTAAAATATACTGAGTAATACTAGCTTCTAACTTATTACAAAGGATTACAGGTGGTGTGGAGGTATCAAAGTGACCTAAAATACGGCACAAATTATTACGGTCTTGTATTGTAAGGGAGCAAGAGCTAGTATGATTATTTATGTTAGTCTGTAATTGAGGGTTGCTTTCTGCTTGACATTTTTTACCTAATGTTTGAGGAGTTAGAATAGAGGGGACTTGGTTAAAAATTAACAAAGGACTGTCAGGATTGTTAGGGGTTTGCATTTTGGTTCATTAGTTTGGCTTTCATTACCATCTACTTCTAAAGGACACAAATGTGCTAGACTACTCCTGTAACAGTTGCATTTGTCTTGTATCCCCTGTGCTTTTAGAGACAAGATACATTGTTCCTTATTTCTTCTGTTAAGTGTGATCAGTCCACGGGTCATCATTACTTGTGGGATATTATCTGCTCCCCTACAGGAAGTGCAAGAGGATTCACCCAGCAGAGTTGCTATATAGCTCCTCCCCTCTACGTCACCTCCAGTCATTCTCTTGCACCCAGCAACTAGATAGGTCGTGTGAGAGGACTATGGTGATTATACTTAGTTTTATATCTTCAATCAAAAGTTTGTTATTTTAAAATAACACCGGAGTGTGTTATTACCTCTCTGGCAGAGTTTGAGGAAGAATCTACCAGAGTTTTGCTATGATTTTAGCCGGAGTAGTTAAGATCATATTGCTGTTCTCGGCCATCTGAGGAGTGAGGTAAACTTCAGATCAGGGGACAGCGGGCAGATGAATCTGCATAGAGGTATGTAGCAGTTTTTATTTTCTGACAATGGAATTGATGAGAAAATCCTGCCATACCGATATAATGTCATGTATGTATACTTTACACTTCAGTATTCTGGGAGAATGGTACTTCACTAGAATTACACTGTAAGAAAGACATAAGCTGTTTAATAACTAGAGATTATGTTTAATGTTTTTGCTGGAATGTAAAATCGTTTTCATTTACTGAGGTACTGAGTGAATAAATGTTTTGGCACTATTTTTCCACTTGGCAGTTGCTTAAATCTGTTTTTTCTGTCAGTTTCTGTTCTCCCTCACTGCTGTGTGTGTGGGGGAGGGGCGCTTTTACTATGCATCAAATATTTCAGTCAGCATAATTTCTCTCAGCAGAGCTGTGAGAATTATAGTTTGACTGAGATAAAAACGTTTATTCTGTAATTTGTTTCCTGCTTTCAGAAATTGTTATCTTTGCTAATGGGATTAAACCTTTGCTAAAGTTGTGTTGTTTAATTGCTGAGGGGAACAATCCTTTGCTAAAACTGTATATTCTGACAAAGATTGATGCTATAACTTAATTATTTTAACTGTTATAATTTTTTTCTGTGCTTCTTAAAGGCACAGTTCGTTTTCATATTATTTGTAAATTACTTTGAAAAGTATTTTCAAGTTGCTGTTTATTTGCTAGTGTGTTAAACATGTCTGATTCAGAGGAATATCTCTGTGCTATATGTGTTAATGCCAAAGTGGAGCCCAATAGAAATTTATGTACTAAATGTATTGATGCTACTTTAAAAAACAGTCAATCTGTACAAATTGAACATATTTCACCAAACAACGAGGGGAGAGTTATGCCGACTAACTCGCCTCACGTGTCAGTACCTGCATCTCCCGCTCAGGAGGTGCGTGATATTGTAGCGCCGAGTACATCTGGGCGGCCATTACAAATCACATTACAAGATATGGCTACTGTTATGACTGAAGTTTTGGCTAAACTAACAGAACTAAGAGGTAAACGTGATCACTCTGGGGTGAGAACAGAGTGCGCTGATAATGCAAGGGCCATGTCTGATACTGCGTCACAGTTTGCAGAACGTGAAGACGGAGAGCTTCATTCTGTGGGTGACGGTTCTGATCCAAATAAACTGGACTCAGACATTTCAAATTTTAAATTTAAGCTTGAGAACCTCCGTGTGTTACTAGGGGAGGTATTAGCGGCTCTGAATGATTGTAACACAGTTGCAATCCCAGAGAAAATGTGTAGGTTGGATAAATATTTTGCGGTACCGACGAGTACTGACGTTTTTCCTATACCTAAGAGACTTACTGACATTGTTACTAAGGAGTGGGATAGACCCGGTGTGCCTTTCTCACCCCCTCCTATATTCAGAAAGATGTTTCCAATAGACGCCGCCACACGGGACTTATGGCAAATGGTCCCTAAGGTGGAGGGAGCAGTTTCTACTTTAGCTAAGCGTACCACTATCCCAGTGGAGGATAGCTGTGCTTTTTCAGATCCAATGGATAAAAAATTAGAGGGTTACCTTAAGAAAATGTTTGTTCAACAAGGGTTTATATTGCAACCTCTTGCATGTATTGCGCCTGTCACGGCTGCAGCAGCATTTTGGTTTGAGTCTCTGGAAGAGACACTTCAATCATCCACACTAGATGACATCACACACAAACTTAAATTCCTTAAGTTAGCTAATTCATTTATTTCAGATGCCGTAGTACATTTAACTAAACTTGTGGCTAAAAATTCAGGATTCGCCATTCAGGCACGCAGAGCTCTGTGGCTGAAATCCTGGTCAGCTGATGTTACGTCTAAATCTAAATTGCTTAATATTCCTTTCAAAGGGCAGACCTTATTCGGGCCCGGCTTGAAAGAGATTATTGCTGACATTACAGGAGGTAAAGGTCATGCCCTGCCTCAGGACAAGGCCAAAGCCAAGGCTAGACAGTCCAATTTTCATTCCTTTCGTAATTTCAAAGCAGGAGCAGCATCAACTTCCTCTGCACCAAAACAGGAAGGAGCTGTTGCTCGCTACAGACAAGGCTGGAAACCTAACCAGTCCTGGAACAGGGGCAAACAGGCCAGAAAACCTGCTGCTGCCCCTAAGACAGCATGAATTGAGGGCCCCCGATCCGGGACCGGATCTAGTGGGGGGCAGACTTTCCCTCTTCGCCCAGGCTTGGGCAAGAGATGTTCAGGATCCCTGGGCGTTAGAGATCATATCTCAGGGATACCTTCTGGACTTCAAATCCTCTCCCCCAAGAGGGAGATTTCATCTGTCAAGGTTGTCAACAAACCTAACAAAGAAGGAAGCGTTTCTACGCTGCGTACAAGATCTTTTATTAATGGGAGTGATCCATCCAGTTCCGCGGTTGGAACAAGGACAAGGGTTTTACTCAAATCTGTTTGTAGTTCCCAAAAAAGAGGGAACCTTCAGGCCAATCTTGGATTTAAAGATCCTAAACAAATTCCTAAGAGTTCCATCGTTCAAGATGGAAACTATTCAAACATTTTTGCCCATGATCCAAGAGGGTCAGTACATGACCACAGTGGATTTAAAGGATGTTTACCTTCACATACCGATTCACAAAAGCCATTACCGGTATCTAAGGTTTGCCTTTTTAGACAGGCATTACCAGTTTGTAGCTCTTCCATTCGGACTGGCTACGGCTCCAAGAATCTTCACAAAGGTTCTGGGCACTCTTCTGGCGGTACTAAGACCGCGAGGAATTTCAGTAGCTCCGTACTTAGACGACATACTGATACAAGCTTCAAGCCTTCAAACTGCCAAATCTCATACAGAGATAGTACTGGCATTTCTAAGGTCGCATGGATGGAAAGTGAACGAAAAGAAAAGTTCTCTCTTTCCACTCACAAGAGTTCCCTTCCTGGGTACTCTGATAGATTCTGTAGAAATGAAGATTTACCTGACAGAGGACAGGTTAACAAAACTTCAAAGTGCATGCCGTGTCCTTCATTCTATTCAACACCCGTCAGTAGCTCAATGCATGGAGGTAATCGGACTAATGGTAGCAGCAATGGACATAGTTCCTTTTGCACGCCTACATCTCAGACCACTGCAACTGTGCATGCTAAGTCAGTGGAATGGGGATTACTCAGATTTGTCCCCCACTCTAAATCTGAATCAAGAGACCAGAAATTCTCTTCTATGGTGGCTTTATCGGCCACATCTGGCCAGGGGAATGCCATTCAGCAGGCCAGACTGGTCAATTGTAACAACAGACGCCAGCCTACTAGGTTGGGGCGCTGTCTGGAATTCTCTGAAGGCTCAGGGACTATGGAATCAGTAGGAGAGTCTTCTTCCAATAAACATTCTGGAATTGAGAGCAGTCCTCAATGCTCTTCTGGCTTGACCCCAGTTAACAACTCGGGGGTTCATCAGGTTCCAGTCGGACAACATCACGACTGTAGCTTATATCAACCATCAGGGAGGGACAAGAAGCTCCCTAGCAATGATGGAAGTATCGAAGATAATTCGCTGGGCAGAGTCTCACTCTTGCCACCTGTCTGCAATCCACATCCCGGGAGTGGAGAACTGGGAGGCGGATTTCTTAAGTCGTCAGACTTTTCATCCGGGGGAGTGGGAACTTCATCCAGAGGTCTTTGCCCAAATACTTCGACGTTGGGGCAAACCAGAGATAGATCTCATGGCGTCTCGACAGAACGCCAAGCTTCCGCGCTACGGGTCCAGATCCAGGGATCCGGGAGCGGTCCTGATAGATGCCTTGACAGCACCATGGACCTTCAGGATGGCTTATGTGTTTCCACCTTTCCCGATGCTTCCTCGATTGATTGCCAGAATCAAACAGGAGAAAGCATCAGTGATTCTAATAGCGCCTGCATGGCCACGCAGGACTTGGTATGCAGATCTGGTGGACATGTCATTCTGTCCACCTTGGTCGTTACCTCTGAAACAGGACCTTCTGATTCAGGGTCCTTTCAAACATCAAAATCTAACTTCTCTGAAGCTGACTGCTTGGAAATTGAACGCTTGATCTTATCAAAGCGTGGTTTTTCTGAGTCAGTTATTGATACCTTAATACAGGCTAGGAAGCCTGTTACCAGAAAGATTTACCATAAAATATGGCGTAAATACCTATATTGGTGCGAATCCAAAGGTTACTCTTGGAGTAAGGTTAGGATTCCTAGGATATTGTCTTTTCTACAAGAAGGTTTAGAAAAGGGGTTATCCGCTAGTTCCTTAAAGGGACAGATCTCAGCTCTGTCCATTCTGTTACACAAGCGTCTGTCAAGAAGTTCCAGACGTTCAGGCTTTTTGTCAGGCTTTGGCCAGGATTAAACCTGTGTTTAAAGCTGTGGCTCCACCATGGAGTTTAAACCTTGTTCTTAACGTTTTACAGGGTGTTCCATTTGAACCCCTTCATTCCATTGTTATAAAGTTGTTATCTTGGAAAGTTCTATTTTTAATGGCTATTTCCTCGGCTCGAAGAGTCTCTGAGTTATCAGCCTTACATTGTGATTCTCCTTATTTGATTTTTCACTCGGATAAGGTAGTTCTGCGTACTAAACCTGGGTTCTTACCTAAGGTAGTCACTAACAGGAATATCAATCAGGAGATTGTTGTTCCATCCTTGTGCCCAAATCCTTCTTCGAGGAAGGAACGTCTTTTGCACAATCTGGATGTAGTTCGTGCCCTTAAATTTTATTTACAGGCAACTAAAGATTTTCGACAAACGTCTTCCCTGTTTGTCGTTTACTCTGGTCAGAGGAGAGGTCAAAAAGCTTCTGCTACCTCTCTCTCTTTTTGGCTTCATAGCATAATTCGTTTAGCTTATGAGACTGCTGGACAGCAGCCTCCTGAAAGAATTACAGCTCATTCCACTAGAGCTGTGGCTTCCACTTGGGCCTTTAAGAATGAGGCCTCTGTTGAACAGATTTGCAAGGCTGCAACTTGGTCTTCGCTTCATACTTTTTCCAAATTTTACAAATTTGACACTTTTGCTTCCTCGGAGGCTATTTTTGGGAGAAAGGTTCTTCAGGCAGTGGTTCCTTCTGTATAAAGAGCCTGCCTATCCCTCCCGTCATCCGTGTACTTTTGCTTTGGTATTGGTATCCCACAAGTAATGATGACCCGTGGACTGATCACACTTAACAGAAGAAAACATAATTTATGCTTACCTGATAAATTCCTTTCTTCTGTAGTGTGATCAGTCCACGGCCCGCCCTGTTTTTTAAGGCAGGTAAATATTTTTTAAATTATACTCCAGTCACCACTACACCCTTGGCTTCTCCTTTCTCGTTGGTCCTTGGTCGAATGACTGGAGGTGACGTAGAGGGGAGGAGCTATATAGCAACTCTGCTGGGTGAATCCTCTTGCACTTCCTGTAGGGGAGCAGATAATATCCCACAAGTAATGATGACCCGTGGACTGATCACACTACAGAAGAAAGGAATTTATCAGGTAAGCATAAATTATGTTTTAAAAGCTGTGATTCAGACTCCCATAAGTGTGCATTAAGTGATGCAATAAAATTTTCTCTCTGCATTTCCTTTTCTTCCATACATGTTACTATTTGCTCTCCCATTCCACACCTCACTTCACATTCATTAAGCCTCTCTTGTAGCTCAGCATTCACTTTAGTAAGTTTGACTATCTCTTCACTCAGTGTATCACACTCACATCTCTTTTCAGAGGAACTAGCAACAGCCATAATAGATTGACCAAGTTTATCCAGCTGTTCTAAGATATCAGTTCTTTCTGCCTTCCATTCCAACTCTTTCTGTTCAGCAATCTATTTTATTCTTAGAAACATACTCATTAAATTACTTAGCTCTCTTTTTTCTAGGTCTTTCTGAAACAGTTTTCTACTTAGTTCATTATTGTGCTTTTCACATTGTTTAATTACATCATAAAACTGACGTGTTAATGGATCTTCTGCACATGTAATAAATGTGACAGAGGCATATTTCTTAATGTATTTCTCAACCAGTTCCGTTCTTACTAACAACACACACACCAGATTAACACAACACACTATACACAGTACAGATGTACACACTTACAGGTACACATCTAACAACAAACCGTTTGCATTATTAGCCTAAAATCTAGACTTAGAGGGATCTCCTTTTGAGCTGCATGTAAAACTGGGCTATGCCTATTACACTTTACCCTCAGAGATGTCTGGTTACTCTCTTGTTTTCAGATTTTAGTAAAATTAATTTAGCAAGAAACAATTAATACATTTACTTTTCTGTAGCATACAGGAACATAACATAAACATAAAGAAACATATACTTACGGTACTTGGAGCTTTCTCACTACACAGATCTGTTCACTTCCCACACAGGTCCAGTTCGGCCTCTATTCACAAAGAATTCTTGCAGCTCCAGTACTTCAGTTTAGCAAATTCAGCTGTAGTTCAACATGGAATTAGTGATTTATCCACGTCCCATCTGGGGTGCCAAATGTAGAATCTGCTAACTTTTTAGTTACTGTTTCCTCACTAATATTACCTTTGTCTTAGGAAATCAGGATGCCGCTTGATGAAATTATTTCTTTTATTAGAAAGAAAATAAGTATTTACATAGAAACAAGTTACTGACTAATGTAAGGGGAGGAAAGGGAAGGGGGAGAGAGATGGAAGGGAAGAGGTGAGTGAGAAGAGAGCTTAGCCTACATACATACAATGGCAACTAACTTATATAGTCATTCATTCTTTCACACAGCCCAGCCCACACTCAGCTGTACATTCCTCAGTCAGAGGCAAGATGACTATTATATGAGTGGGGATAGGATTCAGTTCCTTAGGCTATTGATGATAGGAACATACATTTTATTTAGAGCCTTGTAGTTTATGACACCACCTGTGAGATGTTAACTGTTTGAAAGGGTTGTAAAATGTGTTTGTGAATTATTTTCTTCTTTTGAGGCATTGTTTTGATAGAGAGTTTGTTCAGATCTCCAACTGTTTTTTCTCCAAACTTGTCTTGTCACCTCTGAACTGAAACAAGCTGGTAACTGTAGGTCAGAATCACCAATGCTGTTCTTAATCTGCATTTAACCCTTTAAGTCCTTGATGTTGTAGACAAATGTCCCTTAGCCTTTCAATATCCAATAATGTCCATGGAAATAACAGTCTGATATTAAAGTTAGGTGTGTTCATAAAATACAACAGCCTTACTAAATGATCAGGCCCAATTAGAGATATTTTCTGCACTTTCGATAATGGTAATAAACCAGACTGAGAGTCAGGAGCTCTGCAGATATGTGTCCAGCTGCTACGGTGGTTGACTCTGCCCCCCCGAAAAAGGAATTTTTGAAAGGTGTGGTAGTAACGTTGTGTTACGGCCAAAAAAGTGTGTGGTACACCTATACCTGCAAAACTCATAATAGCAGCGGTAGTGAAAAGCAATAGCAGCGGTAATGAAAAGCAGCATTATGAGGCTGTTTCACTCATAACGCAAAACTTGTAATCTAGCCGTATGTTAGGCCTGAATGGTAATATTATTATGGTAATTAGGTACCCTAATGAATGTGTCCTTTCAGGTTCATATCCATCTGTGAACACAAATTTAAGTAGTAATATTGTGTCACTTCATATAGTGTAGTCTGCAGAATAGTTGAACTACAACTGTCCCTATTGGAACAAATTTCCTTAGGAGTTTGCTATGTATTCCAATTAAGTTCACAGTGACCAAGCTCTATCACATTGTATAAACAGGTAAAGTGTTTTTATAATTTTTTGCATATTATTATTGGCACATATGACCCAACATTAGATATGCTGTACATGTTTTCATTCCTCACTGTTCTTTCCTATGTAACCACGTGTTTAGCATTTCTATAACGAGGCATTAGAAGGAGGTCTAGCACATTCTGTAAACCAATGAAATTCTGTTTTAACCTTTACTCACAGAATATGCACTCACTAGGCTAAGACTATGGCTGCTTGCCGAAACGTGCAAGCCTGTGTGTTGTGCTATTCTCTCCACATTGACATTGATTTTGGATTTCTATCCGATTTTTTAAAAATTACAATGAAAAGTTTATGTTTTATGGAGCATGGGATCCTCTTTTTCTTTATAATGTTTAAGTATCCCATAGATTAATATTTTTATAGACAATCTGATTTTAAATAATTGTATGGATTCACCACTGGGTGGAGGTAGAGATGCATGAAATTTTTAAAATTAGCCCTTTGGCACCAAAGTCTATTGTATAAAAGTAACCCATGCATGATTAAGGGGTATCTACCCCAAAATGTTGCTGTATTTTTTATATGTCCTAAATAAAAGAAGCTGGCTCTTTATGGTGCTGTGGACATTGGTATATTTCAGATTCTTCTTTAAGAGAATAGGCAGTTTCTCCTGTCTTCACGAGCACCTTACCCAGGTAGTGCTGTTCTAATTCTGCAGTCTTGGACTCTGTCAAAGCAGTCTCTCTCTCTCTCTCTCTCTCTCTCTCTCTCTCTCTCTCTATATATATATATATATATATATATATATATATATACACACACACACACACAGTATCTCACAAAAGTGAGTACACTCCTCACATTTTTGTAAATATTTTATTATATCTTTTCGTGTGACAACACTGAAGAAATTACACTTTGCTACAATATAAAGTAGTAAGTGTGCAGCCTGTATAACAGTGTACATTTTCTGTCCCCTCAAAATAACTTAACACACAGCCATTAATGTCTAAACCGTTGGCAACAAAAGTGAGTACACCCGTAAGTGGCTGGTGGATGTTAGAGACCTGGCTGGTGGATGTTAGAGACCTTGTGCCCCCCCACCTTCCGTTTGAGGATGCCCCACAGATGCTCAATAGGGTTTAGGTCTGGAGACATGCTTGGCCAGTCCATCACCTTTACCCTCAGCTTCTTTAGCAAGGCAGTGGAAGTCTTGGAGGTGTGTTTGGGGTCGTTATCATGCTGGAATACTGCCCTGCGGCCCAGTCTCCGAAGAGAGGGGAGTATGCTCTGCTTCAGTATGTCACAGTACATGTTGGGATTCATGATTCCCTCAATGAACTGTAGCTCCCCAGTGCTGGCAGCACTCATGTAGGCCCAGACCATGACACTCCTACCAACATGCTTAACTGTAGGCAAGACACACTTGTCTTTGTACTCCTCACCTGGTTGCCGCTACACACGCTTGACACCATCAGAACCAAATAAGTTTATCTTGGTCTCATTGGACCACAGGACATGGTACCAGTAATCCATGTCCTTAGTCTGCTTCTCTTCAGCAAACTGTTTGAGGGCTTTCTTGTGCATCATCTTTAGAAGAGACTTCCTTCTGGGATGACAGCCATGCAGACCAATTTGATGAAGTGTGTGGCGTATGGTCTGAACACTGACAGGCTGACCCCCCCACCCCTTCAACCTCTGCAGAAATCCTGGATGCACTCATACATCTATTTCCCAAAGACAACTTCTTGATATGATGCTGAGCATGTGCACTCAACTTCTTTGGTCGACCATGGCGAGGCCGGTTCTGAGTGGAACCTGTCCTGTGAAACCACTATATGGTCTTGCCCACTGTGCTGCAGCTCAGTTTCAGGGTCTTGGCAATATTCTTATAGCCTAGGCCATCTTTATGTAGAGCAACAATTCTTTTTTTCAGATCCTCAGAGAGTTCTTTGCCATGAGGTGCCATGTTGAACTTCCAGTGACCAGTATAAGAGAGTGTGAGAGCGATAACACCAAATTTAACACACCTGCTCCCCATTCATACCCGAGAGCTTGTAACACTAACGAGTCACATGACACCGGGAGGGAAAATGGTTAATTGGGCACAATTTGGACATTTCCACTTAGGGGTGTACTCACTTTTGTTGCCAATGGTTTAGACATTAATGGCTGTGTGTTGAGTTATTTTGAGGGGACAACAAACTTACACTGTTATACAGGCTGTACACTCACTACTTTACATTGTAGCAAAGTGTCATTTCTCCAGTGTTGTCACATGAAAATATATAATAAAATATTTACAAAAATGTGAGGGGTGTACTCACTTTTGTGACATACTATGTATATATATATATATATATATATATATATATATATATATATATATATACACATATATATATATATACAAAACACGGGTGGGGTCAGCACTCTCAGGCCGGACCGGGTACACATCCTATGACCCTGCAACATGCACAGCCCTGGGTGCAAACCAGCACTCTCAGGAAGCTGCACTGTCACCAGAGCCACAGGCAGTTAACCCCAGACAGGCCTGGGTGCAAGGCCCAAACAGGGACAATTAAAAAAAAAAATAATAATACATTAATATAACACACAGAAAAAGTCCAGCACTCACTCACAAGCTCTCAACTAAGATAAAAATCAGCAATAGAAGAGTTAGTTACCGCATCTGGCCAAATGGGAAAAGCCCAGGTACCTCGTCAAGGTCTCTTCCAAAAAAACCTGGGTCCCTAAACAGCCACACCCGGCTCTTCCACCCGTGTTTTGTATATGTTTGGGGAGATTACTTTAGCCTGTGCAACCTCCATTTTTTCACAGTTGCTTTTTTTCACAGTTGTTTGATTGTGAGCCTGCATTGTGTGGCTGTTTAGGGACCCAGGTTTTTTTGGAAGAGACCTTGACGAGGTACCTGGGCTTTTCCCATTTGGCCAGATGTGGTAACTAACTCTTCCATTGCTGCTTTTTATCTTAGTTTGAGAGCTTGTGAGTGAGTGCTGGACTTTTTCTCTGTGTTATATTAATGTATTATTTTTTATTTTTTTTTAATTTTCCCTGTTTGGGCCTTGCACCCAGGCCTGCAGGGCCGGACTGGGACCAAAAATAGGCCCGGGTATTTTAAGGCAAAGCAGCCCACCCCCCAACCCCCACACTGTTTGTTAGTTAACCATATACCAAACATGCCAAGTATAATGTGCTTATTTAAAGGGACAGTCTACTCCAGAATTATTATTGTTTAAAAAGATAGATGATCCCTTTATAACCCATTCCCCAGTTTTGCATAACCAACACGGTTATATTAATACAATTGTTACCTCTGTGATTACCTTGTATCTAGGCCTCTGCAGACTGCCCCATTATTTCAGTTCTTTTGACAGACCTGTATTTTAGCCAATTAGTGCTGACTCATTAATAACTCCACGGGAGTAAGCACAATGTTATCTACATGGCACATATGAACTAACACCCTCTAGCAGTAAAAAAATATATATGAGCCTACCTAGGTTTAGATTTCAACTAAGAATAACAAGAGAACAAAGCTATTTAAAAAGGCCATCTTGTAATGATTCACAGATCTTTATGTTGGGAGGTATGCAACAGACTCATAAATACGATCAATAGTGACACAACTACTCAGTAGTGACACTGGGCTCTATTGTGCATGACAAACTTTGCAGAAGCACGTTTAAAACAAAAAAGATTGGGAAATATTTGTAATTAAATAAACAAACAACAAAGCAATCACACCTAACATATACATATGGGCAAACATTTAGAAATGATTCATGCTACTAAAGGCATAGCTAAATACTGTATGTAAGGAGCCAAGAATTACATAGTACTAGAACATAATACTACTTAAAAAGGGAGGCGGGGCGTAGCCGTGCAGGACATGGCTGCACTGTAAGAAAACTCCGTAGCCTTTCTCCCTCACATGGCTGATAACCTTACCATGCTGAAAAAATAATATCAAGAAAACAATTATAACCCTTCACCGGAATACCGGCAGCACACCAGAGGTCTTAGACCTTTTTGACTCCTAAGGAAAGCCCTCTGAGAAGAAAGATCCCGGCACACAGACACGCGCCATTCTGGCGACCAGTAACAACCCTCCATATAGATATAAGTCATAGGCGCACCATTAAAGATAACCCGGTCACATCTAAATAGCCCCAAGGGACCCGCAGGCTTCTAAACATATTAAGTTAAAAGTGATCACATGGGCCTCCGGCACTACACAAAGTCTTACCGTTCTGCTGATTAATGCTAGGCCCAGCGCATCTCAGGCTACACACGACCACGCAGCTCCACAGTCTCGATCACTAAGCGCCTAAGCCAGAGTGAACAGTGACACACTATCATCCCCTACTCGCTTAAGGACACAAATAAAGGGGGAAAATAAAAACTAATTACTTATCTATAAAAAGCTGGTTGGCTTCAGCTCTCACAAAGCAACACCTCACGCTGGAAAAAGATATGCTTGGGGCACACAGCATGATACTTATAACCTAATGGTGCAGTGATCATTGAAAGCACAGTTAAGCAGGGGGAAACTCTCGTTTCAGGAACAAAGGGGCTACTATACCATGCTCCACAATCCACCAAAACCAAAATAAGTAATATCCCTGCTTTGCTGACAAGAATCTAACCAGAGACTCTAGCTATAGCTGTTTACTTGATCCTTCAACCCTCCTCTTTTGTTGATGGCAACAAGGAGATCGACAAGGACAGGCAAAAAAAAAACAACTACCAAACCTACCTTAGTAAGCACATTTTTCAAGCCTGCAAACACATCCATAATACCTAAGCCTGGCATAACAACACAGCCGCATAAAATGGAATCCTCATCAGAGCTGAACCAGGCCCCCCAACCAATGGACCAATTATCCCAGATTCAATCCACTATTGCATCTCTCCCCTCCAAAGGAGATATAGCTGACCTGAAAATATTTATTAAGAACGAAATTTCATCACTAAGGAAAGATATGTCCGAAATGAACTCCAAACTTGAATATCTGGAGGAGGGACAAGAACATCTAGAAACACAAGTCAGTGATAATATACAACACCTAAGCTGCCAAAATGCACTTATACAGTCCCTACAACTAAAGGTCGAAGACCTTGACAACCGTAGCCGCCGCAGCAATCTGCGAATTCGAGGAATTCCTGAGGACATCACTCAAGACAAGCTGATCTCTTACTTGCTACAATTTTTCAAACACCTGGATTCCTCCTTAGATCTAACTGAAACATCACTGGAAAGAGCTCATAGAGCTCTTAGACCTAAGCCCTCCGGAGCGAGCCCGCCGAGAGACGTGATCATGAAATTTACTCACTTCACAGTAAAAGAGATCATCTGGAAACAGGCACAAAGTCAACAATCAATTTCATTCCAGGGCCAAATCCTTCAAGTCTACCAAGACATAAGCCCTGCTACCATCGAAAAGCGACGCTCCCTACGCTTTATTACTTCCACCTTACAGGAACATGGGATAAAATATCGCTGGGGCTTTCCGTTCAGCCTTTTGATACATAAGGACGGTAAATCCATAATATATAGGGATCTGGATGATCTAGACTCCCTATCTAAGAATCTCAACATCACCTTTCCGACACCGCAATCACAAGAACTTGCCAAAGAGGTCAATACCTTTAACCAATCTCCTCAACCCCAAAGACCTACATGGTCTAAAGTGACGGGGAAACTTAGGAAAAAAACAGCAATTAAATGACTATCCTCAAGCACTCGCCACGGACCTAAATCATCGCAAAATCTGGAACTACACGAAGACCAGGTCGTATTATTGTCTTTCTGACAATTTCTATTATACCCATTGACTGTAAATAATTTCTTATAAGGTTAAGTCGAGGAAAACCCCTCCATATTCCCTCTACCTATTTGTGAAGGAGCACTCTCCTGTCTAGAAATGACATAGTTAAAGTTGATAAATGTATTAGATATTTGCTTTTTCAATATTTTCAGGTTTGGTACATGTACTGAGAGCTTAGCGTTTCAGATAAACGGCTTAACACCTGACTGAATTCATTTAAGCCACATCCATAGACTCATAAATACAATAAGGATAGAGCCCATGGCAATTAGGCTAAGCACTTGCCTTTTAAGCACATCCCAG
Source organism: Bombina bombina (assembly GCF_027579735.1). NCBI lineage: Eukaryota > Metazoa > Chordata > Amphibia > Anura > Bombinatoridae > Bombina > Bombina bombina. The sequence goes on along the minus strand of NC_069504.1, from coordinate 852,104,816 downwards.
AATATCACCTGTTAGCAGATTTCCCCCAGCTGGCTAGGTTGGGGAGATATATGCTTTATTTTTTAACTATTATATGTCCAAACGTATCTTCTATATTGTTGTTAACTATAACTGTTACCCTCCTTGTTTCTGTGAGGTCATTTGCATTTCGCAACTTACTAGAAGTTTGATGTTTACACTATTCGCTTTTGTGGCTCAAGGTTCTGACTCCCCTAAGATTTAACATTCATCATTGAATCCTAAGTTTATTATGTAAGTGTTGAACTAAGAAAAATGAGAAATGTAAGAAGGGAAGGGGGGGAAAAAAAAAAAAAAAGATAGTCATGGTACAAGGTGTTAAATGTAAACATTGTGTTTTTGTTGCCATGGAGGGAGAAAACGCACCCTCAACAACCAATCTTTCACAGGAAATGTTACTGTTTATTTCCATACTATTTTCTTACCTTTCTTATCTCTTTGGCATCTCTACTATGCCTCTATTCCCTTACCCTTCCCTTTTCTACAGCCCTACAGCCTACAACGACACTGAGTCCCTACGGTCTCTAAATGAACACCTTACTCGTTCTACAACATACCATAATGATTGACCACTCACATAAGAAAACACCCTTAAACTCATTGCGTATCCAATCCATTAATGCAAAAGGCTTAAATATCCCCTCAAAAAGAACCCAAGCTTTATGTGACTTTCATAGCCACAAATCTGACCTGATTTTTATACAGGAATCACACTTCCTGAAAGGAAGAGAACCAAGTACATTTGCACTCAAATTTGGCAACTGCTACTATGCCTCCCATCCCAAGTCTAAAAAGCATGGAGTTGGCATTCTAATACGGAAAAACATCCCCTTTAACCCAACCCAACCCAAACCATTAGAGACAAAGCGGGCAGGTACATCATATTGATAGGATTGCTCTATGGCCGGCCGGTCACATTGGTTTCCATATATACCCCCAATACTAAGCAAGCTCCTTTTATTAAATTGGTGTCAAACCTCATCCTAGAACATCAAAAAGGTATACTAATATTATGCGGTGACTTAAACATGCCCCTTGACCCATTACTAGACTGCTCCACCAAAGTTACATCAGTCCCTTTAACCCAAATAACTCGCACACAGAAATGTCTGGACAGATTAACGGTAAAAGACTTATGGAGATCCCACTACCCATGCAAGGAGGACTATACATTTTTTTCTTATCCACATAAACAATATTCCAGAATTGACTATATTTTCACCGATGTGACAGGCCTCTCGCTCTTCACTTCCACCAACATTACTCCTATAACATGGTCGGATCATGCGTCGGTCCTTGGGTCTCTCACATGGCCTTCCAAACCTATACAGGATTATATTTGGAGATTAGACGAGCAACTCCTAGCTGACCCCTCTATCGTTCAACAAATATCCCAATCAATCTCAGACTATTTTATAAGCAATACCTCCACAGATGTGTCCCCAATTAATATATGGGAAGCCCACAAATGTGTACTACGGGGGGAGCTAATGGCTATCAAAGCCTCACTTAACAAGCAAAGACGAACATTCTTAACAAACCAATTAGCTATAATAAAAAATTTGGAAGACCAACATAAAATAGACACTAATAGTCAGATTTTAATTAATGCACTTCAAGTTGAAAAACACAAATTAGCCTCTTACTTAAATAAAGGAACCACTGCCTGAAGAACCTTTCTCCCAAAAACAGCCTCCGAAGAAGCAAAAGTGTCAAATTTGTAAAATTTGGAAAAAGTATGAAGAGAAGACCAAGTTGCAGCCTTGCAAATCTGTTCAACAGAGGCCTCATTCTTAAAGGCCCAAGTGGAAGCCACAGCTCTAGTAGAATGAGCTGTAATTCTTTCAGGAGGCTGCTGTCCAGCAGTCTCATAGGCTAAACGTATTATGCTACGAAGCCAGAAAGAGAGAGAGGTAGCAGAAGCTTTTTGACCTCTCCTCTGTCCAGAATAAACGACAAACAGGGAAGAAGTTTGGCGAAAATCTTTAGTTGCCTGTAAATAAAATTTCAGGGCACGGACTACATCCAGATTGTGTAGAAGTCGTTCCTTCTTTGAAGAAGGGTTAGGACACAATGATGGAACAACAATCTCTTGATTGATATTCCTATTAGTGACTACCTTAGGTAAGAACCCAGGTTTAGTACGCAGGACTACCTTGTCTGAATGAAAAATCAGATAAGGAGAATCACAATGTAAGGCCGATAACTCAGAGACTCTTCGAGCCGAGGAAATAGCCATTAAAAACAGAACTTTCCAAGATAACAATTTGATATCAATGGAATGAAGGGGTTCAAACGGAACACCCTGTAAAACGTTAAGAACTAAGTTTAAGCTCCATGGTGGAGCAACAGTTTTAAACACAGGCTTAATCCTGGCCAAAGCCTGACAAAAAGCCTGAACGTCTGGAACCTCTGACAGACGTTTGTGTAAAAGAATGGACAGAGCTGAGATCTGTCCCTTTAAGGAACTAGCAGATAAACCCTTTTCTAAACCTTCTTGTAGAAAAGACAATATCCTAGGAATCCTAACCTTACTCCATGAGTAACTCTTGGATTCGCACCAATGTAAGTATTTACGCCATATTTTATGGTAAATCTTTCTGGTAACAGGTTTCCTAGCCTGTATTAAGGTATCAATTACTGACTCCGAGAATCCACGCTTTGATAAAATCAAGCGTTCAATCTCCAAGCAGTCGGTTTCAGAGAAATTAGATTTTGATGTTTGAAAGGACCCTGAATCAGAAGGTCCTGTCTCAGAGGCAGAGACCAAGGTGGACAGGATGACATGTCCACTAGATCTGCATATCAGGTCCTGCGTGGCCACGCAGGCGCTATTAGAATCACCAATGCTCTCTCCTGTTTGATCCTGGCAATCAATCGAGGAAGCATCGGGAAGGGTGGAAACACATACGCCATCCCGAAGGTCCAAGGTGCTGTCAAAGCATCTACTAGGACCGCTCCCGGGTCCCTGGACCTGGACCCGTAACAAGGAAGCTTGGCGTTCTGGCGAGACGCCATGAGATCTATCTCTGGTTTGCCCCAACGTCAAAGTATTTGGGCAAAGACCTCCGGATGAAGTTCCCACTCCCCCGGATGAAAAACAGAATTTATGTTTACCTGATAAATTACTTTCTCCAACGGTGTGTCCGGTCCACGGCGTCATCCTTACTTGTGGGATATTCTCCTCCCCAACAGGAAATGGCAAAGAGCCCAGCAAAGCTGGTCACATGATCCCTCCTAGGCTCCGCCTTCCCCAGTCATTCGACCGACGTAAAGGAGGAATATTTGCATAGGAGAAATCATATGATACCGTGGTGACTGTAGTTAAAGAAAATAAATTATCAGACCTGATTAAAAAACCAGGGCGGGCCGTGGACCGGACACACCGTTGGAGAAAGTAATTTATCAGGTAAACATAAATTCTGTTTTCTCCAACATAGGTGTGTCCGGTCCACGGCGTCATCCTTACTTGTGGGAACCAATACCAAAGCTTTAGGACACGGATGAAGGGAGGGAGCAAATCAGGTCACCTAAATGGAAGGCACCACGGCTTGCAAAACCTTTCTCCCAAAAATAGCCTCAGAAGAAGCAAAAGTATCAAACTTGTAAAATTTGGTAAAAGTGTGCAGTGAAGACCAAGTCGCTGCCTTACATATCTGATCAACAGAAGCCTCGTTCTTGAAGGCCCATGTGGAAGCCACAGCCCTAGTGGAATGAGCTGTGATTCTTTCAGGAGGCTGCCGTCCGGCAGTCTCATAAGCCAATCTGATGATGCTTTTAATCCAAAAAGAGAGAGAGGTAGAAGTTGCTTTTTGACCTCTCCTTTTACCAGAATAAACAACAAACAAGGAAGATGTTTGTCTAAAATCCTTTGTAGCATCTAAATAGAATTTTAGAGCGCGAACAACATCCAAATTGTGCAACAAACGTTCCTTCTTTGAAACTGGATTCGGACACAAAGAAGGCACGACTATCTCCTGGTTAATGTTTTTGTTAGAGACAACTTTCGGAAGAAAACCAGGTTTAGTACGTAAAACCACCTTATCTGCATGGAACACCAGATAAGGAGGAGAACACTGCAGAGCAGATAATTCTGAAACTCTTCTAGCAGAAGAAATTGCAACCAAAAACAAAACTTTCCAAGATAATAACTTAATATCAACGGAATGTAAGGGTTCAAACGGAACCCCCTGAAGAACTGAAAGAACTAAATTGAGACTCCAAGGAGGAGTCAAAGGTTTGTAAACAGGCTTGATTCTAACCAGAGCCTGAACAAAGGCTTGAACATCTGGCACAGCTGCCAGCTTTTTGTGAAGTAACACAGACAAGGCAGAAATCTGTCCCTTCAAGGAACTTGCAGATAATCCTTTCTCCAATCCTTCTTGAAGAAAGGATAGAATCTTAGGAATTTTTACCTTGTCCCAAGGGAATCCTTTAGATTCACACCAACAGATATATTTTTTCCATATTTTGTGGTAAATTTTTCTAGTTACAGGCTTTCTGGCCTGAACAAGAGTATCAATAACAGAATCTGAGAACCCTCGCTTTGATAAGATCAAGCGTTCAATCTCCAAGCAGTCAGTTGGAGTGAGACCAGATTCGGATGTTCGAACGGACCTTGAACAAGAAGGTCTCGTCTCAAAGGTAGCTTCCATGGTGGAGCCGATGACATATTCACCAGGTCTGCATACCAAGTCCTGCGTGGCCACGCAGGAGCTATCAAGATCACCGATGCCCTCTCCTGATTGATCCTGGCTACCAGCCTGGGGATGAGAGGAAACGGCGGGAATACATAAGCTAGTTTGAAGGTCCAAGGTGCTACTAGTGCATCTACTAGAGTCGCCTTGGGATCCCTGGATCTGGACCCGTAGCAAGGAACCTTGAAGTTCTGACGAGAGGCCATCAGATCCATGTCTGGAATGCCCCACAGTTGAGTAATGTGGGCAAAGATTTCCGGATGGAGTTCCCACTCCCCCGGATGTAATGTCTGACGACTCAGAAAATCCGCTTCCCAATTTTCCACTCCTGGGATGTGGATTGCAGACAAGTGGCAGGAGTGAGTCTCCGCCCATTGAATGATTTTGGTCACTTCTTCCATCGCCAGGGAACTCCTTGTTCCCCCCTGATGGTTGATGTACGCAACAGTCGTCATGTTGTCTGATTGAAACCGTAAGAACTTGGCCTTTGCTAGCTGAGGCCAAGCCTTGAGAGCATTGAGTATCGCTCTCAGTTCCAGAATATTTATCGGTAGAAGAGATTCTTCCCGAGACCAAAGACCCTGAGCTTTCAGGGGTCCCCAGACTGGCGTCGGTCGTGACAATGACCCACTCTGGTCTGCGGAAGCTCATCCCCTGTGACAGGTTGTCCAGGGACAGCCACCAACGGAGTGAATCTCTGGTCCTCTGATTTACTTGTATCGTCGGAGACAAGTCTGTATAGTCCCCATTCCACTGACTGAGCATGCACAGTTGTAATGGTCTTAGATGAATGCGCGCAAAAGGAACTATGTCCATTGCCGCTACCATCAAACCTATTACTTCCATGCACTGCGCTATGGAAGGAAGAGGAACGGAATGAAGTATTTGACAAGAGTTTAGAAGTTTTGTTTTTCTGGCCTCTGTCAGAAAAATCCTCATTTCTAAGGAGTCTATTATTGTTCCCAAGAAGGGAACCCTCGTTGACGGAGATAGAGAACTCTTTTCTACGTTCACTTTCCATCCGTGAGATCTGAGAAAGGCCAGGACAATGTCCGTGTGAGCCTTTGCTAGAGGAAGGGACGACGCTTGAATCAGAATGTCGTCCAAGTAAGGTACTACTGCAATGCCCCTTGGTCTTAGCACCGCTAGAAGGGACCCTAGTACCTTTGTGAAAATCCTTGGAGCAGTGGCTAATCCGAACGGAAGTGCCACGAACTGGTAATGCTTGTCCAGGAATGCGAACCTTAGGAACCTATGATGTTCCTTGTGGATAGGAATATGTAGATACGCATCCTTTAAATCCACCGTGGTCATGAATTGACCTTCCTGGATGGAAGGAAGAATTGTTCGAATGGTTTCCATTTTGAACGATGGAACCTTGAGAAACTTGTTTAGGATCTTGAGATCTAAGATTGGTCTGAACGTTCCCTCTTTTTTGGGAACTACGAACAGATTGGAGTAGAATCCCATCCCTTGTTCTCCTAATGGAACAGGATGAATCACTCCCATTTTTAACAGGTCTTCTACACAATGTAAGAATGCCTGTTTTTTTATGTGGTCTGAAGACAATTGAGACCTGTGGAACCTCCCCCTTGGGGGAAGCCCTTTGAATTCCAGAAGATAACCTTGGGAGACTATTTCTAGCGCCCAAGGATCCAGAACATCTCTTGCCCAAGCCTGAGCGAAGAGAGAGAGTCTGCCCCCCACCAGATCCGGTCCCGGATCGGGGGCCAACATCTCATGCTGTCTTGGTAGCAGTGGCAGGTTTCTTGGCCTGCTTTCCCTTGTTCCAGCCTTGCATTGGTCTCCAGGCTGGCTTGGCTTGAGAAGTATTACCCTCTTGCTTAGAGGACGTAGCACTTGGGGCTGGTCCGTTTCTACGAAAGGGACGAAAATTAGGTTTATTTTTGGCCTTGAAAGACCTATCCTGAGGAAGGGCGTGGCCCTTGCCCCCAGTGATATCAGAGATAATCTCTTTCAAGTCAGGGCCAAACAGCGTTTTCCCCTTGAAAGGAATGTTAAGCAATTTGTTCTTGGAAGACGCATCCGCTGACCAAGATTTTAACCAAAGCGCTCTGCGCGCCACAATAGCAAACCCAGAATTTTTCGCCGCTAACCTAGCCAATTGCAAAGTGGCGTCTAGGGTGAAAGAATTAGCCAATTTGAGAGCACGGATTCTGTCCATAATCTCCTCATAAGAAGGAGAATTACTAGTGATCGCCTTTTCTAGCTCATCGAACCAGAAACACGCGGCTGTAGTGACAGGGACAATGCATGAAATTGGTTGTAGAAGGTAACCTTGCTGAACAAACATCTTTTTAAGCAAACCTTCTAATTTTTTATCCATAGGATATTTGAAAGCACAACTATCTTCTATGGGTATAGTGGTGCGTTTGTTTAGAGTAGAAACCGCCCCCTCGACCTTGGGGACTGTCTGCCATAAGTCCTTTCTGGGGTCGACCATAGGAAACAATTTTTTAAATATGGGGGGAGGGACGAAAGGTATACCGGGCCTTTCCCATTCTTTATTTACAATGTCCGCCACCCGCTTGGGTATAGGAAAAGCTTCGGGGGGCCCCGGGACCTCTAGGAACTTGTCCATTTTACATAGTTTCTCTGGGATGACCAAATTCTCACAATCATCCAGAGTGGATAACACCTCCTTAAGCAGAGCGCGGAGATGTTCCAACTTAAATTTAAATGTAATCACATCAGGTTCAGCTTGTTGAGAAATTTTCCCTGAATCTGAAATTTCTCCCTCAGACAAAACCTCCCTGGCCCCCTCAGACTGGTGTAGGGGCCCTTCAGAAACAATATCATCAGCGTCCTCATGCTCTTCAGTATTTTCTAAAACAGAGCAGTCGCGCTTTCGCTGATAAGTGGGCATTTTGGCTAAAATGTTTTTGATAGAATTATCCATTACAGCCGTTAATTGTTGCATAGTAAGGAGTATTGGCGCGCTAGATGTACTAGGGGCCTCTTGTGTGGGCAAGACTGGTGTAGACGAAGGAGGGGATGATGCAGTACCATGCTTACTCCCCTCACTTGAGGAATCATCTTGGGCATCATTTTCTCTAAATTTTGTGTCACATAAATCACATCTATTTAAATGAGAAGGGACCTTGGCTTCCCCACATTCAGAACACAGTCTATCTGGCAGTTCAGACATGTTAAACAGGCATAAACTTGATAACAAAGTACAAAAAACGTTTTAAAATAAAACCGTTACTGTCACTTTAAATTTTAAACTGAACACACTTTATTACTGCAATTGCGAAAAAGTATGAAGGAATTGTTCAAAATTCACCAAAATTTCACCACAGTGTCTTAAAGCCTTAAAAGTATTGCACACCAAATTTGGAAGCTTTAACCCTTAAAATAACGGAACCGGAGCCGTTTTTATATTTAACCCCTTTACAGTCCCTGGTATCTGCTTTGTTGAGACCCAACCAAGCCCAAAGGGGAATACGATACCAAATGACGCCTTCAGAAAGTCTTTTCTATGTATCAGAGCTCCTCACACATGCATCTGCATGTCATGCTTCTCAAAAACAAGTGCGCAATACAGGCGCGAAAATGAGACTCTGCCTATGATTAGGGAAAGCCCCTAGAGAATAAGGTGTCCAATACAGTGCCTGCCGGTTATTTTACAAAATTCCCAAGATTAAAATAATTCCTCAAGGCTATGGAGTATAAAATATGTTTATATATAAATCGATTTAGCCCAGAAAATGTCTACAGTCTTAAAAAGCCCTTGTGAAGCCCTTATTTACTGTCTGTAATAAAATGGCTTACCGGATCCCATAGGGAAAATGACAGCTTCCAGCATTACATCGTCTTGTTAGAATGTGTCATACCTCAAGCAGCAAAAGTCTGCTCACTGTTCCCCCAACTGAAGTTAATTCCTCTCAACAGTCCTGTGTGGAACAGCCATCGATTTTAGTAACGGTTGCTAAAATCATTTTCCTCTTACAAACAGAAATCTTCATCTCTTTTCTGTTTCAGAGTAAATAGTACATACCAGCACTATTTTAAAATAACAAACTCTTGATTGAATAATAAAAACTACAGTTAAACACTAAAAAACTCTAAGCCATCTCCGTGGAGATGTTGCCTGTACAACGGCAAAGAGAATGACTGGGGAAGGCGGAGCCTAGGAGGGATCATGTGACCAGCTTTGCTGGGCTCTTTGCCATTTCCTGTTGGGGAGGAGAATATCCCACAAGTAAGGATGACGCCGTGGACCGGACACACCTATGTTGGAGAAAGTCTGACGACTTAGGAAATCCGCCTCCCAGTTCTCCACTCCTGGAATGTGGATCGCTGACAAGTGGCAAGAGTGAGACTCTGCCCAACGAATTATCTTTGAAACTTCCATCATCGCTAGGGAGCTTCTTGTCCCTCCTTGATGGTTGATGTAAGCTACAGTCGTGATGTTGTCCGACTGAAACCTGATTCCAGAATGTTTATTGGAAGGAGACTCTCCTCCTGAGTCCATGATCCCTGAGCCTTCAGGGAATTCCAGACAGCGCCCCAACCCAGTAGGCTGGCGTCTGTTGTTACAATTGTCCAGTCTGGCCTGCTGAAGGGCATCCCCCTGGACAGATGTGGCCGAGAAAGCCACCATAGAAGAGAATTTCTGGTCTCTTGATCCAGATTCAGAGTAGGGGACAAATCTGAGTAATCCCCATTCCACTGACTTAGCATGCACAATTGCAGCGGTCTGAGATGCAGGCGTGCAAAGGGTACTATGTCCATTGCCGCTACCATTAAGCCGATTACCTCCATGCATTGAGCCACTGATGGGTGTTGAATGGAATGAAGGACACGGCAAGCATTTTGAAGCTTTGTTAACCTGTCTTCTGTCAGGTAAATCTTCATTTCTACAGAATCTATAAGAGTCCCCAAGAAGGGAACTCTTGTGAGTGGTAAGAGAGAACTCTTCTCTTCGTTCACCTTCCACCCATGCGACCTTAGAAATGCCAGTACTAACTCTGTATGAGACTTGGCAGTTTGAAAGCTTGACGCTTGTATCAGAATGTCGTCTAGGTACGGAGCCACCGAAATTCCTCGCGGTCTTAGTACCGCCAGAAGAGAGCCCAGAACCTTTGTGAAGATTCTTGGAGCCGTAGCCAACCCGAATGGAAGAGCTACAAACTGGTAATGCCTGTCTAGGAAGGCAAACCTTAGATACCGGTAATGATCTTTGTGAATCGGTATGTGAAGGTAGGCATCCTTTAAATCCACTGTGGTCATGTACTGACCCTTTTGGATCATGGGTAAGATTGTCCGAATAGTTTCCATTTTGAACGATGGAACTCTTAGGAATTTGTTTAGGATCTTTAAATCCAAGATTGGTCTGAAGGTTCCTTCTTTCTTGGGAACCACAAACAGATTTGAGTAAAACCCTTGTCCGTGTTCCGACCGCGGAACCGGATGGATCACTCCCATTAGTAAAAGATCTTGTACGCAGCGTAGAAACGCCTCTTTCTTTATCTGGTTTGTTGACAACCTTGAAAGATGAAATCTCCCTTTTGTGGGAGAGGCTTTGAAGTCCAGAAGATATCCCTGAGATATGATCTGTAACGCCCAGGGATCCTGGACATCTCTTGCCCAAGCCTGGGCGACGAGAAAAAAGTCTGCTCCCCACTAGATCCGTTCCCGGATCGGGGGCCCTCAATTCATGCTGTCTTAGGGGCAGCAGCAGGTTTTCTGGCCTGCTTGCCCTTGTTCCAGGTCTGGTTAGGTTTCCAGCCTTGTCTGTAGCGAGCAACAGCTCCTTCCTGTTTTGGAGCAGAGGAAGTTGATGCTGCTCCTTCCTTGAAATTACGAAAGGCACGAAAATTAGACTGTCTAGCCCTAGGTTTGGCTCTGTCTTGAGGCAGGGCATGGCCTTTACCTCCTGTAATGTCAGCGATAATTTCTTTCAAACCGGGCCCGAATAAAGTCTGCCCCTTGAAAGGTATGTTAAGTAATTTAGATTTAGAAGTAACATCAGCTGACCAGGATTTTAGCCACAGTGCTCTGCGTGCCTGAATGGCGAATCCGGAATTCTTAGCCGTAAGTTTAGTTAAATGTACTACGGCATCAGAAATAAAAGAATTAGCTAGCTTAAGGGTTTTAAGCTTGTTTGAAATCTCATCTATTGGCGCTGAGTCAAGGGTCTCTTCCAGAGACTCGAACCAAAATGCGGCCGCAGCCGTGACAGGCGCAATACATGCAAGGGGTTGCAATATAAAACCTTGTTGAACAAACATTTTCTTAAGGTAACCCTCTAACTTTTTATCCATTGGATCTGAAAAGGCACAGCTATCCTCCACCGGGATAGTGGTACGCTTAGCCAGAGTAGAAACTGCTCCCTCCACCTTAGGGACCGTCTGCCATAAGTCCCGTGTGGTGGCGTCTATTGGAAACATTTTTCTAAATATAGGAGGGGGTGAGAAAGGCACACCGGGTCTATCCCACTCCTTGGTAATCTCTGTAAGCCTCTTAGGTATAGGAAAGACGTCAGTACACGCCGGTACCGCATAGTATCTATCCAGCCTACATAATTTCTCTGGGATTGCAACCGTGTTACAATCATTCAGAGCCGCTAATACCTCCCCTAGTAGTACACGGAGGTTTTCTAGTTTAAACTTAAAATTTGAAATGTCTGAATCCAGTCTATTTGGATCAGATCCGTCACCCGCAGAATGAAGCTCTCCGTCCTCATGTTCTGCAAATTGTGACGCAGTATCTGACATGGCTCTAGTATTATCAGCGCACTCTGTTCTCACCCCAGAGTGATCTCGCTTACCCCTAAGTTCTGGCAATTTAGACAAAACTTCAGTCATAACATTAGCCATGTCCTGTAGAGTGATTTGTAATGGCCGCCCTAATGTACTTGGCGTTACAATATCACGCACCTCCCGAGCGGGAGATGCAGGTACTGACACGTGAGGCAAGTTAGTCGGCATAACTTCCCCCTCGTTGTCTGGTGAATGATGCTCAACATGTACAGATTGACTTTTATTTAAAGTAGCATCAATGCAATTAGTACATAAATTTCTATTGGGCTCCACCTTGGCTTTTACACATATAGCACAGAGATATTCCTCTGAGTCAGACATGTTTAACAAACTAGCAATTAAACTAGCAAACTTGGAAATACCTTTCAACTAAATTTACAAGTAATATGTAAAACGTAGTGTGCCTTTAAGAAGCACAGAAAAAACTATGACAGTTGAATAACAATGAACCGGATTAGTTATAAAAACCAAATTTTTCCCGGTAAAAGTATAAAATTAGCAAAGGATTGCACTCATTAGCAATGGATGACTAACCCTTAATATCAGAAAAAACGTATAACATTTAAACTATAATCGTTTTTTATCACAGTCAAAGCACAATCTCACAGGTCTGCTGTGAGTGATTACCTCCCTCAAAATAAGTTTTGAAGACCCCTGAGCTCTGTAGAGACGTTCCGGATCATGCAGGGAGAGAAAACAGACTTGTGACTGAATTTCTGATGCGTAGCAAAAGCGCCAAATTAGGCCCCTCCCACTCACTCACAACAGTGAGGGAAGCTCAGTAAAACTGTTTTTAATTTAAAATAAACGACAGCCATGTGGAAAATAACGCCCAAAACAATTTTTCACCAAGTACCTCAGATAATTAAACGATTTAACATGCCAGCAAACGTTTAAAATCTAATTATATGAAATGTCATTAAAAACCCTGCTGCTAGTCGTTCACACTGCAAGTTAGGCTAAAAGTTATATGCATACAGTATTATCCCAGTGAAGTGCCATTCCCCAGAATACTGAAGTGTAAACATATATACATATCAGCCTGATACCAGTTGCTACTACTGCATTTAAGGCTGTACTTACATTATATCGGTATTGGCAGTATTTTCTCAGTCAATTCCATTCCTTAGAAAATAATATACTGCAACATACCTCTTTGCAGGTGAACCTGCCCGCTGTCCCCTGATCTGAAGTTTACCTCACTCCTCAGAATGGCCGAGAACAGCAAAATGAATCTTAGTTACGTCCGCTAAGATCATACAAAACTCAGGTAGATTCTTCTTCAAATTCTGCCTGAGAAGAAACAACACACTCCGGTGCTGTTTAAAATAACAAACTTTTGATTGAAGATATAAAAACTAAGTATAATCACCACAGTCCTCTCACACATCCTATCTATTAGTTGGGTGCAAGAGAATGACTGGGTGTGACGTAGAGGGGAGGAGCTATATAGCAGCTCTGCTTGGGTGATCCTCTTGCACTTCCTGTTGGGGAGGAGTTAATATCCCATAAGTAATGATGACCCGTGGACTGACTACACTTAACAGGAGAAAGGAGAGTTAGAGATCTAATCCCATTTACGTGGCAACCCCTCTCCCTAAATTATTTGGGAATAGAATTAGCCACCTCCGTGGAGCAAACCTTTAAACTAAATTACCTACCAATCCAAAACACGATAATAAGAGATTTATCCTCATGGCTATCCAAAAAACTTTCCTGGATGGGCAAAATAAATGTCCTAAAAATGAATATCTTTCCCAGAATCCTATACATAATGCAAACACTACCAATCCCACTCCCTAAAAAATATATCCCTAATATCCAGAGAGCCTTCAGCAATTTTGTTTGGCGCAGACGACCCCCAAGGATAAATAGTAAAATTATGCAAACCCCAAGAACTCAGGGAGGATTGGGAATCCCCAATCTTACAAAGTATCGTCAGGCAATCTTTCTACAAAGAATCACAGACTGGTGCATTCATTATGATCACAAAAGGTGGGTCCAGTTAGAACACTCCATGTCCAGTGCAGAACACCTTGGCGGGTTGTGTTGGAGATTAGACCGTTCAATGCCTACTCTGGTATCCGCCTCGCCAATTATAGTAGAAACACTCAGAACATGGGACACTATTATAGCCACACATGCTTTCGTCTCATCTAGACCATCTCCTCTTACTTCAATCGTAAACAATGGAGAACTGACCATTGGGAAACAGCCTATCAGGGAAAATCCCAACCCATACTATAGAGACATCCCGATCCACTTTCTAGTGTCCAACGAAAAAATCCTACCTCAAATAGACTTAATAGACAGGGGATATGCCATCTTCCAAAACTGGTACTTATACACCCGGGTACATCACTTCGTCATGACTCACAAACATTCCAACAACATGGTTAGGCCCCTGACCAACTTTGAACGCTTGTGCGTCCAAACCCCCCCGCTATCGCATACTCTTTCCTCGATATACCATATATTAACACACAACCCTCCCGGCTATATACCCCCCTTCCTAGAAAAATGGGAAGAAGAATTAGGGATAGTAATATTGCCGCAAACAAGCGCCATGATCTTCCAAAATGTTACAAAGACGTCAATCTCACTCTCCATGCAAGAGATTAATCTAAAAATAATTCATAGGTGGTACCTTTCCCCACTTAAGCTAAACCGTCTTTACCGCAAAAACTCTAAATGTTGCTGGAGATGTGGCCACGGTTCTGGAAATATAGCCCATATGTGGTGGTGGTGTAATGTAGTTCAAAATTACTGGAGACAAATTATCGGGGAAATAGAAAACATACTCCAGACCCAATTTCCATTAGACCCAGTAATCTGGCTATTGAGTAAACCCCCAAAAATTAAACTTAAACATGAACTCAAACTTTTTTATATAATGACCAATAGTGTAAGATACCTATTAGCCAGAAACTGGAGATCCAGGGAGATCCCCACTCTGCAACTTTGGATTAACAGAGTCAACAAATTTCTTGACCTGGAGGAATTTCATTACATCAAATTCGACAAAATGGGTGTATATGCCGATATGTCCTCCCTTTGGGAGCAATATCTAAAAAAGCAGAATTTAGGCCTTACCGAGTAACACACAGCAGGCTCAACTGAGTATCTCCAATATGTTAGGGTGAACACGCAAACTTTACACTAAACCTTCAAGATCACAAGACCGCAAATATCACAAACAAAATAGGTTGTCAGGCATCCCCCCTTACCCATTACCTCTTCTCTTTCCCCCTCTTTTTCTTCTCTTTACTCAAAACTAATTATCTTTCTATTTACGACAGTTAATTGTTTAAGGTAAACTGATGTATATCTGTTTATGTAAAATCCAACTGAGTATGTATACTACTACAGGAAGCTGCGACTTCCACTATGTACAACTTCTTGAATTTAATAAATATCAGTTGAGAAAAAAAAAAAAAAAAAAAAAAAAAAAAAATACTACTTAAAAAGATCAAGCCACATAGACACAAACTAATATACAAAACACATAGATAATTCAACACCTTGTCACATAGAGCATAGTTATTATATATATTCATAATACATAAGCCAACATACACAACAAATGGGCAGATAAGCATATATGAATATTTATACAGACCACCATTGCTGGCTATGCGAGATAGATAGATAGATAGATAGATAGGAGGCAGACATACAGACAGAAATAGATATCAACACACGGGAGTCAATATATATATAGCCTAAAGCCATGTATTAATATAACATGCTAAATACATGAATTAATATACGCAGCCAATGACCAGATAATTATACATCACACCACATACATGAGCCAATACATACAGCCTACAGCCTATGGCCAGATAACATAATAGGACAAATATATTAATTATTCACAGCCCATAAACATATAATTACAGTATATCTATATATTTACCATCACATTCCTAAGCCAATATATACAACCTATGCCCAAATAATTATTAAATGTACCATATGCACAAGCCAATATACACAGCCTATGGCCACATGCTAAAATATCAGTATACACTGTCCATCATCAGATAAATAAAATTATATAATATGCCATATGCATTTGCCAATTTTAACACACTATGGCCAAATAATTATTAACCATGTCACATACATGAACCTTTTGAACACAGCTTTTGGTCAGATAATTACACAGCAGGGCCTGTGTCTATCACAGTCTGATGTCACTCACAGGGGCTGGAAGCAGTGAGCATGTGCGGACAGTGCGGCCAATCTGAATGGGGGGGGGGGGGTGCCATGGAATCTGGAATGTTTGTAGATGGTGCAGCGGCCCTGAAAGAATCCTGAATCTCAATTTGCAATTTCCCAGCCGGCAGCCAGAGAGAAACTAGTTGATTGTGGCACTTGTATGCTATATTGTATGGTCGGTAACTGTACCGTACGGTGTGCGCACCATGGCACTGAGTCTGACCAGCGACTCGGCAGTAACCATTAAGCAAAGTAAACAGTAAAGTTGATGATTTCTTGATTTGTGCTGCACTGCAGTAGTACAAATAAACATATATTTATTATAATATAACATTACAAGATTTATTAAATATTTAAAAAAAAAAAAAAAAAAAAAAGTTCTCAATTTTTTTTCCCTTCTATGCCGTGGCGTGAGGTCGCAGTGGGCGGGGCTAAAATACCTTGCGGCCTACCGGGCAAATGCCTGCAGGCCTGTCTGGGGTTAACTGCCTGTGGCTCTGGTGACAGTGCAGCTTCCTGAGAGTGCTGGTTTGCACCCAGGGCTGTGCATGTTGCAGGGTCATAGGATGTGTACCCGGTCCGGCCTGAGAGTGCTGACCCCACCCGTGTTTTGTATATGTATGGGGAGATTACATAAGCCTGTGCACCCTCCATTTTTTCACAATTGCTTTTTTTCACAGTTGTTTCATTGTGAGCCTGCATTTTGTGGCTGTTTAGGGACCCAGGTTTTTCTGGAAGAGACCTTGACGAGGTACCTGGGCTTTTCCCATTTGGCCAGATGCGGTAACTAACTCTTCCATTGCTGCTTTTTATCTTAGTTGAGAGCTTGTGAGTGAGTGCTGGACTTTTTCTGTGTGTTATATTAATGTATTATTATTTTTGTAATTTTCCCTGTTTGGGCCTTGCACCCAGGCCTGTCTGGGGTTAACTGCCTATGGCTCTGGTGACAGTGCAGCTTCCTGAGAGTGCTGGTTTGCACCCAGGGCTGTGCATGTTGCAGGGTCATAGGATGTGTACCCGGTCCGGCCTGAGAGTGCTGACCCCACCCGTGTTTGTATATGTTTGGGGAGATTACATAAGCCTGTGCACCCTCCATTTTTTCACAGTTGTTTGATTGTGAGCCTGCATTGTGTGGCTGTTTAGGGACCCAGGTTTTTCTGGAAGAGACCTTGACGAGGTACCTGGGCTTTTCCCATTTGGCCAGATGCGGTAACTAACTCTTCCATTGCTGCTTTTTATCTTAGTTTGAGAGCTTGTGAGTGACTGCTGGACTTTTTCTGTGTGTTATATTAATGTATTATTTTTTTTTTGTAATTTTCCCTGTTTGGGCCTTGCATCCAGGCCTGTCTGGGGTTAACAGCCTGTGGCTCTGGTGACAGGCAGCTTCCTGAGAGTGCTGGTTTGCACCCAGGGCTGTGCATGTTGCAGGGTCATAGGATGTGTACCGGGTTCCGGCCTGAGAGTACTGACCCCACCCGTGTTTGTATATGTTTGGGGAGATTACATAAGCCTGTGCACCCTCCATTTTTTCACAGTTGTTTGATTGTGAGCCTGCATTGTGTGGCTGTTTAGGGACCCAGGTTTTTCTGGAAGAGACCTTGACGAGGTACTTGGGCTTTTCCCATTTGGCCAGATGCAGTAACTAACTCTTCCATTGCTGCTTTTTATCTTAGTTGAGAGCTTGTGAGTGAGTGCTGGACTTTTTCTGTGTGTTATATTAATGTATTATTATTTTTGTAATTTTCCGTTTGGGCCTTGCACCCAGGCCTGTCTGGGGTTAACTGCCTATGGCTCTGGTGACAGTGCAGCTTCCTGAGAGTGCTGGTTTGCACCAAGGGCTGTACATGTTGCAGGGTCATAGGATGTGTACCCGGTCCGGCCTGAGAGTGCTGACCCCACCCGTGTTTGTATATGTTTGGGGAGATTACATAAGCCTGTGCACCCTCCATTTTTTCACAGTTGTTTGATTGTGAGCCTGCATTGTGTGGCTGTTTAGGGACCCAGGTTTTTTTGGAAGAGACCTTGACGAGGTACCTGGGCTATTCCCATTTGGTCAGATGCGGTAACTAACTCTTCCATTGCTGCTTTTTATCTTAGTTTGAGAGCTTGTGAGTGAGTGCTGGACTTTTTCTGTGTGTTATATTAATGTATTATTTTATTTTGTAATTTTCCCTGTTTGGGCCTTGCATCCAGGCCTGTCTGGGGTTAACTGCCTGTGGCTCTGGTGACAGGCAGCTTCCTGAGAGTGCTGGTTTGCACCAAGGGCTGTGCATGTTGCAGGGTCATAGGATGTGTGCCCGGTCCGGCCTGAGAGTGCTGACCCCACCCGTGTTTTGTATATGTTTGGGGAGATTACATAAGCCTGTGCACCCTTCATTTTTTCACAGTTGTTTGATTGTGAGCCTGCATTGTGTGGCTGTTTAGGGACCCAGGTTTTTTTGGAAGAGACCTTGACGAGGTACCTGGGCTTTTCCCATTTGGCCAGATGCGGTAACTAACTCTTCCATTGCCACTTTTTATCTTAGTTGAGAGCTTGTGAGTGAGTGCTGGACTTTTTCTGAGTGTTATATTAATGTATTATTTTTTTTGTAATTTTCCCTGTTTGGGCCATGCATCCAGGCCTGTCTGGGGTTAACTGCCTGTGGCTCTGGTGACAGTGCAGCTTCCTAAAAGTGCTGGTTTGCACCTAGGGCTGTGCATGTTGCAGGGTCATGGGATCTGTACCCGGTCCGGCCTGAGAGTGCTGACCCCACCCGTGTTTTGTATATGTTTGGGGAGATTACATAAGCCTGTGCACCCTCCATTTTTTCACAGTTGTTTTTTTTCCACAGTTGTTCGATTGTGAGCCTGCATTGTGTGGCTGTTTAGGGAACCAGTTTTTTTTTTTGGAAGAGACTTTGACGAGGTACCTGGGCTTTTCCCATTTGGCCAGATGTGGTAACTAACTCTTCCATTGCTGCTTTTTATCTTAGTTGAGAGCTTGTGAGTGAGTGCTGGACTTTTTCTGTGTTATATATATATATATATATATATATATACACACAACACGGAAGGGGGCTGCACTCCTAGACCGGACACACATCCCATGACCCTGCAACATGCTCAGCCTTGGGTACTCAGTGGCACTCACAAGAAGCTGTGCTGTCACCAGAGTCACAGGCAGTTGGGTGCAAGAACCATAGGGAAAATTACAAAAAAAATTAATACAACACACAGAGAAAACCCTGCACTCACTAGCAAGCTCACAGCTAAGATTTAAAAGCAAAAATGGAAAGGTTAGTTACCGCATCTGGCCAAATGGGACAAGCCCAGGTACCACGTCAAGGTCCTTTCCAATACCTGGGACCCTAAAACAGCCACACAATACAAGCTCTCAAATCCAAACAAACTGGGAACAAGGGAAGGGTGCACAGGCTTATGTAATCACCCCAGTAATATACAAAACACGGAAGGGGACTGCACTCCTAGACCGGACCGGGTACACATCCCATTACCCTGCAACATGCTCAGCCCTGGGTGCTCAGTGGCACTCACAAGAAGCTGTGCTGTCACCAGAGTCACAGGCAGTTAACCCCAGACAGGTCTGGGTGCAAGAACCATAGGGGCAATAACAAAACAAATTAATACAACACACAGAGAAAACCCTGCACTCACTAGCAAGCTCACAGCTAAGAATTAAAAGCAAAAATGGAAAGGTTAGTTACCGCATCTGGCCAAATGGGACAAGCCCAGGTACCACGTCAAGGTCCTTTCCAATACCTGGGACCCTAAAACAACCACACAATGCAAGCTCTCAAATACAAACAATCTGGGAACAAGGGAAGGGTGCACAGGCTTATGTAATCACCCCAGTAATATACAAAACACGGAAGGGGACTGCACTCCGTGATTAGATTGTTACAAATCTAATTATTGAATTTCCAACCTAGGTTCCCGGGCACCGATTGGTCCTGAATGATTTTTAATCTGTCTGTGACTACCATAAAATAAATTAGTGAACACATCACTTAATAAAAGACTGGATCTGTTAATTGGAATATTAATAGAGAGTCTAAATCTTACATGATTGGGTTCAAACCATCTAAGTTTCTACAATTGACACCTTACACACTGAGTTACTTAAGGACTCAATAGTGAACAATAACAGCACAGTACGTACTATACTGAAGCGGTGGATGTATAAACCCTATCAGGGTGATCCACTATTTCTTTGTTGAGCTCCTCTATAAATGATAGTGAGGGGTATTACTCACCAATACTACTAGAGGCCAGACCTATTGTTACTACTACCCCTATTTCATTAATTGATACATAACTGGAACCAGTGACTGAGACGTTTTTAATGTCTGTATGTCATTCTTTTTTTTATTTATTTGTTAATAAACGTTATATTTTAAAAACCAGTTTGGATTTGTTCTGCCCATTAGTCAGGGCCCAGAGTGCTATATGTGCATACTTTTTGAGGGCCAGCACTCTGTCTATTTGTGCCATCCCTCTTTGTGTTCATATTACTTACTTATGCACTAGCACCATTTCCTCTCCATTATTTGGGGTTTAATTACAAAATAATCCCATATATTTATCATTGAAAGGGGAAAAGCCCGAGTAGTGCCATTGCTCCTTTTGTTGTAAATAAAGATGGCCTAGACTATAAGAAGATTGCCAAGATCATGAAACTGAGCTGCAGCACAGTGGGCAAGACCAAAGAGCGTTTTCAGAGGACAGGTTCCACTTATAACAGGCCTTGCCATGGTCGACCAAAGAAGTTGAGTGCATGTGCTCAGTGTCATATCCAGAGGTTGTCTTTGGGAAACAGATGTATGAGTGCTGACATCATTGCTGCAGAGGTTAAAGGGGTGGGGGTCAACAGGTGGGGGGTCAGCCTGCCAGTGATCAGACCATAAGTCGCACACTGCATCAAATTGGTCTGCATGGCTGTCGTCCCAGAAGGAAGACTCTTCTAAAGATGATGCACAAGAAAGCCCGCAAACAGTTTGCTGAAGACAAGCAGACTAAGTACATGGATTACTGGAACCATGTCCTGTGGTCTGATGAGACCAAGATAAACTTATTTGGTTCAGATGGTGTCAAGCATGTGACAGCAACCAGGTGAGGAGTACAAAGACAAGTGTGTCTTGCCTACAGTCAAGCATGGTGGTGGGAGTGTCATGGTCTGGGCCTGCATGAGTGCTGCCGTCTGGGGAGCTACAGTTCATTGAGGGAACCATGAATGCCAACATGTACTGTGACATACTGAAGCAGAGCATGATCCCCTCCCTTCAGAGACTGGGCCACAGGGCAGTATTACAACATGATAACGACCCCAAACACACCTTCAAGACGACCCATGCCTTGCTAAAGAAGCTGAGGGGCCTTGGACTGGTCAAGCATTTCTCCAGACCTAAACCCTATTGAGCATCTGTGGGGCATCCACAAACGGAAGGTGGGGGAGCTCAAGCTCTCTTAACATCCACCAGCTCCGAGATGTCGTCATGGAGGAGTGGAAGAGGACTCCAGTGGCAACATGTGAGGCTCTGGTGAACTCCATACCCAAGAGGGTTAAGGCAGTGCTGGAAAATAATGGTGTCCACACAAAATATTGACACTTTAGGCCCAATTTGGACATTTCCACTTAGGGTTGTACTCACTTTTGTTGCCAACGGTTTCAAAATTAATGGCTATGTGTTGAGTTATCTTGAGTGGACAGCAAATTTACACTCACTCACAGGCTGTACACTCATTACTTTACATTGTAGCAAAGTGTCATTTCTTCAGTGTTGTCACATAAAAAAGATATAATAAAATATTTACACAAATGTGAGGGGTGTACTCACTTTTGTATATGTATATATATACACACACACACACACACAAAAAAAAATGGACTGCAATGTCAAACTGGAGATGGTACACATCCAATGATTGCATTGCTCTGAGTCACTGATCGAGTGCTGGTGAGATATAAGTTTTGCAATAACCTGGGATTTGTATCCAGTCTAGTTTGAGAGTGCAGTCCATTTCCATGTTTTATATACCGAGTCACAAATAAAAATGAAAGAGTTAGTTACAAAATTTGGCAAAATAGTGATAGGCTACCAACCATATCAAGTTATCTTCTTCCCTGGGTACCTAACCTAACGCCATATACTGCATGTGTGGCACAAAGCTTTTGTAATTTCCCTAGACACAAAAAAATTTGGAAATGTCACTGCAACACTCATAACCCTGGGTATTCATCAACACTCACAGACAGCTGCACATCTTTTAGTGAATCAGTTAACCTCATACCAGCGTGGGTGCAGAGATCATAGGGAAATTTGCAAAACAAAAACATTAAGACAACAAAAAAGTACATTAACCGCTTCACAACGTTAGGACGTTCCATGCAGTCCTAACAGCGCTGGACTTTAAAGGGATATAAAACCCAAAAACTTTCTTTTGTGATGCAGACAGATAGGCACCTGGAGCACTGCATGGCACAAAATAGTGCTGCCATCAAGTGCTTTTGCAAATGTATAGCATTATTGCAAAACTTCTGCCATATAGTGCTCCAGAATTGTGCCGGCTCCTAAGCATAAGTCCCTGCATTTCAACAAAAAGATACAAAGACAACAGAAACATTGATAATAGAAGTAAATTTATAAAGATGTTTAAAATCTCTGTCTAAATCATGAAATAAATATATTGGGTTTTACATCCCTTTAACGCCATTTATGAAAGAACTGAATTTCCTAACTGTTCTGGCATCCTGCTTCCCTCACATTGTCTTCTGAGTGCTGGATCCAGTTTGGGGACATGTCTAGCAACTCAGGCAGCCCCTAGGATCCTATCAGTGCTCAAGAGCAGTGTCGATCAGTCACTGCAACAATGTAACAGACAATGAGTTGATTTATTAGTTGTTAGCATGTATCTGCTTCCCCTCTTCCCTCACTATGATCTGAGGGAGCAAGTAAGACATAATAGTGCAACATTTTGTCTCACAGAGCTTGTGCTGCAATTTGGGGAACCCCCCCCCCACACACACACAAAATGTATGCTTACCTAATAAATGTATTTCTTTGTGGATATGGTGAGTCCACAAAATCATCAATTACTGTTGGGAATATCACTCCTGCCAAGCAGGAGGAGGCAAAAAGCACCACAGTAAAGCTGTTAAATGTCACTTCCCTTCCCAAAAACCCCAGTCATTTGACCGAAGGAAAATGGAGAAAAGGGATTAACACAAGGTGTAGAGGTGCCTGAGGTTAAAGTTAGAAATAACTGTCTTAAAATAAAGGGTGGGCCGTGGACTCACCATATCCAGAAATAAATACATTTATCAGGTAAGCATAAATTTTGTTTTCTTTCCTAAGATATGGTGAATCCACGGAATCATGAATTACTGTTGGAAATCAATACAAAAGCCAGAGGACACAGATGATTAGGGAAGGACAAGACAGGGAACCTAAGCAGAAGGCACCATCACTTAAAGAACCTTTCTCCCAAAAGAAGCCTCAGCCGAGGCATAAGTATCAAATTTGGAAAAAGTATGAAGAGAAGACCAAGTTGCAGTCTTTCAAATTTGTTCCACAGAAGCTTAATTTTTGAAAAGCCCAATAAGAAGAAACAGCCCTAGTGGAATGAGCTGTAATTTTCTCAGGAGGCTGCTGTCCAGCAGTCTCATAAGCCAGACAAATTACATTTCTCAATCAGAAAGAAAGAGTTGTAGCTTTCAGGGCTTTACGTTTCCCAGAGAAACAAACAAACAGGGCAGTAGACTGGCGAAAATCCTTAATCACCTGTAGATAGAGCTTCAGAGCACACACGACATCCAGATTGTGTAACAAACATTCCTTATGAAAAGAAGGATTAGGACATAAAGAAGGAACAACAATTTCCTGATTAATATTATATTCAAAACAAGATAAGATAAGATAAGATAAGATAAGGAGAATTATACTGCAAAGCTGAGAGTTCTGAGACTCTCCAAGCAGAAGAAATAGCAACAAGAAACAAAACATTCCAAGATAACAACTTAATATCTATGGAATGCATAGGCTCAAACGGAGCCTGCTGCAAAACTTTATGAACAAGGTTAAGGCTCCAAGGAGGAGAAACCGACTTAAACACATGCCTGATTCTGATCAGTGCCTGACAAAAGGATTGCACGTCTAGCACATCTGCCAGACGCTTATGTAGCAAAATAGACAAGTCAGAGATATGACCCTTCAAAGTACTCATTGCCAAACTCTTCTTCAGACCTTCCTGGAGAACAGACAAAATCCTAGGAATCCTGACCCTACTTCAAGATAAAGTCTTTGATTCACACCAGTAAAGATATATATATACACTATATATTATGGTAAATTTATCTAGTAACTGGCATGCGAGCCTGAATCATGGTCTCAATGACCAATTAAGAAAAATACACGCTTAGACAAAACTATGCGTTCAACCAAGCAGTCAGCTTCAGAGAAGATTTAAATGAAGGAAGGGACCCTGAATCAGAAGGTCCTTCCTCAGCAGCAGTCTCCAAGGTGTGAGGGACGACATTTCCACTAGGTCTGCATACCAGATCCTGCGAGGCCACGCAGGGGCTGATAGAATCACTAACACTATTTCCTGATGGATATGAGCAATGACTTGTGGAAGGAGAGCAAACAGAATAAATAGGTATGCAAGACTTAAAACCCAAGAAAACCGCCAGAACATCTATCAGGGCGGTCTGCGGATCACTTGACCATGAACCGTACCTTGGAAGCTTGGCGTTCTGAAACGCCCTCAGAACCCAACTTCAGAACCCCCCATTTCAGGGTTTACCTAGAGAACATCTCCGGATGGAGAATCCCCCCGGGAACAAATATCTGACCATTCAGAAGTTTGATTCCCAATTGTCCACCCCTGGAAAGTGGATGACAGACAGCAATTGTGAGCTACCACCCACTGAACAATTCAAGTCACCTCCTACATGGCTAAGGAACTCCAAGTTCCTCCCTGGTGGTTGATGAAAACCATTGAGGTGATATTGTCTGACTGGAACCAAACTAAGGACAACTGAGGCCAAGCCATCAGAGCATTGGAAATTGCTCAACTCCAAAATGTTAAAGAGGAGAGCAGACACTTCCGAGTCCATAATCTCTGCACCTTAAACAAGTCTCAGACTGCTTCCCAGCCCAGCAGGTAGGCCTCCGTGGTCACATCACCCAGGAATGTCTCCAGAAGCACGTGCCCTGAGACAGATACTCCTGAAAAACCACTACGGAAGGTAATCTCTTGTCGACTGATCTAGATCTATCCTCTGAGACAGATCCAAATGTTCACCATTTTATGGAAAATAGCAAAAGGAATGATGTCCATGGAAACTATCAGACCAATTCCCTCCATACATTGAGACACTAAAAAGTGAAGATAAAATCAACTGCAGCCAGAGCAAAACTCCCCACCTTCTGTTGTAAGATGGCTAAGCTACCCACCGGACCACTATTTTGCTGTTGACCAGACAGTAAACTGCAGAAAGAGGAAAATGAATAAATCCTTGATTATCTGACCTCTGTTAGAATCTACTCCTAGATAAAGAATCTAAAAAGGTCCCCAAATAAATCACCCTTGTGGATGAACAAGGGAAACTACTCTCCATATACACTTCTCATCCATGGGAAAGTAGACTGGACAAGATCTCTTGAAAGAGAGTTTGCTCGAAGGAAGGATGACACCTGCACCATATGTTGTCCAGAAGGGAAACCTAGCAGTACCAAAAGACCTAAAAGTATTTCTAGGATGACAAAACTCAGAAACTTGAGTTAAATATTTAGATCCCGTTCCCAGACTGGGACTGGAACTATCACTCCCAGAGATAAAGGTCCTGAACCCAGTTCAGGGAAAGTCTCTTATCATACCTGGATTGCAGATACTCTAGATTGCAAAATCTACCCCGGGAAGGAAATCTTAGATTGGACTTCAAAAGCCATGTTTCCATAGAAGCTTTGACCTTGCAGAAAGAGAAAAAGTAAAAAACTTTTTTTTTAGTCTTATTCTCTTGACGTTAGGTAGAAAAAACTTATTTCACCCGAAAAGTGCAGATGCTTCGGCCAAAGCAAAAACGTCAAACTTGTAGAATTTTGAAAAAAGTATGTAAGAAGGACCAGGTAGCCGCCTTACAAATCTGATCCATAGAGGCCTCATTCTTAAAGGCCCAAGAAGAAGCCACCGCTCTAGTGGAAAGAAGCATAATCCTCTGAAGAGGTGTAAGTCCCGCTGATTCATAAGATAAGCGTATAACACTCCTCAACCAAAAATATAAGGTAGTTGAAGAAGCCTTCAGACCCTTACGCTTCCTAGAGTACATAACAAACAAGGGAGAAATTTGCCTAAAATCCTTAGTAGCTTGAAGATAAAACTTCAAAGCTCGAACGACATCCAGATTATGAAGTAAACGTTCCTTTAAAGAAGAAGGATTAGGACACAAGGAAGGAACCAATATCAACTGATTGATGTTACGATCAGACACAACTTTAGGGAGAAAACCCAAGCGGGTACGTAGGACAGCCTTATCAGTCTGGAACACCAGATAAGGAGGCTCACATTGCACGGCAGCTATTTCAGAAACTCTGTGTGACGATGCAATAGCCAATAGAAAAAGAACCTTCCAGGATAAAAAATTGATGTCAACCAAACGGAGCCTGTTTCAAAAACTTAAGAACAAGATTCAAACTCCAAGGTGGTGCATTAGATCAAAACACAGGTCTGATCCTAATCAGAGCCTTAAAGGGCCATTATACACTCATTTTTTCTTGGCATAAATGTTTTGTAGATTATCTATTTATATAGCCCATCAAGTTTTTTTTTTTTTTTTTTTTTTAATGTATAAGTTTTGCTTATTTTTAAATAACATTGCTCTGATTTTCAGACTCCTAACCAAGCCCCAAAGCTTTATGTGAATACCATCAGCTACCTTCTCCAGCTTGCTCCTGTTTGTGTAAAGGGTCTTTTCATATGCAAAAGAAGGGGGAGGGGGGAGTGTCTCATATTTCCCACTTGCAGTGGGCTTTCCAACTACCTTTTCAACAGAGCTAAACTGACAGCTTCTAAGTGAGTTTTTAGACAGTTTTATACTGGATTTTTATATCAGTATCTGTGCATCTTATTTTTTATAGTAGTGTCCATTACAAGCAGTTATATGAAAATGAGTGTATACTGCCCCTTTAACAAAAGATTGCACGTCAGAGAGCTCTGCAAGCCTCTTGCGCAACAAAACAGATAGGGCCGAAATCTGTCCCCTCAGGGAACTGGCAGAAAGGCCCTCCTCCAGACCCTCCTGGAGAAAATAAAGAATCATGGTTGCCTTAACCTTATGTCAAGCTAAACCACGCTCTTCACACCAGAATAAGTAAGCTCTCCATAGCTTATGATAGATGCGACAAGCCTGAATGAGAGTATCAATAACCTTCTCAGAGAAACCTCTCTTGGTTAGGACTAAGCGTTCAATCTCCACACAGTCAGCCTCAGAGAATCTAGATTTTGATGAACAAAAGGACTCTGTTTCAGCAGATCCCTGTGACAAGGTAACTTCCACGGAGGAGATGATGACATCCCCACCAGGTCCGCAAACCACATCCTCTGAGGCCACGATGGAGCAATCAGTATCACTAATGCCTGTTCCTGCTTGATGCAGGCCACTACACAAGGAAGAAGTGGTAACGGCAGGAACATGTAAATTATATTAAACCTCCAAGGCACTGCTAATGCATCTATTAGCTCTGCTTGAGGATCCCTGGACCACGACCCATATCTGGGTACCTTGTAATTGTGCCAGGACGCCATGAGATCTATCTCTGGCGTCCCCATTTGTTGCAAATCTCTGCAAACACTTCGGGATGCAGAGACTATTCCCCCAGATGAAAGGATTGTCTGCTGTGGAAATTTGCTTCCCAGTTGTCCTCACCCGGAATGTGGATCGCTTACAGAGAGCAGTTGTGGGCTTCCGCCTACTCCAGAATCCATGATATGAGGTTATGTTGTCTGATTGACATCTGATAAACTGGGACAAACCCAGAAGAGGTCAAACCTTCAGAGCATTGAAGATTGCCCAAAGTTCCAGAATGATAATCAGGATGAGGGATTCCTCTCGACTCCACAGTCCCTGTGCCTTCCTGGCACCCCAAACAGCTTCCCACCCTGATAGACTTGTGTCCATAGTCACAATCTCCCAGGATGGTCTCAAGAAGGATGTCCCCTGGGACAGGTGATCTGGACAGAGCCACCAGGAGAGCGATTATTTCAACTGGTTGTCCGGATAAATCTGTTGAGAAAGATCTGAATGATCACCGTTCCACTGTCTCAGCATGCACAGCTGTAGTTGTCTGAGATGGAATCTGGCAAAAGGAATGATGTTCATACTGGACACCATGAGACCAATCACCTGGAAGTGCTGGTCCAGGAACGCAAACCTTAGGAACTTGAAGTGTTACTTGTGGATTGGAATGTGAAGGTAAGCATCCTTCAGATCTATAGTGGTCATATCGTCTCCATTTTGAACGAGGGGACAGATAGAAATCTGTATAAGCACTTTAGGTCCAGAATCGGGCCGAAAAATCCTTCCTCCTTTGGGATCACAAACAGGTTTGAATAGTATCCCAAACCTCTTTCTGTGAGAGGTACCGGGGAAAATGACTCCTAGGGAGGAGAGATCCCTCACACACCCCAGAAAGGCGTCTCTCTTTTCTGGCCTGGAAGACAGGTTTGATAGGAGGAATCTGCCCTGGGTGGATGAGACTTGAAACCTATCTTGTATCCCTGAGCAATGACCTTCTTGCACGTCCCCAAACCAAGCGTCCAAAAAGAGTGACAGTCTGCCCCCTATGTGATCCAGAACCGGATCGAGGGCCCCCCCTTCATGCTGACTTTGTCACAAGCCGCTGCTCAATTTATCAACCTCGAAAGGAGGAAACGCTAAGTAGACCCCGCGGGCGATCGAACTAGCAACCCTCGGTTTGCTACAGTACAGAGTAGCCACAGAGCATTAGTATGCTGAACTTGCTGTCCAGCTAGCCACGAGTTCCAGACACAAGGGGAATAGTGAGGACAAGTCAACAGAGCAACATCAAGCCTCCACATTACCTCAGATTTGAAGTCAGAGGACAGTAAAATATGGGCTTGGATGCCACCTGGATGGCAATACCTCAACCATATGAGTGGACCTCTTCTATCCCAAGGAGGAGATGCAAAGCATTCCCAACACCGGGGAAAGAGCATTCCCATCACCGGAGCCCCAATAACTCTGAAGGCGACCCATCCACAAGGAGAAACAGACAATCAAAGAGGTCTCAATGAAGAAGAGAACCATTAAAGGAACAAGTTCAAAAAAAACAATTTTCTAAAGCAACACCGCCCCAATTGGCGGAAAAGAGGCTCTAAAACCCTCTAATTTTACCACCACAAGGGAAGGAATACTCTAGGTTCCAAGGGTATCGGAAGCAACAGAGAGTGACGCAGTAAAACTCACTGACCCAGTCACCAGAGAGATGGCTATTTAGGACTGAAACAATCCAGAGAGCCGCACGGACCCACAAGTCCTCTTGAGAATGCTTAGCTAAAACTTGAAAAACAAATAACAAGAAACATAAATAATGTTAATAGCACTCGGGACTCCAACCTGACCAGAAAGTATAATAGGCACCACGTGTCTGAATAAGCCGCAAGACAGAAGATCTGAACCCAAGCAGGACCAGCCTGCAACCCGGGTCATAACTGCCAAGCTGGCTAAATTCACCCTCAGAGAGGGAGGAAGAAAAAACAGACACACATGGGACTAACGTGTCCCGAACAACTTCTGTAGAAGCAAACAGCGAGTATCGATCCCAGAGAAAGTTCCCGCAGGAAACATTGTATGAAAAAGAAAATTCATCCTAGCAGGATAAAATAAAAGGCAACCAGGATAAAATAAAAGGCCCAAGAAGAACAGAAAGATCCGCAGGACCAGCCTAACGGAAAACACAATTTATGCTTACCTGATAAATGTATTTCTCTTGTGGTGTATCCAGTCCACGGATCATCCATTACTTGTGGGATATTCTCATTCCCAACAGGAAGTTGCAAGAGGACACCCACAGCAGAGCTGTTATATAGCTCCTCCCCTAACTGCCATATCCAGTCATTCGACCGAAAACATGCAGAGAAAGGAGAAACCATAGGGTGCAGTGGTGACTGTAGTTTAAATGAAAAAAAATTACCTGCCTTAAAATGACAGGGCGGGCGGTGGACTGGATACACCACAAGAGAAATAAATTTATCAGGTAAGCATAAATTGTGTTTTCTCTTGTAAGGTGTATCCAGTCCACGGATCATCCATTACTTGTGGGATACCAATACCAAAGCTAAAGTACACAGATGAAGGGAGGGACAAGGCAGGTACTTAAACGGAAGGTACCACTGCCTGTAAAACCTTTCTCCCAAAAATAGCCTCCGAAGAAGCAAAAGTATCAAATTTGCAGAATTTTGAAAAAGTATGAAGCGAAGACCAAGTTGCCGCCTTGCAAATCTGTTCAACAGAAGCCTCATTTTTAAAGGCCCAAGTGGAAGCCACAGCTCTAGTAGAATGAGCTGTAATCCTTTCGGGAGGCTGCTGTCCAGCAGTCTCATAGGCTAAGCAGATTATGCTTCTTAGCTAAAAAGAAAGAGAGGTTGCCGAAGCCTTTTGACCTCTCCTCTGACAAGAGTAGACCACAAACAAAGCAGATGTTTGACTAAAATCTTTAGTAGCTTGTAAGTAAAACTTTAAAGCACAAACCACATCCAGATTGTGTAATAGACTTTCCTTCTTTGAAGAAGGATTAGGACACAAGGATGGAACAACAATCTCTTGATTGATATTCTTGTTAGATACCACCTTAGGTAAAAACCAAGGTTTGGTACGCAGGACTACCTTATCCGAATGGAAAATCAGATAAGGAGAATCACATTGTAAGGCAGATAACTCGAAGACTCTGCGAGCCGAGGAAATAGCTACCAAAAAAAGAACTTTCCAAGATAAAAGTTTGATATCTATGGAATGAAGAGGTTCAAATGGAACTCCTTGAAGAACCTTAAGAACCAAATTTAAGCTCCATGGCGGAGCAACAGGTTTAAACACAGGCTTGATTCTAACTAAAGCCTGACAAAATGCCTGAACGTCTGGAACATCTGCCAGACGCTTGTGCAAAAGAATAGACAGTGCAGAAATCTGTCCCTTTAAGGAACTAGCTGACAATCCTTTTTCCAAACCTTCTTGGAGAAAGTATAATATCCTGGGAATCCTGACTTTACTCCATGAGTAACCCTTGGATTCACACCAATAAAGATATTTATGCCATATCTTATGATAAATTTTCCTGGTGACAGCCTTTCGTGCCTGTATTAAGGTATCAATGACTGACTCGGAAAAGCCACGCTTTGATAAAATCAAGTGTTCAATCTCCATGCAGTCAGTCTCAGAGAAATTAGATTTGGATCGTGGAAAGGACCCTGAAGTAGAAGGTCCTGTCTCAGAGGCAGAGTCCATGGTGGAAAGGATGGCATGTCCACTAGATCTGCATACCAGGTCCTGTGTGGCCACGCAGGCGCTATTAAAATCACTGATGCTCTCTCCTGCTTGATTTTGGCAATCAGTCGAGGGAGCAGAGGAAACGGTGGAAACACATAAGCCAGGTTGAAAGACCAGGGCGCTGCTAGAGCATCTATCAGCGTCGCCTTGGGATCCCTGGACCAGGATCCGTAACAAGGAAGCTTGGCGTTCTGTTGAGACGCGATGAGATCCAGTTCTGGTTTGCCCCAACGATGAATCAATTGTGCAAACACCTCCGGATGGAGTTCCCACTCCCCCGGATGAAAAGTCTGTCGACTTAGAAAATCCGCCTCCCAGTTCTCTACACCTGGGATATGGATAGCTGATAGGTGGCAAGAGTGAATCTCTGCCCAGTGAATTATTTTTGAGACTTCTAACATCGCTAGGGAACTTCTCGTTCCCCCTTGATGGTTGATGTAAGCCACAGTCGTGATGTTGTCCTACTGAAATCTGATGTACCTCAAAGTTGCTAACTGAGGCCAAGCCTGAAGAGCATTGAATATCGCTCTCAGTTCCAGAATATTTATTGGAAGGAGTGTCTCCTCCTGAGTCCACGATCCCTGAGCCTTCAGGGAGTTCCAGACTGCACCCCAACCTAGAAGGCTGGCATCTGTTGTTACAATTGTCCAATCTGGCCTGTGAAAGGTCATACCTTTGGACAGATGGACCCGAGATAGCCACCAGAGAAGAGAATCCCTGGTCTCTTGATCCAGATTTAGTAGAGGGGACAAATCTGTATAATCCCCGTTCCACTGACTGAGCATGCATAGTTGCAGCGGTCTGAGATGTAAGGGTGCAAACGGCACTATGTCCATTGCCGCTACCATTAAGCCGATTACTTCCATGCACTGAGCCACCGAAGGGCGCGGAATGGAATGAAAAACACGGCAGGAATTTAGAAGCTTTGATAACCTGGACTCCGTCAGGTAAATTTTCATTTCTACAGAATCTATCAGAGTCCCTAGGAAGGAAACTCTTGTGAGTGGGGATAGAGAACTCTTTTCCTCGTTCACTTTCCACCCATGCGACCTCAGAAATGTCAGTACTATGTCCGTATGAGACTTGGCATTTGGAAGTTTGACGCCTGTATCAGGATGTCGTCTAAATAAGTGGCCACTGATATGCCCCGCGGCCTTAGGACCGCCAGAAGCGACCATAGAACCTTTGTGAAGATTCTTGGGGCTGTAGCTAATCCAAAAGGAAGAGCTACGAACTGGTAATGCCTATCCAGAAAGGCAAACCTGAGAAACCGATGATGATCTTTGTGTATCGGAATATGAAGATAAGCATCCTTTAGATCCACTGTAGTCATATATTGACCCTCCTGGATCATAGGTAGGATGGTACGAATAGTTTCCATCTTGACTGATGGAACTCTGAGGAATTTGTTTAAGATCTTTAGATCCAAAATTGGTCTGAAGGTTCCCTCTTTTTTGGGAACCACAAACAGATTTGAGTAAAAACTCTGTCCCTGTTACTCCTTTGGAACTGGATGGATCCCTCCCATAACTAGGAGGTCTCGTACACAGTGTAAGAATGCCTCTCTCTTTATCTGGTTTGCAGATAATTGTGAAAGGTGAAATCTCCCTTTTGGGGGGGAAGCTTCTAAGTCCAGAAGATATCCCTGGGATATAATTTCCATCGCCCAGGGATCCTGAACATCTCTTGCCCACGCCTGGGCGAAGAGTGAGAGTCTGCCCCCTACTAGATCCGTTACCGAATAGGGGGCCGTTCCTTCATGCTGTCTTAGAGGCAGCAGCAGGCTTTTAGGCCTGCTTACCTTTGTTCGAGGTCTGGTTTGGCCTCCAGACTGTCTTGGACTGAGCAAAAGTTCCCTCTTGTTTTGCATTAGAGGAAGTTGATGCCGCACTTGCCTTGAAGTTTCGAAAGGCACGAAAATTAGACTGTTTGGCCCTTGATTTGGACCTGTCCTGAGGAAGGGCATGACCTTTTCCTCCAGTGATATCAGCAATAATCTCCTTCAAACCAGGCCCGAATAGGGTCTGCCCCTTGAAGGGAATGTTAAGCAGCTTAGATTTTGAAGTCACGTCAGCTGACCATGATTTAAGCCATAGCGCCCTACGCGCCTGTATAGCAAAACCAGAATTCTGTGCAGTGGCCCTACCTTCCCCAATAAACGACTTTAGGCCCTTTTGATATGTCCTGTAGCATTCAGGGGACTTCTGAGGAAAACTGGATGTCTCAGTCTGTAATTTTTACTGCGCAAAAAAAGCGCTAAAATAGGCCCCTCCCACTCATACTACAACAGTGGAAAGCCTCAGGAAACTGTTACTAGGCAAAAATAAAGCCAGCCATGTGGAAAAAACTAGGCCCCAATAAGTTTTATCACCAAAGCATATATAAAAACGATTAAACATGCCAGCAAACATTTTATATTGCATTTATATAAGGGTATTACCCCTGAGAGTAAGAACGATACCAGTCGTTATTAAATCACTGTATTCAGGCTTAACTTACATTAATCCGGTATCAGCAGCATTTTCTAGCATTTCCAATTCTAGAAAAAATAGTAACTGCACATACCTCATAGCAGAGTAAACTGCACACCATTCTCCCGCTGAAGTTACCTCACTCCTCAGACATATGTGAGAACAGCAATGGATCTTAGTTACAACCTGCTAAGATCATAGAAAACTCAGGCAGAATCTTCTTCTATTTCTGCCTGAGATAAAATAGTACAACTCCGGTACCATTTAAAAATAACAAACTTTTGATTGAAGAAAATAAACTAACTATTTTTCACCACTCTCTCTTACTACCTCCATGCGTCTTGAGAGTTGCAAGAGAATGACTGGATATGGCAGTTAGGGGAGGAGCTATATAACAGCTCTGCTGTGGGTGTCCTCTTGCAACTTCCTGTTGGGAATGAGAATATCCCACAAGTAATGGATGATCTGTGGACTGGATACACCTTACAAGAGAAACCCTGTTCTTCCAACAAAACTGGGAAGGATCTCGATAACAAGACTTAAAGGAGATTACATCATCCCCCCATGTCTAACGAGGTGAGCCATTTGAAGGACCCCCATAGGGTCCTCAAACAGCTCAAAAACGTGTTTGAGTAGAACACAAAGTCGAGCTAGCCTGTAGCGAAAGGCACAACACTCAGGAACAGTTACACCTGCAGGGAACTGCACATATCCTCCTGTGGCCGAGAAACCAGAGGCAATTGGGCACAAACACAATCACAAATAGACATCTGGACTTTGTAGACGCACAAGCGCCGTAGACGCACCCCCTCACCACACCCACAATTCAAAAAAAGGAGTAAAAAGCATAAAGAAAAGGAACTGGAAATATAATTGTGCTTTATACAAAAAAAAACATAACCACCACAAAAAGGGTGTGTCTCATGGACTCTTGCCAATATGAAAGAAATTAATTTAGCAGGTAAGTTCTTACATAAATTATGTTTTCTTTCATGTAATTGGCAAGAGTCCATGAGCTAATGACGTACAGGATATGAATACCCAAGATGTGGAACTCCACAGAAGAATCACCAGAGAGGTAGGGATAAAAATAAAAACACAATTTATGCTTACCTGATAAATTTATTTATCTTGTGGTGTATCCAGTCCACGGATCATCCATTACTTGTGGGATACCAATACCAAAGCTAAAGTACACGGATGAAGGGAGGGACAAGGCAGGTACTTAAACGGAAGGTACCACTGCCTGTAAAAACCCTTTCTCCCAAAAATAGCCTCCGAAGAAGCAAAGTATCAAATTTGTAAAATTTTGAAAAAGTATGAAGCGCAGACCAAGTCGCTGCCTTGTAAATCTGTTCAACAGAAGCCTCATTTTAAAAAGGCCCAAATGAAAGCCACAGATCTAGTAGAATGAGCTGTAATCCCTTCAGGAGGCTGCTGTCCAGCAGTCTCATAAACTAAACGGATTATGCTTCTTAACCAAAAAGAAAAAGAGGTTGCTGAAGCCTTTTGACCTCTCCTCTGTCCAGAGTAGACAACAAACAAGGTAGATGTTTGATGAAAATCTGTAGTAGCTTGTAAGTAAAACTTTAAAGCACGAACCACGTCCAAATTGTGTAATAGACATTCCTTCTTTGAAGAAGGATTAGGATACAAGAATGGAACAACAATCTCTTGATTGATATTCTTGTTAGATACCACCTTAGGTAAAAACCCAGGTTTGGTACGCAGGACTACCTTATCTGTACGGAGGATCAGATAAGGAGAATAACATTGTAAAGTAGATAACTCGGAGACTCTACGAGCCGAGGAAATAGCTACCAAAAAGGAACTTTCCAAGATAAAAGTTTGATATCTGGGGGCGGAGCTTGGCCACGCAGGCAAATGGCCGTGTTTTAAGTGAGCTCCCAGTGTGAGGGGTAAAAACGGCACCATAAACAAGATGAGGCATACCTATACTACTGAAACAGTTGTGGGATAAGTATCTTCTAAGCACACATCAGCAGCGGCACTGGAGATCTGAAGCCGTATCACGGATCCGTGAGCTGGAGCGCCACAGGAAATAGAGGGAGCGGCAGAGCGCCATTAAGCAGGCCCATCACGAGGCGCAGGTTAAAGTGAGTAGAAAGTGCGCAGAGGGGCTCCGGTCTGTACCGGCTGACGTCTAGACAGCAGAGGACTACCCGACTGTTAGCGGGGCAAACAGCGGAGCACCGGGAGTGAGGTACTGTGTAATATCAGCTGACACACACTGTTAGAAAACTGACACACAGCAAACCGGCCCCAAAGTTCCCATCTCATACTAGGGATACATTCTCTTCCCCACAGCCACGGCTAGCTTGAGCCCAAAACTAACCATCAGGGGTAAATAAAAATAAAGAAGACAATAAAAGAATAAAAAAAATTAAAAAAAAAGGGACATTGAAAGGGGACTTTTGATTCATTACGTTTTGTAGGCCTTGCACACCTTTAAGAAAAAAAAAAAAAAAAAAAAAAAAAAAAAAAAGAGTAAAAAGGAGATTGCTCCTCTGTTATGAACAGACATCCAGACAAATAAACTAATACTACAGCAATAAATTTTCTAGGAGTATGCCTGGGGACAGACAATAAAATAACAATCTCACAAGACATCACAGACTCATTCTATTGCTCAGTGATCTATTTTACTTCCCTCTTTCTCCTGGGCTTAATGTTAATAGTGGAGGTATATATATAAATCCTCTGCTGAACAAAGAGGAGACCACTAAAAGGTGATGCCTAAAAAACCTCAAAGTAAGTCTGAAAAAGGAACACCAATAAGGCCTATGAGTAAATATCTAAAGCAAGTTGAACCTAACAGTGTAGTGGAAAAGGAAGCCATGAATCCCAGCCAGCAAATGGCGCCCACTCAGGGCCAGCCTGATGACCAGCGGGAGCAGCACTTCATTACTAAGGAAGATTTGCACAACCTATCTACCAAAGAAGACATGCACAATTTTATGCAGGAGATGCGCAATTACTTCCAGGACCTTAAGAAAGATATTAAGACCCTGGATGTCAGACTCACTAGAGTTGAGGAGGCCCAAAAAGAAACCTCCTCACTCACGCTGCAACACAAGACTGACATACAGCGTCAAGAGGACACTATACAAGCAATGACAGAGAAGCTGGAGGACCTAGACAATCGCGGACGGCGAAATAATCTACGAATTAGAGGAGTGCCAGAGTCTGTTCATCCTCCAGCCATTGAAGGTTGCTTGCAAAATTTATTTTGCACGATAAAGGGTAACCAGTCAGCGCCTGAAGTGCCTTTGGAACGTGCTCATAGAGCGCTCAGACCGAAGCCTCCTCCAAAAGCTCCTCCAAGGGACATTATAGTAAAATTTCTTAGCTTTAAGGACAAGGAGGAGATTCTGCGCTGTGCAAGAACCAAACACCCCCTGCAACATGCAGGCTTTGATGTCCAGGTTTTCTCTGACCTGTCTCCCTGCACACTGCAGAAGAGAAGAGACCTATCGCAAATCACCCAGCAATTGAGAGCCCACAAAATTCAATATTGATGGGGCTTTCCAGTTTCCTTGATCGTTACCCATAAAAATAGGGTTATCACCTATAAACCTGTCTCAGATACACAATCCTTTTTGGCGGAACTGTCACTTGAAGCGGAGCAATCGCAAAATGTAGACACCCTGGGAACAGGTGGTACTGATGGGCCCTGTTCTGGCAGCCAGAAGTAGACTGTATAGCTAGTGCCAGTACTGCACAGGGTTTGATGTCCGCCCCTCAGGGGGGACTATCAAGCTACTCTCGAATGTTAACTTTAGAGGAAAGTGCCTGTTCCGGCTGAGGACGGGACCAGAGAAATCTGAACCATGTACAAATGTATTGTGTTGCCTTAATGTTATCAAGAATATTTGGGTCCCCAGTTTAATATACTACTACTGTAGATGGTGGAGCCCACCTTAGCTTCCAGTACACACATTGGTATAAGATTGTAGAATGTGTTCCCCCTGGTTCTATTGCTACTCCTATAAACAACGCGGGCGGTAGCCTGGCGGGCTTTACCTCGATATCTAGATGTAGATTTTGTAATCAGCATAGGTACTGTGCTGAGTGTAGTGCATGCCTATTAGGGGGTAACTGCCAGGCCGCTTATGAATGACCAAATGTAAAATCTAGAGGACTATGCCCGTCCAGGCTGCGGATGGGACCAGGGAAATGAGAACAATAATGTATCCAAGTACAAACATTTTATATCATTTTATATTGTTTTTTAAATTGTTATGACTGTTTGGGCCCCCAGTTCACCTCTTCACCACTTGATATTGCTGAGCCCCCCATTGATTCTAAGATCCATGTAAGAGCAAGACTATACACTGTGCCCCTTTTGATACCTTTGTTACTTTGATACCATTATTATTCTGCCAATCAACATGGGCCGCATCTCCCACTGGCATAGTGCACATAATGCTCCTAAGAGCAAGCAATATTTAAGGCCAGGATTAGCCTGGATATTCTAGGTATCCTGCTGAAGTGTAAGTCCCTGTCTAATTGCCTTTTAATCTCCCTATCAAAAGCTTATGCCTCATCCCAGTTTTACACCCAGGGTCATGGATTTTAGGACCTTGGGTACATTTAACCATTATAGGCCGTTAACCCCCCCCTCACACTACTACCCTCATTGTTTACTGTTAACTGTTTTGCGTAATTGATTATCTGATTGTTTATTGAGACAATTTATTCACCCTTTTGTTTTTCAGGTGACCTTGACTAAACTATCTCTCTCTTAGTGTCTGGTGTTTTGAATAAACTCACCAGACGCCCTTCCACCTACCGATCTTTCACTCTTATACTCCGCTACTTTCTCTCACCCTAGCTCTAGGGTGTTTTTTTTTTTTTTTTTTTCTCTATCCCCTTCACCCCCTACCCCGACAAGATGACTCAACAGGCGAGTAGATTCCACACACATAGTCTCATCTTCACTACAATCAATGCAAGGGGCTTGAATAACCCAGGTAAGCGTTCCATTGCATTTAGAGAGCTTGGTAACTTACATAGTCAGGTCATATTCTTCCAGGAAACACACTTTCGCAGAGGCAGAGAGCCGAAGTGGTATAATACCCAGTACCCCAGCGCATTTTTTGCCTCAGGCACCTCCAAGAAATGTGGGGTAGGCATCCTTATTCATAAGTCATTACCATTCAAAAGCATACACACTATCAGAGACCCAGATGTACGCTTTATTATAGTGACGGGCACTTTATACGAACATCCAATAACACTCTCTACAGTATATGCCCCAAACACAAAACAACACAAATTTCTTAAGAAATTTTCGGGAGCTTTGCTAGACTGCGCTAAGGGGCCAGTGTTCTTGACTGGTGACCTCAATGTCCCTATCGAGCCAAGCATGGACACATCCAATGGCCTCACCAGTGTATCTGACTCAGTGATTAAATCAATTTGGGCGACCATCTCAGGCTTGGCTTTACATGACGTATGGAGGACCACACATCCACACGAAAAAGATTTCACCTATTTTTCGCCTCCATTTAATAAATACTCTAGAATAGACTATATTTACACAGACTCCACAGGACTTGACATGATCTCAGCAAGCGACATTGGTCCAATCTCCTGGTCGGACCATGCCCCTGTCTCTTGCTCCGTACAGTGGCCAGACATCCCTCCCACGACCTACATTTGGAGATTGGACAATTCCCTACTGGACCACCCATTAGTTATGAAAGATCTCCAAAAATCTCTGACTGAATATTTGACCCACAACACTCCATCGCACACCTCCCTGCCTAACCTCTGGGAAGCCCACAAATGCGTTATGCGAGGTGAATTCCTTAAGCACGCAGCAAGGCTACGCAGGCAATATAGGACAAAACACCGGGACCTCTTAAACCTAATAAAAACACTAGAAGATAAACACAAGAAAGACACACAGGATAGGGTCACTAGAGAGGCATTGGCGCAAGCTAGACTAGACCTCCAACAACACCTCATGGAAACCTATCGCCGTATGATGCTGTCAATCAAACAAAGGTACTATGAAGATGGAAACAAGCCAGGAAAGCTTCTGGCTCGCACTATACGAAGGCAACAGCTTAAAGCACACATTCATTATCTCAAAACAACAGACGGCACCCTACTAAAGAGCAACAGGGAAATTGCTAAGGCGTTTAATACATACTATACAAAGCTATATAACATCACTGATATAGGAGCTACCCATGACCACCCCCTAGATAGAGAGCAAGCAATAGACGAGTACCTAGCATCAGTAGATTTACCAAAGTTAGAGAAAGCAGACACAGAAAAACTTGATGCCCCTATAACGCTAGAGGAACTTAAGCAAGCGATCAAAGAACTACCTAATGGTAAAAGCCTAGGGCCCGACGGGCTTACCCCTAAATACTATAAGATGTCCATTAAACAGTTAGCCCCCACAATGTTACAGCTTTTCAATGATCTAAAAGAGAACCCACACCTTAGCACCTCCATGTTAGAAGCTCACATTACTGTGATACCCAAGCCAGGCAAATCACCCACAATAACAGGGAACTTTAGGCCTATATCTTTATTGAATTCAGACATTAAGATCCTTGCTAAAATATTGTCAATTTGTCTAAATAAATTCTTGCCTGGCCTGATATCCACTGACCAAGTTGGTTTTGTTCCCGGAAGGGAAGCAAGGGACAATACCTGCAAGGTATTGCAATTAACGCAATACGCCCGAAATCATGCCATCCCATTAGCGCTTTTCTCCACAGACGCGGAAAAAGCTTTTGATCGTGTCGATTGGCAGTTTCTGCGACAGGTGATGAAAGCTATGAACTTTGGAGAATCTTACATAAATATGACTTTTGCACTATACTCTAACCCGAATGCACGAGTTCGGGTGAACGGAACACTATCAGAAATGTTTAGGATCTCCAATGGCACGAGGCAGGGGTGCCCCTTGTCACCCCTCCTCTTTGCGCTGCCGATCGAAGCCCTTGCACAAAAAATTAGAAGAAACCCTAATATTAATGGTATAAAGATAGGGGAGGATGAGTACAAACAGGCACTATATGCCGATGATATCCTCTTCACTTTAACAAATATTAAAGCTTCTGTTCCTGAACTCCTTCGGGAATTGGAAATTTATGGTTCCTTGTCTAATTTCCACTTAAATCTCTCAAAGTCGGAGCTATTAAATATCAATGCCCCACAAGAACACATACATTTTTTGCAGACAGAGCATAGCGTCCCCATAGCACGCACAAATCTGAAATACTTAGGTATATACATAACCCCCAGCCCCTCAGATTTATTCAAAAACAACTATATAGGCTTAAAAACAGAATTTATGTTTACCTGATAAATTTCTTTCTCCAACGGTGTGTCCGGTCCACGGCGTCATCCTTACTTGCGGGATATTCTCTTCCCCAACAGGAAATGGCAAAGAGCCCAGCAAAGCTGGTCACATGATCCCTCCTAGGCTCCGCCTACCCCAGTCATTCGACCGACGTTAAGGAGGAATATTTGCATAGGAGAAACCATATGGTACCGTGGTGACTGTAGTTAAAGAAAATAAATTATCAGACCTGATTAAAAAACCAGGGCGGGCCGTGGACCGGACACACCGTTGGAGAAAGAAATTTATCAGGTAAACATAAATTCTGTTTTCTCCAACATCGGTGTGTCCGGTCCACGGCGTCATCCTTACTTGTGGGAACCAATACCAAAGCTTTAGGACACGGATGAAGGGAGGGAGCAAATCAGGTCACCTAAATGGAAGGCACCACGGCTTGCAAAACCTTTCTCCCAAAAATAGCCTCAGAAGAAGCAAAAGTATCAAACTTGTAAAATTTGGTAAAAGTGTGCAGTGAAGACCAAGTCGCTGCCCTACATATCTGATCAACAGAAGCCTCGTTCTTGAAGGCCCATGTGGAAGCCACAGCCCTAGTGGAATGAGCTGTGATTCTTTCGGGAGGCTGCCGTCCGGCAGTCTCGTAAGCCAATCTGATGATGCTTTTAATCCAAAAAGAGAGAGAGGTAGAAGTTGCTTTTTGACCTCTCCTTTTACCTGAATAAACAACAAACAAGGAAGATGTTTGTCTAAAATCCTTTGTAGCATCTAAATAGAATTTTAGAGCGCGAACAACATCCAAATTGTGCAACAAACGTTCCTTCTTTGAAACTGGTTTCGGACACAGAGAAGGTACGATAATCTCCTGGTTAATGTTTTTGTTAGAAACAACTTTTGGAAGAAAACCAGGTTTAGTACGTAAAACCACCTTATCTGCATGGAACACCAGATAAGGAGGAGAACACTGCAGAGCAGATAATTCTGAGACTCTTCTAGCAGAAGAAATTGCAACTAAAAACAAAACTTTCCAAGATAATAACTTAATATCAACGGAATGTAAGGGTTCAAACGGAACCCCCTGAAGAACTGAAAGAACTAAATTGAGACTCCAAGGAGGAGTCAAAGGTTTGTAAACAGGCTTGATTCTAACCAGAGCCTGAACAAAGGCTTGAACATCTGGCACAGCTGCCAGCTTTTTGTGAAGTAACACCGACAAGGCAGAAATCTGTCCCTTCAGGGAACTTGCAGATAATCCTTTTTCCAATCCTTCTTGAAGGAAGGATAGAATCCTAGGAATCTTAACCTTGTCCCAAGGGAATCCTTTAGATTCACACCAACAGATATATTTTTTCCAAATTTTGTGGTAAATCTTTCTAGTTACAGGCTTTCTGGCCTGAACAAGAGTATCGATAACAGAATCTGAGAATCCTCGCTTCGATAAAATCAAGCGTTCAATCTCCAAGCAGTCAGCTGGAGTGAAACCAGATTCGGATGTTCGAACGGACCCTGAACAAGAAGGTCTCGTCTCAAAGGTAGCTTCCAAGGTGGAGCCGATGACATATTCACCAGATCTGCATACCAAGTCCTGCGTGGCCACGCAGGAGCTATCAAGATCACCGACGCCCTCTCCTGATTGATCCTGGCTACCAGCCTGGGGATGAGAGGAAATGGCGGGAACACATAAGCTAGTTTGAAGGTCCAAGGTGCTACTAGTGCATCCACTAGAGCCGCCTTGGGATCCCTGGATCTGGCCCCGTAGCAAGGAACTTTGAAGTTCTGACGAGAGGCCATCAGATCCATGTCTGGAATGCCCCACAGGTGAGTGACTTGGGCAAAGATTTCCGGATGGAGTTCCCACTCCCCCGGATGCAATGTCTGACGACTCAGAAAATCCGCTTCCCAATTTTCCACTCCTGGGATGTGGATAGCAGACAGGTGGCAGGAGTGAGACTCCGCCCATAGAATGATTTTGGTCACTTCTTCCATCGCTAGGGAACTCCTTGTTCCCCCCTGATGGTTGATGTACGCAACAGTTGTCATGTTGTCTGATTGAAACCGTATGAACTTGGTCCTCGCTAGCTGAGGCCAGGCCTTGAGAGCATTGAATATCGCTCTCAGTTCCAGAATATTTATCGGTAGAAGAGATTCTTCCCGAGACCAAAGACCCTGAGCTTTCAGGGATCCCCAGACCGCGCCCCAGCCCATCAGACTGGCGTCGGTCGTGACAATGACCCACTCTGGTCTGCGGAATGTCATCCCTTGTGACAGGTTGTCCAGGGACAGCCACCAACGGAGTGAGTCTCTGGTCCTCTGATTTACTTGTATCTTCGGAGACAAGTCTGTATAGTCCCCATTCCACTGACTGAGCATGCACAGTTGTAATGGTCTTAGATGAATGCGCGCAAAAGGAACTATGTCCATTGCCGCTACCATCAACCTGATCACTTCCATGCACTGAGCTATGGAAGGAAGAGGAACGGAATGAAGTATCCGACAAGAGTCTAGAAGTTTTGTTTTTCTGACCTCTGTCAGAAAAATCCTCATTTCTAAGGAGTCTA
This sequence comes from Bombina bombina, assembly GCF_027579735.1. Classification (NCBI taxonomy): domain Eukaryota; kingdom Metazoa; phylum Chordata; class Amphibia; order Anura; family Bombinatoridae; genus Bombina; species Bombina bombina. The sequence continues at coordinate 852,061,162 of NC_069504.1, read as the reverse complement.
TAATTGTTCCCAAGAAGGGAACCCTTGTTGACGGGGATAGAGAACTCTTTTCCTCGTTCACTTTCCATCCGTGAGATCTGAGAAAGGCCAGGACGATGTCCGTGTGAGCCTTTGCTTGAGGAAAGGACGACGCTTGAATCAGAATGTCGTCCAAGTAAGGTACTACCGCAACGCCCCTTGGTCGTAGCACAGCTAGAAGGGACCCTAGTACCTTTGTGAAAATCCTTGGAGCAGTGGCTAATCCGAAAGGAAGCGCCACGAACTGGTAATGTTTGTCCAGGAATGCGAACCTTAGGAACCGATGATGTTCCTTGTGGATAGGAATATGTAGATACGCATCCTTTAACTCCACCGTGGTCATGAATTGACCTTCCTGGATGGAAGGAAGAATAGTTCGAATGGTTTCCATCTTGAACGATGGAACCTTGAGAAACTTGTTTAAGATCTTGAGATCTAAGATTGGTCTGAACGTTCCCTCTTTTTTGGGAACTATGAACAGATTGGAGTAGAACCCCATCCCTTGTTCTCTTAATGGAACTGGATGAATCACTCCCATTTTTAACAGGTCTTCTACACAATGTAAGAACGCCTGTCTTTTTATGTGGTCTGAAGACAACTGAGACCTGTGGAACCTCCCCCTTGGGGGAAGTCCCTTGAATTCCAGAAGATAACCTTGGGAGACTATTTCTAGCGCCCAAGGATCCAGAACATCTCTTGCCCAAGCCTGAGCGAAGAGAGAGAGTCTGCCCCCCACCAGATCCGGTCCCGGATCGGGGGCCAACATTTCATGCTGTCTTGGTAGCAGTGGCAGGTTTCTTGGCCTGCTTTCCCTTGTTCCAGCCTTGCATTGGTCTCCAAGCTGGCTTGGCTTGAGAAGTATTACCCTCTTGCTTAGAGGACGTAGCACTTTGGGCTGGTCCGTTTTTACGAAAGGGACGAAAATTAGGTCTATTTTTTGCCTTGAAAGGCCGATCCTGAGGAAGGGCGTGGCCCTTACCCCCAGTGATATCAGAGATAATCTCTTTCAAGTCAGGGCCAAACAGCGTTTTCCCCTTGAAAGGAATGTTAAGTAGCTTGTTCTTGGAAGACGCATCAGCCGACCAAGATTTCAACCAAAGCGCTCTGCGCGCCACAATAGCAAACCCAGAATTCTTAGCCGCTAACCTAGCCAATTGCAAAGTGGCGTCTAGGGTGAAAGAATTAGCCAATTTGAGAGCATTAATTCTGTCCATAATCTCCTCATAAGGAGGAAAATCACTATCGAGCGTCTTTATCAGCTCATCGAACCAGAAACATGCGGCTGTAGCGACAGGGACAATGCATGAAATTGGTTGTAGAAGGTAACCCTGCTGAACAAACATCTTTTTAAGCAAACCTTCTAATTTTTTATCCATAGGATCTTTGAAAGCACAACTATCCTCTATGGGTATAGTGGTGCGTTTGTTTAAAGTGGAAACCGCTCCCTCGACCTTGGGGACTGTCTGCCATAAGTCCTTTCTGGGGTCGACCATAGGAAACAATTTTTTAAATATGGGGGGAGGGACGAAAGGAATACCGGGCCTTTCCCATTCTTTATTAACAATGTCCGCCACCCGCTTGGGTATAGGAAAAGCTTCTGGGAGCCCCGGCACCTCTAGGAACTTGTCCATTTTACATAGTTTCTCTGGGATGACCAACTTTTCACAATCATCCAGAGTGGATAATACCTCCTTAAGCAGAATGCGGAGATGTTCCAACTTAAATTTAAATGCAATCACATCAGGTTCAGCCTGTTGAGAAATGTTCCCTGAATCAGTAATTTCTCCCTCAGACAAAACCTCCCTGGCCCCATCAGACTGGGTTAGGGGCCCTTCAGAGATATTAATATCAGCGTCGTCATGCTCTTCAGTATCTAAAACAGAGCAGCCACGCTTACGCTGACAAGGGTTCATTTTGGCTAAAATGTTTTTGACAGAATTATCCATTACAGCCGTTAATTGTTGCATAGTAAGGAGTATTGGCGCGCTAGATGTACTAGGGGCCTCCTGAGTGGGCAAGACTCGTGTAGACGAAGGAGGGAATGATGCAGTACCATGCTTACTCCCCTCACTTGAGGAATCATCTTGGGCATCATTGTCATTATCACATAAATCACATTTATTTAAATGAATAGGAATTCTGGCTTCCCCACATTCAGAACACAGTCTATCTGGTAGTTCAGACATGTTAAACAGGCATAACTTGATAACAAAGTACAAAAACGTTTTAAAATAAAACCGTTACTGTCACTTTAAATTTTAAACTGAACACACTTTATTACTGCAATTGCGAAAAAACATGAAGGAATTGTTCAAAATTCACCAAATTTTCACCACAGTGTCTTAAAGCCTTAAAAGTATTGCACACCAAATTTGGAAGCTTTAACCCTTAAAATAACGGAACCGGAGCCGTTTTAAACTTTAACCCCTTTACAGTCCCTGGTATCTGCTTTGCTGAGACCCAACCAAGCCCAAAGGGGAATACGATACCAAATGACGCCTTCAGAAAGTCTTTTCTAAGTATCAGAGCTCCTCTCACATGCGACTGCATGCCATGCCTCTCAAAAACAAGTGCGCCACACCGGCGCGAAAATGAGGCTCTGCTTAAGCTTTGGGAAAGCCCCTAAGGAATAAGGTGTCTAATACAGTGCCTGCCGATATTATTATATCAAAAATACCCAGATAAAATGATTCCTCAAGGCTAAATATGTTAAACACTAAAAAACTCTAAGCCATCTCCGTGGAGATGTTGCCTGTACAACGGCAAAGAGAATGACTGGGGTAGGCGGAGCCTAGGAGGGATCATGTGACCAGCTTTGCTGGGCTCTTTGCCATTTCCTGTTGGGGAAGAGAATATCCCGCAAGTAAGGATGACGCCGTGGACCGGACACACCTATGTTGGAGAAAGAGGACATAATAAGAGACCTCTCATCCTGGAGAAACAAGCCACTCACTTGGTTTGGCAAAATAGGAGTAATCAAAATGAACATCCTCCTGCGCATACTATACATAATGCAAACACTGCCAATCTCACTACCAAAAGATTTCATACCCCAATTGCAGAAAATACTAGAACAATTTGTCTGGAGAGGAACAAAACCACATATCCCAAAGAAAACAATGTACATGACTCGTGACAGGGGCGGGCTGGGGTTCCCTGACTTACATAACTACAGACGCGCAATTCTCCTACAGCGCCTCATAGAATGGTAACACAACACTAAGCACAAAGCCTGGGTGGGCCTGGACGGCCAAATATTTCAATTGAAAAATGTAGGAACACTAGCATGGATTCCCCCAATGCTACGTCCCAAGAGCCTGGTTAATTATCCCCTATCGGAAGAGGTGCTGCGTCAGTGGGATAGGTCGGTGGATACCAGTACGCACCTGTCTTCTAGGTACTCACCATTAATACCAATTATTGAAAATCCAGAGTTACCATATAGCCCTTTGGGCACGCGTCTAAGTGGGCCATATAGCCTGCGGAGTGGCTCACTGCACTTCGCCTTAGACAACGGCAAAATAAAAACCCAAGAACAGCTAGTGGAGGGATGTGGTGACATATTCTTGTCCTGGCTGAGATACCACCAACTCACCCACTTCTTAACACGACACAAACATAGAGAAAACTTCACTAGGGAGCTCACTGCATTCGAACATTTGTGCACTGCTGCCACGCCGGCGAGACGCCTGATCTCACTAGTCTATAAGCTGCTGACCTCTCCTACTGAGACATGCCTACCGACTTACACTATAGCCTGGAATAGAGACCTCAATAAAGACATAGACACAGACATTTGGACGGAAGCATTTCAACTCACTAAGCATTTGTCGGTCTCGGCCACTGTGCAAGAGATACATATGAAACTACTAAGCAGGTGGTACTTAACACCTGTCAGGCTCCACAAATACTTTAGTGTAACAAGCCCTTTGTGCTGGAGGGGCTGTGGAGAGCATGGCACTCTCTTGCATATATGGTGGTCGTGCCCTAGAATACGGGATTATTGGACTGGGGTATTTAGCCTCATGTCTGAGAAATTACAAGCCCCAATACCAAGCACCCCAGACTCGATACTACTTCTTAACCTGCCAAAAATTAAAGAAAAGCGCAAACGTGCTTTAATGCTTCTTATGATCACAGGAGCGAAGAGACTCATTCCCAGAAGATGGAAGTCAGGGCTCATCCCAACAAAGGATGAGTGGGTAAGCTCGGTTGATGAGCTTCTACAGCTGGAAAGATTTCATTTGTTTTTTTTTCTCTCTTTTATCTTTCTCTCATCTTCTTTGTCTTTTTCTATAAACCGGATATGCAGGTTATGAATAATGATTCTGTTCATGTTACAGTATTTTGAAAAATGTAAAAATTTCAAGCTTTAAAGCAAGAATAGTATGCACTGCATTGTATAAACTAGGATTTAATGGTATTCATAGAGCGCCTTGCTATATTGATACGCTCTACAAAAATGTAAAATAGGATGATTAAGGCAATGGAAGGATAACCTGTTGTAAGCTATAATATGCCCCCTTGTTGATCTGTGCATACTGTTTCTACTGAACTTGTTATCTCTGCATGATAGTTTCAATAAAGTTTGATTTAAAAAAAAAAAAAAGTTTGATATCTATGGAATGAAGAGGTTCAAACGAAAATCCTTGAAGAACCTTAAGAACCAGATTTAAGCTCCATGGCGGAGCAACAGGTTTAAACACAGGCTTGGTTCTAACCAAAGCCTGACAAAAAGCCTGAACGACACTTGTGCAAAAGAATAGACAGAGTAGAAAACCGTCCTTTTAAGGAACTAGCTGACAATCTTTTTCCCAAAATCATCTTGAAGAAAAGATAATATCCTGGAAATCCTGACTTTACTCCATGAGTAACCCTCAGATTCATACCAATAAGATATTTACGCCATATCTATGTTAAATTTTCCTAGTGACAGGCTTTCATGCCTGTATTAAGGTATCAATGACTGACTCGGAGAAGCCATGCTTTGATAAAATCAAGTGTTCAGTCTCCAGGCAGTCCATCTCAGAGAAGTTAAATTTAGATGGTTGAAAGGACCCTGAGGTAGAGGGTCCTGTCTCAAAAGCAGAGACCATGGTGGAAAGGATGACATGTCCACCAGATCTGCATACCAGGTCCTGCGTGGCCACGCAGGCGCTATCAAAAACACTGAAGCACTTTCCTGCTTGATCTTGTGCAAACACCTCCGGAGGGAGTTCCCACTCCCCCGGATGAAAAGTCTGACGACTTAGAAAATCCGCCTCCCAGTTCTCAACACCTGGGATATGGATAGCTGATAGGAGACAAGAGTGAGTCTCTGTCCAGTGAATCATTTTAAGACTTCTAACATCGCTAGGGAACTTCTGTTCCCCCTTGATGGTTGATGTAAGCCACAGTCGTGATATTGTCTCCTCCTGAGTCCACTATCCCTGAGCTTTCAGGGAGTTCCAGACTGTACCCCAACCTAGAAGGCTGGCATCTGTTGTAACAAGTGTCCCATCTGGCCTGCGGAAGGTCATACCCTTGGACAGATGGACCCGAGATAGCCACTAGAGAAGAGAACCTCTGGCCTCTTGATCCAGATTTAGCATGGGGCATAAATCTGTGTAATCCCCGTTCCATTGACTGAGCATGCATAGTTGCAGCGGTCTGAAGTGTAGGCGTGCAAACCGTACTATGTCCATTGCCGCTACCATTAAGCCGATTACATTCATGTACCGAGCCACCGAAGGGCGCGGAATGGAATGAAGAACACGGCAGGAATTTAGAAGCTTTGACAACCTGGACTCCGTCAGGTAAATTTTCATTTCTACAGAATCTATCAGAGTCCCTAGGAAGGAAACCCTTGTGATTGGGGATAGAGAACTCTTTCCTTGTTCACTATCCACCCATGCGATCTCAGAAAAACCAGTACTACGTCCGTATGAGACTTGGCAATTTGGATGTTTAACGCCTGTATCAGGATGTCGTCTAAATAAGGGGCCACTTCTATGCCCCGCGGCCTAAGGACCGCCAAATCAACCCCATTCTTGGGGCTGTAGCTAACCCAAAGGAAAGAGCTACAAACTGGTAATGCCTGTCTAGAAAGGCAAACCTGAAAAACCGATGATGATCTTTGTGTATCGGAATGTGAGGATAAGCATCCTTCAAATCCATTGTAGTCCTATATTGACTCTCCTGGATCATAGTTAAGATTGTATGAATAGTTTCCATCTTAAATGATGGAATTCTGAGGAATTTGTTTAAGATCTTTAGATCCAAAATTGGTCTGAAGGTTCCCTCTTTTTGGGAACCACAAACAGATTTGAGTAAAAACTCTGTCCCTGTTCCTCCCTTGGAACTGGATGGGTCTCGTACACAGTGTAAGAATGCCTCTTTCTTTATCTGGTTTGCAGATAATTGTGATAGGTGAAATCTCCCCCTTTTTTGGGGGGGAAGCTTTGAAGTCCAGAAGATATCTCTGGGATATAATTTCCAACGCCCATGGATCCTGGGCATCTCTTGCCCACGCCTGGGCGAAGAATGAAAATCTGCAACCTACAGGATCCGTTACCAGATAGGGGGCCGTTCCTTCATGCTGTCTCAGAGGCAGCAGCAGGCTCTTTGGCCTGCTTATCTTTGTTCCAGGTCCGGTTGTCTCCAGACCGTCTTGGACTGAGCAAAAGTTCCCTCTTGTTTTGCCTTAGAGGAAGTTGATGCCGCACCTGCCTTGAAGTTTCGAAAGGCACGAAAATTAGACTGTTTGGCCCTTGATTTGGACCTGTCCTGATGAAGGGCATGACCTTTTCCTCCAGTGATATTAGTAATAATCTCCTTCAAACCAGGCCCGAATAGGGTCCGCCCCTTGAAGGGAAGTTAAGTAGCTTATTTTTTAAAGTCACGACAGCTGACCATGATATAAGCCATAGCTCTCTGCGCGCCAGTATAGTAAAACCAGAATTCTTTGATGATTTAACTCTGCCACACTTTAGGTTGCAGAAAGACTAGTAGCTGTGGTCTTAAGAATGTGTGCCATGGAGGACTTCCTGTGGGCGGAGCGTGCAATAAGCGCACGCGCTAGAGCTCGGTGAGAGAGCTGATTTCCAACAGACCCCGCAACTAAAACTTCTATTGACGGGAGTGAGAGACCCGCTTGGGGAGAAAACACCATGGCGATGGAAGTCCCCTGTACCGATGGCTAGCTGGTTGGTATCAGCACAATTCACACGCACAACACCGACAGCTATACGGAAGAGAGGCAGCAGCCGGAAGACAGAGTGCCCCCATTGAACGCCACCTGCACACCAACGGACCGCACCAATATTGAAACGCACCCCGGAGGGTGTAAACAGTTGCACAGAGCAGCCGACCGCCGGGGAACTGACGGAGGTGTCTTGCAGGGACCCGGACAATCGGCGGAGCAACAACTGGGAAGAATTCTGACTAGGCAACAGGACGGCAGGCGAGTAGCGGACCACGCAAGTATAAGCCTCTGTAGGCGGTGGTTTTTAAAGCTTTTTCGTCTGTGTGCCTGTGGATGTTTGGAGAAGTGGTGTGGGTGGCAATGGAGCTGAATCGAAATGGGGGTTGAAGAGTGACGGATCATATCCGCTATGAGCGGTCAGGAATTCGGTGTTGTTTCATGGTGATGAGAGTACTGGAAAGTTACTTTATTTATTTCAGGACTTAATGACATAAAACCCGGTGGTGGCAAAAGGCAGTCAGTTGGGAGACGGAGCCCACAGGGAGACGCTAAGGCCAGAGGCCGGAGGAGATTAGCAGGATTATCTTGGAACTGACTGTGGAAAAAATTGCCGTTATCTGTATTAAGACTTAGAAACCCTCACAGGCATATAAAGGTTAATGTCTGGAGCAAAGCAGCTGGGGTCTTACTATTGAGTTGGGTTTTTTTCTACACACTGTCACACGGCGAGATCTGGACTATAAGGTTGGGATAGGTGGAGGGAAGGGTTAATCCTGCAACCACTTAGCAAACAGGAAGCCCGTTTTTCCCTCAAAATTGCGCCCTGACGAGTAAGGGGTACTGACTTTGTGGAGTGGAGTACTGCTCGCAGTACAGAAAGGCTGTGTAATAGGAGAACTGTGTTCAGAATAAGATTGGAAAAAAAAAAAGGGAAACCAGCAGTAAAACGCCCAAACACATATTCTGGACTGAAGGGACAGCAAAGGGAGTAAGCTAAATATTATGATAATTGTTATCTGACGTAATTAAGGCTCTATACTCTGCTTTTCTTATCTCTTCTTTTCAAGCATGTATTAAATCTAGAATTTGGTGTGTAGGTAAGGTCAGGTATTGATAACATCATCTGAAGAAACTGTAGGGGTACAACATTAGTCCAGGTTGATAGTGTGCTGCTGTTCAGATGATATTTTTTCTTGTTTTATACTTTTTTCTTTTTGCTAGTAGAAATATTTTGACACTAATATAAAAGGTTTTGATCACACCACCTGAAGAAACTGAAGGGGCACAACAGCTGGTTAGATTGACAGCGTGCTGTTGTTCAGTTATTATTTTTCTTGTTGTCTACTTTTCTTTTTTTTTTTTTTTACCCCTTAATGACAACTGAAGTACCAGGTACGTCATGCATTAACTTACAGTTAATGACAATAGACGTACCTGGTACGTCAGTTGTCTAAGAGAGTGCTGGAAGCGATCGCAATCTCTTCCAGCAGCTCTCAGGGTATTGCAGTGATGCCTCCATATGGAGGCATCCTGCAATACCATTTAGAAGACTCCGATGCAGAGAGAGCCACTCTGTGGCCCTCTCTGCACCGGTAGCGATGGTGCCGGTTCGTTGGTGGGTGAGAGCACATCAGGGAGGCGGGTGGGCGGCCCATCGCTACCCGGCATCCGGTTCCTGTAAGTGCTATGTGCACGCCGGGTGCCGGGAGCATGCGGGGGCGCGCGTGCGCGCCCGATTACATGGCCACTGCCACCAATGAGAAAGGAAGGGGGGACAAAAATGTAATATAAATAAATATATAAGGATCTGGGAGGGGGAGGGGGTTGGGGTATTGTGGGGGGCTGCTACACTACAGAAAATATTAAAATGGCAAAAAATTGCAAAAAAAAACACTTGTTTTGGGGGCAAATTGGGTACTGGCAGACAGCTGCCAGTACCCAAGATGGCGGCAATTAGGTAGGGGAGAGGGTTAGAGAGCTGGGGGGGGGATCATGGAGGTTGGGGCTAAGGCAGGAGTCCATCACAGCTAAAACATTTTAATTTTTTTTATTAAAAAAAAGAAAAACTCCTTTTATTTAGTACTGGCAGACTTTCTGCCAGTACTTAAGATGGCGGGGACAATTGTGGGGTGGGGGAGGGAAGAGAACTGTTTGGGAGGGATCAGGGGGTGGGATGTGTCAGGTGGGAGGCTGATCTCTACCCTAAAGCTAAAATTAACCCTGCAAGCTCCCTACAACCTACCTAATTAACCCCTTCACTGCTGGGCATAATTTACGTGTGGTGCGCAGCAGCATTTAGTGGCCTTCTAATTACCAAAAAGCAATGCCAAAGCCATATAAGTCTGCTATTTCTGAACAAAGGGGATCCCAAAGAAGCATTTACAACCATTTGTGCCTTAATTGCACAAGCTGTTTGTAAATAATTTCAGTGGGAAACCTAAAGTTTGTGACAAAATTTGTGAAAAAGTGAACTTATTTTTTTATTTGATGACATTTGGCGGTGAAATGGTGGCATGAAATATACCAAAATGGGCCTAGATCAATACTTTGGGTTGTCTTCTAAAAAAAAATATATACATGTCAAGGGATATTCAGGTATTCCTGACAGATATCAGGGTTCCAATGTAACTAGCGCTAATTTTGAAAAAAAGTTGTTTGGAAATAGCAAAGTGCTACTTGTATTTATGGCCCTATAACTTGCAAAAAAAGTAAAGAACATGTAAACATTGGGTATTTCTAAACTCAGGACAAAATTTAGAAACTATTTAGCATAGGTGTTTTTTGGTGATTGTAGATGTGTAACAGATTTTGGGGGTCAAAGTTAGAAAAAGTGTGTTTTTTTCAATTTTTTCCTCATATTTTATATTTTTTTTATAGGAAATTATAAGATATGATGAAAATAATGGTATCTTTAGAAAGTCCATTTAATGGCGAGAAAAACGGTATATAATATGTGTGGGTACAGTAAACGAGTAAGAGGAAAATTACAGCTAAACACAAACACCGCAGAAATGTAAAAATAGCCATTGTCATTAAGGGTAAGAAAATTGAAAAATGGTCCGGTCATTAAGGGGTTAAGCAGGAATATTTTCACACTAATATAAAAGAAGAACTCTTGTGTCAAGGTAAAAAGATAAAGGGGAAGCGGAGAAGTTATCAGGACAGATCTATCTGAGAATAGGGCACTCAGGACTACAGCGTTATAGGGTTAGGTAATCAGCGGTAGACAGATAGTACTGGATTATTAGGCTAGATTACTGGTTCTGGCATCGGACAAAAGGCTGCAGGGGAGTGGGAATAGGCCGGCAGAGCAGATGGGAGAAAAGAGAAGCAGTGAGA